>NC_044250.1:6318674-6618674 GCF_003957555.1 Calypte anna | reverse complement strand
AGTTTCATTAATTTAAATCAGACAGCGGCATCTTACTTTTTCTTTTCTTACAGATAATACTACAAATCAGGGATACTTTTGTTGCCACCACTCTATCAGTTATTTCATTGTGGCCACTGGTTTGCCTGTTAAAATCAAAATAAACAGAGCATAGGTACCTAGAAAGCATAATATTTGATTTAAACAGCCAGGTGGAGCCAGGATTGGAATCTAGTATTTTAAGTAGCAAAGAACTTGCTCTAAAGTAACACATCTGCCAGGTGGCAGCCTGCAAGCTGCTGTGGGGACAAATATTGTGGAATGCGAGCCACAGGCTGCAGTCAGAGCTCTTCAGAAACACTGATCCCCTCCTGGTTAGTGAGGCTCACAAACTCTTCAGAGATCTCCCACATTCCAGTTCCACTGGCTGTTCTGCAAATCACTTAAGAGGTTTAAAACTTCCTTGTAATTCTACTCTGCTCATGAACTTTGAGTGAAGAAAAAGGAAGAACCAGTGAAATGAGATCCTGGGCCTTAGGGACTCCTTCAAATTGCTATTGCAAGCATTTGGCAGAATGGGATAACATCCTATGTATCCATCTTCGTCCCTAGCTCTGTGCCCTTGGGCTTTGTCCTGGGCTTTCTAATTTCTAGTGTAGTGCAAAATATGAACACTTACTAATGTATATAAATACATGTGGCAATGTACACACTACTGTAACATACTCATGGAAAAAAAAACATTTACATAAGTTTGACATTAAGAAGGTTGCAAATGCAGCAATGGTCCTAAAATTCTGGATGTAATTAGAAGTTTTCCATAGTGTGAAGAACATAATTAGATAAACGCATAGTTGTGACACCTCAAAAGACAACAAAAAGATACCAATTTTTAAAATTATTGGGATGCTGCTGCATTAGGAATCTTGAACATTTATACCTAGTAGGGATAGGCTTCTTTGGGTTTTTTATTTTATTTTTATAAAGGGTTAATTTGTAGTGCATTCTGCAATCTGATGTGTGGGATAAATAGTTTGGACACTGATTTGTAATCTCTGTTTATGAGTACATGACTGCTATTCTTATAAATGTCATCACTTTCTTGGTACTATCTGGTAATATCTGAGTCATGAGGTGCTGACAAAAATCCACTGCACTTAATGTGAAACTTGAGGCATTTTGCTCATTCCAAAAGATATTAGCAATAGCCAGCCCCACATTTAGCTGATAAATAACGTGTACATGTGCACATGACACAGTCATGCTGCTATGTGGATTTTTTCCTCTTACCTAAACTTGTTGTGGAAATACATCAGAGTTCAAATCCTGAGAATTTTTTTTTTAAATTTTTTTTATTTTATTTTCCCTGGACTGTCCTAATGGGTACTAACACATATATGTATGGAGTCAATGCATTGTGCCAGCAGGAGCAGATCCATACAAAAGCAGAGTAGGCAGAGTGTTTGGTGAATTTCATATGAACTTGGATGTCCTGGCTATAAAAGGGAACTCTGCATGTGTTATCACTGACCTAAGAAATTAAACCTCACATGTGGAGTTGGGTACTGAAAAATATTTCATTTTTTCTATTATTCCCATCTTTATTTACAGCCATACAACAGGATATGAAAATGAGAACCACAGTGCTCCCATGTTATACAGCTGTGGGGCCCAATACAGAATACACACCCATGGAGTTTTTAGAGGCATACAAGTGAGTATTGCAGAGCATTCTTCAGAGGGAAGTAAAACTGCTGCCTGTTTGTAGTGTTTGCTGCTTCACAGGTATTTATAAATCCATCTTTGATTTGCCATTCCCCTGTGTTCATAGAATTCATAGAATCATAGAATTGGCTGGGTTGGAAGGGACCTCAGAGGTCATCGAGTCCAGCCCTTGAAGAAGTGCTTTACAGTGTCCTGACTCTACTGAAGCCATTGAAGGCTTCATAATAAAAAATTTCTTTCTGACATGGTCACTTTGAGTTGTTTATTTCTTCTTCTAAAGTATATCTGCAATGCAATATTCTTTAACAGCTTCTTAGGCTCAAAATATATGAACCAGTTCCCAACTTTTAGCTCCAACCACTTTGGCTATGTGAAGCTTCTGTGCTTACAATGGACTGTGTCTAATAACTATGTAGGAGAAAGTGTTAGGTGATATTTTGCTTTTACAGATTTCTGAAACTTTACAAATTCAAATGTGTTTCCTTAAAACAAAATGTAGTAAGTGGCTGTTTCCTAATGAGTAAGTAATTAGTGAACATTTGGGAGTAACCTAACATTCATGGGAGTTAATTTCCTCCCTTTCTGAAGCAGTCATATCATCAATAAAAGCCAGTGTAAAAGGTATAGCTTCTTACCACTGATGGCAAAGTCATTACATAATATTTGTCTGTTCTGTATTGCTCTGTGTCCAGACATCAATGTTTTTAGATAGCATCTTCTTTTCCTTTTCTGTAGAGTGTAACAAGTCACTATTCAGTGGCAAGCTCTCAGAAATAGGCTTGTGAGCCATATTTGGTTGAGTGAATAAAAGTAAGCTGTTGACATTGTTTAAGGAAGTTAATTATCCCAGAAGGAGGAGATCATCTTTGACAGGGCATTGTAACAGTGGCCAAAATGCATAAAGGCTGAACTATTCACCAGCTCCACCTAGACAGTCCTTTGTGTTTGTTTTTTTTTTTTTTTTTACCAGTTTGAATTAACCCAATACATTCATTTCTCTGTCCTTTAACTTCATGTGAGCATTTGAAAGAAAGAGAGAATGCTACTCTGGCTCATGCTGTTATCGCTTCATTGGTATAAGCTTTAAACTATTTTGTATACCAATGTGTGTTCTTCTGGGAGTGTGTGATTATAAATGAGGTCAGAATGCAGTAAATTTAATCTTGCATATTAATACTGGTGAGATAATTTAATAATTAGATGTCACTGTATTTCACCTTCAAGTAATATTAATACACTGCAAAGAACAGGCTAAGGCGTACTAAGATGACTACATTAATGTAGAATAAAATAAAACTGCCCATTTGCAGTATAATATATTTAAGTATCTCTCTGTCCTGGAGATATGCCTTTGATTGTTTGTCTTTGAATATGTTAATTCAAAGCTTGAGAACATGCACGTTGCATTAACAACTCTGTCACTGCAGGATGTCCGGCGGGTGCCCGGAGTCGCTCCCACTATTGTCCGATCAGCAAGCGAGACGAATGAAAAACGTCCCTTCATGTGTGCCTACCCTGGCTGCAACAAGAGATACTTTAAGTTGTCCCATTTACAGATGCACAGCAGAAAGCACACTGGTAAGTGTCAGCATGCATTGGTATAAATCACATGACAGCACTGGGCAGCAAAGTGGGTAGGGGGATTATTAAAGAGCATAAGGTGCAAGAAATGATTGGCCAGGTCAGGGGCAACAAAAATCTGTTAGATGAGTTTGTGTGTCCTCTGCCATCTGGGCAATCCCTCCTGGGGATGCAGAAGATTCATTAAATCTTGTGAAAAGAAACACAGAGCAGCACTGACAGCAAGTATATCACCTCCCTCTCTTACTCTTACAGAGCATCATTAAGAGCTGTGAATTGTCTTCTTTTTTTTCCCCTTTTATTTTCACTTATTTTTCCCCCCCTTCTTTAGCTACTAAGAAGTTTATCTACCCGAGTATCCTAGGCATTTGGTATCCTGTTGTCCTTCTGTGTAAGATTTTCTGGATGGGAGTAGAGTCAGGGATAGGCAAATGAACTTCCTTGCTTTGGGATCTTTCTGTGAAGAATTGAGCCTGAAGCCAGTAATTTGTGGCTAAGATCTGGATTGTCTCTGAGTTCAGGCAATAAAAGTTACATCTCAAAATGTGGGTATTAAATGCCCTACTGCACCTTGCCAAAGAGTAATCAGAATTATTTCTCCTGTTGGAAGATTTATACTGTTGGAAATGCTATGATATACCTTCTGCATTTACCTTATGCTCCTTCTGCATTTTTTTGGTTGCCTATCATATTTTTGTTTAGACAGTTCTTCCTGTGCTAATCTAGAATCTGTGTATAAAATCTGTAAATGTGAATGCTCAGTTAGCCATTAATATGATGCAAGGTCCAAGGGATGAGACAGACAACAGGAAGGGAGTCCATACTCTTGTGACCTAGCAGATCACCTAACATATCATAAATATACTTGGAAACTTTTCCTTTTCAAAACCACGTGGTGACATTGGTTAATTGTGTAAAATACTCATAGTTGAGAAATAAATGTTATAAAGCATTTTTAGTTTCTGAATAGGCAAGTTACAGACATCTTCACAGTCAAATAATTTACAGTGTAACTGGAATTTCACCTCCAGAGCTGCAGGTGTAGAGACATGCTACTCTATTTCTGTTAATAAATTTGAAACAGAAGAAAGTTTTGAGCTCTTTTGGGGTCCATTAACTGCGGTGTTTTTCTTAAGTATGCCTAAACAGTTCTGAATTTTTCGTATAATCTATTTATTTCTTTCCTAGTGTGCTTTACGCTGTATTTTAGTGGTTATGATTTCTTTATTCTGGTCCTGTATTTTATTCCACTTAGTTGCTTGGTTTTCACAATATTATTTCTGGATGCATCACAAAGATTTCAGCTTATATCTTTTTTGTTTTCCTTAATTGGTGAAGATTTTCAGTGTAATATGACATATGATTTAGGTGTGTAGAGCCACAAAAGCCCCAGAAGACAATGGGGATAGGATTTTGGCCATCTAGCATCCCATAGAGAGACTTCTGTCATTGTCTTTGAGGTCATAAATGCTCCTTCCTTCTCCTTTGGTTTATGAGGTAGTGGAACAGTGTAGAAGAAAAATGGTGGTTTTTTTTTTTCCTTCCAAACACCTCTTCAGGTGGGCCCATATTTTTAGTAGTGCTTGATGAACTCTACTGTCTAGTACTGGATAGTCTACAAATACTTCTGAGTTAATCTATTTTCTTGACTGCTTGGTGTGGTGGAGAGTCTGGACTTGGTGGCCAGAATGGTCTTTTTTTTAGTCCCACTCTCTTCAGGAGTCCTAAGCAGTCAAACCAACTGTTGTAATGCAAATCTGTTTCTACCAGATACAGAAATCTGGCTTGGTGAAATTAGTATATAGACAGAAATAACTGTCAAACATAACACCTAATATTCTTACTAAAAACAGTAGTATTCTTACTAATATTCTCTTTTTCTGCTTCAGTGTTTTGATGGGGAATAATCCTGACAAGCAAGTATAAAGTCAGGAATGCTGTCAGATATCAGCTCAAGTGAAGGAAAATGTGGTTGCATTTGGCACATCTCTCTGCAGCCAACACAGAATTTTATCAGTCCTCTTTTAAGGTCGTTCAGGATTCACTCATATGTTTGAAGTTCTTCCACCTTTCTTACTGTAGTGATAGGTCAACTTTTTAAATTATCAAAACATGATTTGAAAACAAGTGGTTATATATATCTAGTATTAAACCAACAGGTAGTATCTTTGCAGAATAATGTTGTCTCTTGATTATCTTTTTTTCTTTCTGTAATAGATACTTACAGAGGACTAGCTCATCAGGTCTTCCATTCTTCACTGGTTGCAGTACTGCAAAATTGAGCAGGGCCCTGAAACACAAAAATAGATTCTGTAATCAGTTTTTGCCAATGTTTCAACATATCCTTAGCTGAAAGTATGTTGACATTTTGTACCCTCCAAGACTGCTTATCCATTGTTAACAATGCCTTTATTGAAACACGTACAGCCAAAAAAGCTTTTTTCTTATCTTGGTGCATTTTGCTGCAGTAGACAGACCTCTGAGAGGAAATGCAGAAATACATATAACTTTTCAACAGTACAACAGTTAATGTGAACAGTCATCCTGTGGCAGACTTCAGAGACTTGTATGCAGAAACAAATTGATGTCTAGACCTCCGTAAATTTCATTTGTGGTGGTAATATCAGCGTTCTTGCCAGACACCTTTTGGGTTCAGTGCCACACACTGGAAAAACCAGATTTATCCTAACAGAAAGCTGAGCATCCTTGCAGGGAAAATACACTCTTCCTGATTGCTGGGGATATGTAGATACAGTCAGTTGCAGGGGTGAGATTGTACAATGAAGTCTGAGGGACTGTAAATCAGAAAGGTTGTCCTGTTCCTTGTAGGACTAAGTTCTTGGTGATAAATTTCTGAGGCTGGAGCAGATTTAACTAATGCAGTCTGATAATGATTTTTATGCTAATCACCTAGCAGTGATTCCTTTGCTCTGCTAGAAGCAAGTATCCTGTTACTATGGCATGTGCCACCATGTTGCTAAATGCCTTGCAGTCATTAGCACAGCTCATCTCTACAACACTTTGAAAGGCAGATCTATGTCCTCTCTACAGAGATGACTGAGGAATGGATAAATGGGTGTGATTGTGCCTGAGCTGGACAACTCGATAGAAAGAAACTTCATTAAAGAACATTAAATTGCCTTTTGCTCTTGCAGTAATCCTTCATTAAGTGCAATGATGATGAACATTTTGTGCAACTGCTACAGCAATAGGAATTTCTGGTTTGACATGCATGTGGCTGAGTTAATTTTCTCCACGGGAAATGTGCACGCTCCCTTCTAGTTGTTTTAAGTGAATAGGTTTATTTTATTAGATGCATCTAATGTGGTGTGTCCAAGGATGATTCACACTTGTTCTCTGATTGCTGAGCTTTTTTTTTTTGTGAATATATTCCTAAGTAATAAAGAAGTGCTATTCCCTCTGTCCTCTCTCATCTTGACTATACTGTTATGCACTAAGTTTAATCCTTCTTTTGTATGCCCTCTTTCAGTCATGAAATGTAAATAACCATGGAAGTCTCAAAATCTCAGGCAAGGACAGGTGAAACTTCATCTCCTGTTGTGTTTTGAAATTGTATATGGTCACCTAGGAAGGTGACAGCATTTTGGTATATTGCTCATACATTGAGAAACTTTAGCCTATTATTGGAGAAGCTCTAATATGCTTGAGGAAACTGGACACTGCTCTAACCCTTCTTGGTATAGTGATTTAATGAGGTGCTAACAGACCTTTTTGAATCTGGAACGTTTCTGTCCTGTTCTGATGAAACTCGTGGGAGTTAACAGGTATGTGACAGTTGGCTTTTGCAGGCATTTTGTTTGGGACTAGCTGTCATGGAAGATGTAGAAGGAAAGGGAAATTAGGATTCCTATCAAAATATTGTGCCTCTTTTTGTTTGCTTGCTTATTTTAGTTTTCTACACAGTGTCAGTATATCTCTGTGTAAGCATCTTGGTTTAATTCCTTTCATATATGCACAGTATATATGCTAAATTTGGAGTTAATTTAATCAAGATTGTATTTTGAAGTATTTAAAGAAATACTTTCATGGCCATTCCATCAGACCCACTATACAGTTTTATTCAAGTACCTCCTTAACCGTCTTCTGCATTTATATTGCAATTAGCAGACAATCATCCTGTCACTGCATTCTGCTCTGCTGACATTCCCCCTCTTAAATCTGCCAAAGGGCTGAATTCCTTGGAAGTAAGTGGTTTCTGAAAAGCAGGCACCCCCCAGGGAGTCCTTGTGGTCAAAGTGTACGGAACTATTTCAAACACCTGTGGCAACTTTAATCCCTTATGCTAATAAATTAAGCACAGCAGACATGGAAATTGTCCACACCTAGGTTGGAGAATCAGTAAACTCCTTTGGGTGACTGTCACAGGAAGTGAGCCTGTTCTTGCAGATTTAGTTGCTTTTGTAAAATTTGGATCTTGGCTACACTGGTATGAATTTGAAATGTTCTCCTTAATATGCTACTTATACTGTGTCAACGTGATTGGGAGGCTTTAAACTAAACCAGTTTGCACTTGTACCCTGAGATACCCCTTTTCTTCATCAATATCTTTTCCTCATCTTGATAAAAAGAGAAATGAAGATTTTATGAAAGTTTTATGGAAGTGGTAGGTGTTTAAAAATAGACCCAGAGAAATTAAACCCACTGCACACTTCAGCTGATGTTTTCCTTTAGGTCCTTTCTTCTGGACCTTTGCTTTATATCTCAGCTTTCCACTGTAAAGTGGGTCCCAGCTGGTCTGGTGTGTACCTTCCAGATAAAACCCAGGATTCTGCCAACTTTGCAGTGAGAGATCTTTAATTACTTCTTGTGCTGGGGCCTTTGCTCAGGGCTGTGGCACTGTACATAGAATTCATGTAGGTATAAATGTAATTATATCTGAGGCTCTTGCAGGTTTCCAGAGTTGTACAAAGGGGCCTGAGAGTAGATGAGAGTCAGATCTGAAGGATCTTACAGCTTCTGTAACAGCATAAGGATTAGATTATTTTCTGCTGGCCAAATTCCACTAACTCTGGTAACATGCCAGCAGTGTTCTCTTCTTTCTTTGAGTTCCTTGATAGCTGGCATTTCTCATTCCATGTTTGTATGGCTGGTGAAGTCCTTTGCATTGAAAACCCTATTTGTTGAGAAGATGGCTTGTAGGGATTTCATTCTTTTGTACAAGTTTGAATTTCACTTTTCATCCCAGAGAATACCCATCCTGAGGATCTCTGCTGAACTCTATGGGAAGAGTCTGTTTACATGAGGCTTTGCAGTCTGTGAGAGGCAGCTACATGAGGGATGCAGGAGAGATTCTGTTTAACAGTGATTCATAGAAGAAACATAATTTGTCTTTTGTGGAAGAATGTATTTTTCTGTGGTTGAATTTTACTCTTAATTTTCTTTTAATCCATTTAGTATTGTTAAATTTACCACCTATGTGTATGTCATTGGTTTCATTTTTGCTTCAAAACCAATTTAGAGCAAATCACAAGTGGTATTCTTTTACAAATTATGTATTTCTGAAACAAGTGGAAAGGGATTAATGTTGGTTGGTTTTCAGTTTATTTTTGAAATACAAACTAAGAGATTTCTTTTCCAGCAGAAAACAATAAAAACCAAAAATCATACAGCCTCTTTTTTTTTTTGGTAGCTTTAATGGGCTATTTTTTCAGGTTGAGCAGGTTCAGTATCAGTGTCACTCCAGCAGAATCATGCAAGCCTTTCCCCATAGATTCCAATACATTTGTAAGGTTTTATAGGAAATAAGTGCTGGTGCACCACTAGACAGCTTTAGACCGGAGAGAAGTCTTTTTGTGTAACAGATTTTATTTTCTGATTCTGGTTGACTTGTCCCCTCATTTAGCCACATTTTCTGATAAACTTTTTGTCCTTTGTAGGTGAAAAACCTTATCAGTGTGATTTTAAGGACTGTGAACGGAGATTTTCTCGTTCAGACCAACTCAAACGGCACCAAAGACGACACACAGGTTTGTTGATAACATCTCTGCTCATTAGAGTTCATCTTTCTATGTGAATTGTGATTCAAAAATTACCCTTCTAAACTTCTGTTTTTCTGATATTGTGTCTGCTCATACACGATACTTTTAGTGATCTATTCTTGAAGTTAGCTCTAGGAGAGAACTGCAGCTGATTTTTTGTTGGTATTTCATCACTACAGTGGTTGCATAGGTGACACTTTAATCCTGCTGCCACCTTTCAGAAACAGCTTTCTTAATGAAACTGTTTGCTCTATACTGTATTCCCAGTATAGAGAATACATTACTTTTAAAAAATGAACAGTTCTGCAAGAAAAAGTTGCCAATGATTAACTGATAAACACTGCTCTTGGTGTTCTGATGTTTCTAGGGCAATGCTAATGGGCAAATGCTGCTGAAAGGCTGGTGGAATCATTGTGCATTTATATGTGGAAAGCAGAAGTGGAGAAGCAAAAGCCATAGTAGCTATAATGCTTAAGACCCTAATTCAACAAAACACTTAAGCTTGGATTTGAGCCTTTATTGAATTCTGCCAAGTAAAGAAGGATTCTAAGAGCAGCAAGAGAGAGATGTGAAAGATCTGGCTGGCTAGACTATGCAGGAAAGTGTATAGCAGCTCACAGGTAGAGGAGAGAGCAGCAGCAGTATGAATGCTTGTTTCTTTTTCTCTAGTGAGTCATTTATTGAGTGAAACATTCTGAGACTGATAAAACTATTTGTGAGTTCCACCCAAATTCAAGAAGTTTTGTTTTGTTTTTTTTTGCAAAAAGTCGAGATAGCCCATTTCAGGAGTTCTTGGAGGTCTCCATTAGATTGACAGGGGAAACAACTGCTCTTCTCAAAGTCACAGAAGAGGAGATGCTGATGGCTTTATCCTCCTGGCTAGGAGCAGAACCTTGAGGCCACTCTGCATGGGAGATGAGATGAGAGTATTTTGTGACTGAGTCACAGCAAGAAATTGCATTAGGATCTCCTGTCTTTCAAGGACTGGCCTGAGAATTGGTTTACTCACTGTTCTGTGGTGGATTTCTGCCTACTGCCTTTCTTGCTAAAGATGTTCTGTCCCACTTAAAGGGTGTTGAGAGATGTAGGAAGTGTCTCTGAAAGCTGGTGGTAAAAGTACTCTATTAAGATTATACATTTTTAGCAACTGTGTGCTAGAGCATCTGTGTTAAGAGGTCTCCAAGACTTGTGTGTGGTGTGTAAAGTTAGTAGTAGAAGTGTAGTCAGTTAAGCCTGCTAGGACTGCATAAAAATAAATCTATGTACCTCTATTCTACTTATATCATATTTGCTCATATGAGTTACATAGGGTGCCAAGCCCCAGGATCAGAATTAATAAAGTTTGAAGTTGTTAGTCCAACAATTTAAGTGGGTGCTTGTTTATGATGGTGCTGTTAGGGTGCTTCAGACCCAGACATTGGAAGAGGAGGTTACAAAGGGCTGGTGGTCTGATTAATGACTTTCTGCAACGTGTAGGCATGAAGCTGGGAGGAGCAGTTACAGTAACTAGTACCAAAAAACCCAGGCTTTTGAAAATTCAGAAATAGCTGATTTTTTTCACCCTTCCAAGTAGTGCTGGGATATGAGAATAGACTTCTTTTGTCTTTTTAGGTGTGAAGCCCTTCCAGTGTAAAACCTGTCAGAGAAAGTTCTCCAGATCTGATCATCTGAAGACTCATACCAGGACTCATACAGGTAAAACAAGTGCGTAAACTTTTCTTCACATTTATATTTCCTTTTTTAAAATTTTTGTTTATATAAATGTTATTATAAATCACATGGGTGGAAAGTCTCTTAACCAGGAGTTAAATGTTCAATATAACAGAAATAATTTCAGAGTGTACTGATTTTTCAGTGTGACTACATTCCCCAAGTGTCACAGTCAACTTTCAGAAAAGAGATTTAGGTGGTTGTGGAAGTGATGCTTTATTTCTCCATCTTTAAAGAAATTTCAGCTCTGCAAAATATATTTTGTCAGCTATTGTGAAATGAACATCGTGGTCTCAGCCCACGAATGTCAAGTTGATCTACTGCCTTTACTGAAAAAACCCTACAAGATGGAAATTTTAATTCTAGCTTCAGCCGAGGGTCTGTAATCTAAAGTATTCATAGCTACTCATGCTTCTCCTAAGTGTCAGTTGAGCCTAATGCAGGATAGCACAGCAAAGCTCTTGCTGTTCCTGCTTGTACTGTAATCTCTCCAGGAGATAAAAGGAGTGCCTTTTGCAAACTCACACTGACAGACACTAAAGTAAAAGCTTACTCAAATATTCAAGGACCTTTTTGTAGAAACCATGGTATTTCATATAAATGCAGGGGAAAAAACTGGAGGCCATTTTAGTCTACTCTGCCCTCACGTAGATGTAAACACCATTAAGGAACAACTGCAGCAACCTCTATACTTTACTTGTAAGTTTTAGAAATATTCCTGTGAACTGACAAATTCTGTTCCCTTCTACCACATATGCAGTGTTTTTACCACGTAAGTGTTTACCCAGCACTTTGACATGTTATTAAGTGTCACAGTGTTCTATACTGGTGTTAACCTTTTAAATTCAGTCTCTGTACAGATGGACAAGGAGTCTGAAAATCCTTTTCTGCCTGCTAAGGATTCTTTTGTCTCTTCTGGACGATAAAAACACAGATTTAAGATTTTCAAAAGTACAAAAGAAACTTCAGTGAAAGAAATGATTCATCTGAGAATGATGGCATTTTCTGTGGCACTGGGCAAATAAATGCTTCAAGTAATGGCCATATCTGCACTTGCTATTTGCAAATGGTCAAGGGCATGGCTGTATTCCTGGGCTCTCCCCATAGTGTCATGCTGAGCTGCAGGGCCTGTGTGCATTTGCATGAAGACAGATATTAAGCAGCAAGAGGTAATGTTCTGATAAAGACAATATGGCAAGTGGTTGTCACATGCAAGCAAGTCAGGATAAACAACATTTCCCATCACATTTCATCACTTACTGATCTGCTAATTCATGGCTTTCAGGGCCTCAGAATTTTTTTTATTCCAGACTAGCTAAAGCAGTGAAGAACTTGCTCTCCTTTTTCCTGTGAAACTCATTCTTCCCGTTTAAGTTCTTCTTTGCTCCATGTGATCCAAGTCCACACTGCACTCACTGCTGGAAGCAGCTTCACTTGAGCACTGCTGTCCCCATAGCACAGATTTTGGGCTTGCTGCCTGCCGCTGGCTCCAGTTCTGTAGGAGCTCTGCAGCCCAGCTGTGTGCTGCTGTGACAATGCTCCTGTTGGCAGTTTGGGATGTGTCATGCTCCTTTGACTGTAAAATACATGTGTCCTAAGGGGAATGAGCCTGAGTGGTGGCTCAGAATTTTTCATCTCCATTTTACCCTGTAGTTTCATTTCTCTTTCTATTTTGCACCCTCTAAATTTTGCAAGAAAAAACCTAGCTCAAGTTAACTTACTCCATGTTAAGTCTTGATGAAGCAAAGCATGGATGACTTCCCCCTAATTTCACCCTAATTTTAAGTCTACTACCAAAGTATTTGGGTTTTTTTTGTCTCCACAAGAAATTTTTCTCTGATAGCAATCATCAGTGTAGAAAGACAAAAAAAAAAAAAAAAAAAAGAAAAAGACTCAAAGGAAAATTCCATACATCTCTGCATACTTTTTGCAATGGAAATGTGATTTCTGGTATCTGTACAGTGAAGCCATACAAAGTAATGTGACCAGCTTGGGACTAGTAGAGATTGATGCCCTCTGTAAGAGGACAACCAGAATTGCTTGGGAAACAGCAAAACTGTGCAGCTTTTACTGCAGTAGGTCAGTGAAAATCTGGACAATTGTAGGGAACTCGCATCAGTTGACAGAATGGTTTTGTTAATGTTGCTGAGATGAAAGACCACTTCATACAATATGTAACTTTTACTTGTAGCTCTAACCAGGTCAGTTTTGTCCCATACTGTTTTATGCACTCATGTGAAATATTTGATGCTTTTGCCAGCATGTATGTTAAGTGGAACAAGTATATTTTAACCATGCCCCCTCCTCCTCTTACATGTATGGGATTTTGCCAACAGAAATACGTATTTATGCTAATCCCAGATCCCCTTTTGCCTGAAATTGGATGTTTGTGATATGCACAAAATGTGGGGCAAATAAGAGAAGAAGATGGTTGGGTGAGCTTGTACAAACCTGCTATGTCTTGAGTTGAGAGTACAAGGTGTCCAGACAACCCTAAAGAGCCCAGTAAGAGAGCTGAGCTTCCTTTAAAATACTGCATCTATTTTTTTTGGGGGGGGGGGCAAAAAGAAAACGCAGGTCTAAAGGAAACATGACTCACCAGGCACTGATCTGAGCTAATGAAAGCATTCCAGCAGCATTCCAGCAGCATCAGAAACACACCCTGAAATTCCACTTAAACGTTGTAGAATATCAGAAGACCAGATTAAACTGTAAAAAGTTGATGACATTTCTTGTTAAAATTAAATGTGCTCTGCTTGGGGTCATTTTTAGTGAATATTATGCAGATGGGAATGCATTGGAACAATAGTGACTACTTTGAACTTTTAACATCGCCCACAGATGTAACTCGACTTTCTTTACACAGTAGTGGACAAGTTTCAGTCTGGCTCAGCAGACTTCATGCTGAACTCTGTTGCTTCTGCCATAGTAAGTCACTTTCAGTAACCAGTTTGAAGACTGGTGTCAAAGACCTTGAACTAACTGGAGAAGGTCTCCTTGACTTAAACAGTCGCTGCCAATTTTCCCAGGGACTGTCTGCACCACAGTCCAAGGGGTGACTGAAGCTTGTGTGAATGCCGGACTGATTTTCAAACTAGTTCATTCAAGAGCTGAAAGCAGCATAGACATGGCAACAACTTGTTCAGTAAGGGCCAGTCTTCAGGAGGGAACCACTGCAAAATGTTCTAGGTCACTGGGAAAGGCTGTTGTTAAACATCAGCTGTAGGAGATGTAAGAAAGCGCCAAGCGCCGATGTGAGCAGGAGCTGGGAGCACTCCCACGCCCTCTCAGGACAGCCTGGGATGCTTTTCCCCCTGCCACGAGCTCTGCCTGGCTCCTCACAAGAAAGAAAACAAACAGCAGTGTCTGAGGCGAGCTGTATACCTGGTTAATAACAGGGTGTTTTGTTAACAGGTGAAAAGCCTTTCAGTTGCCGGTGGCCCAGCTGTCAAAAAAAATTTGCCAGGTCTGATGAATTAGTTCGTCATCACAACATGCACCAGAGGAACATGACTAAACTACAGTTGGCCCTTTAGGCAGTTCAAACAAGTGAATAAACCAGATGGGACATTATGAGCTACTGCAAACTTTATCAGCCATCTTCGAACACCTCTGTCAGAAAGCTGCAGCTGTCTTCGCATCCCATTTGACACAAGTTAACTAAGCTGTAGGATTCTGCTCAGCCTTGTCTCCAATTTGGACTTACAGAAGTTCCTATCAAATTAATTCAAGAGATTTTTATTTGTAATTTTGTTAAAAAGTAAGCAAGATTGCCAGTTTCAATTTTACTATAAACTGTGCTTTCCTCCCACATCTGTCTCCGGTTTTCCGGTTCTGTTTTCACTTGGACTTTTCTAGGTACATATTGTTGGACCTTTCTAAGGGTGATTCCTCCCTGCTGAAGGTTAACTTTATGCTTACTGCATCTGTACATATGCTGAAGTTTCCAAATGCTAGTACAGCTATCCTCACAAAATGAGACTGAACAACCACCTGAGATATTTTTGGTAAACTTTGTACTAGTGCTGCCAAAGGCAGGGCTTTTAAAGTTGGAAGCTATGCTTTTGAATTTCAAAAATCAAACCTTTTTTTAAGACCAGATTTCTAGAGCATCTAAAGGTAGATGAACCAGAGCCACTCTGTACAGAAAACAAGAATCTTACCATGAAGTTAACTTGGTTTTTAAATAATCACATAATTGATCCCTCTAAACTGTTTTGTTTGTCAAGTAACTCTCTCCCTCTCTCTTTTTAATGTATTGATTTAAATTTATTCTATCATGAGCTGCATATATCTCCTTTACACAAAACTAATTCCAATCATTGTAGACATTTTGGATTTGTTTACAATGTAAAGCCACACTGGTTATGTGGCTAGCAAGCTGTATAAACTTAAAACTGAACTTTTAATGGGGCTGGTCCAGGATCTCCATGAACAGATTACTCTTAAGATAAGTAACTTAAAAAGACTCTGTCAAGTATATGTGAAAAAGACGTTATTGGTGTAAGGAAATATATTGTTTCAGGGTTTGGGGAGGAGGGGTTTATTATTTACTTCTAATTGCTTGAAATTGTGTGTATATATATATATCTGATAATGTATTGCTCTTAGACATCTAAAATTAGAAAGTGTATAAATATTAGATGCATCACTGTTCTGATGTTGTTGCTGTTACAAACTATTGATAACACTAAGAATGTAACCTGCATTTTTCACTGAGCTTTCAATTAAAGCCCATTCAAAGAGAAACAAATGAGAGTCCAACAGATGTCTTGTTTCATGTCTGGTATTAAATTTCAAATGCCTTGTCCAATAGTATCCTTTTTTTTTTTGTATATAAAGGTACCACCAGCACTGATGACCACTAGTTAACCTGTCCAGGTCTTGACCACAATTTATCCATCTCACTTGGGAATCATACTGGCAGCAGCAAACAGTGTCAAGTTTCATATTGTGCTATAAAACAGTTGCTTCAATCGTTCGTCTTCTTACCAAATTATTCCTTTTCTTTCGACCCATAAGACTTGTATGAGATCTTTATAGACTAGTAAAATCCAGTTTATAAATAGCAGTACTGGCCTTCTGTAGGACTGCACTGAAACCACGAGCACAGATAAGTTCTTAGATTAGGATGTCATAGACTGACTTTTAAGTAAAAGTTAACTTGGAGTTGTGGTGGATTAAATCAGTTCAGCAGGTTGAAAAAGACAGTCTTTCTTAGATGATGAACTGTGAAAATGAAGATAAAAAAATATTACTGTTTCTTTGTCATTCAGCCTACTTTTCTGTGGAAGTAAGTACAGCCTGCCTCAGTGCCCTTTGACCTTGCAAAATATTTGTATCTCTTTAGCAAAAATCTTTAATGTATCTTGCCAAGCTTTTTTCTCTAATGTACACAATGGAGTTCTATGATGGGCTGAGCTTTCTCTCTTAAAGTGCAGCTGCATCGTCAAGAAAACTCAACAGTTAATTCTTCAAGTCCTCTTTTTCGCATGGGTATTGCATCACTGTTAATTACTGTTGGGGTACTGTGACTCATTTGTATCAGTCAGCTTTATCTTTTGCTGCCAAAAGACAGCATCTCTCTGGAGAAACTCATAACAAGTGTGGCAAACATCAAATATTTGGAGCGAATGGTGTACATAAAGCTGCACAGAATTAAAAAATAAAGCAACTCCTCCTGCTTTCCTGAGAGAAAAGTTCAGTTGCAATAACAATGCTCTCAGATGTACCCAGCAGACTTCTGCAGCTACAAAACAATCTGTTTTTCAGTCTGCACCCAAAATAGAGAGCTGCCATGAGTGTTTATACTGAAAGCCAAAAAAAGAAAAATTGTCCTCCAGTTGTGCCTGCATCAGTCAAACATAAATAAAACTATCCTGTGAAACACAACTCCACAACTCCACTGCAGCACAGGCCAGACTTCCAGTGACCTGTGAATAACTACAGCCATGTTTTTACTGCTTAGTGAATTGCATGACAAATAATAATAATAGATGGTTAGAAAAAATGAAGCATGTGTTGGTGAGTGACAGAACACATCCTTTTCTTTTTGCTGTTGCCACCTTTTCTATGAAAATACTTACTGCTACTCTGTTCTTTGATGATCAGTACATCCCTTAGTGAAAGTAATGGTAAAAGTTTACAAGTTTAAAAAAAAAAATCCTAGTTATTTTACAGTCTTTGTAGTGAGAGGCATTTTATGTCTCCCTTTCATTTGCCTGTTTTCAAGATTCTACCAGCAAGGTAAGCCACCTATATTGAAGTGCTTTACTACATGAATTTCCCAGAAGCAGCCCCCTGGTTCTTGCAGCATGCCAATTCCTCATTTTGCAGCAAGCAGAAACTGCTCAGCAGGCCGAGTTTCTGTGAGCTTGACCTCCATATGAAGGATGAGGGGGCTGCACTCTATTATATCTTACAAGTATCCTTCGCTCTCTGGAAAATTTTCAGTCCCACAATTAATTGAGCTAATCTTTTATGCCTCTGCCCTCTGTTCTTACACTGAAAATAGTGACCAATGTTATTTTGGCTTATGGTTAACATCTTACTGTGATTGGCACACTATTCCTGTCCTGTAGCTTCCTGTAGCCTCTCCAGAATGGAGAATGTTAATTATATGGGTAACACTTGTACTTTTTCTTGTCAGTTCATGATGTACAAGATGTGTTGAGTAGGAAAGAGAAGATGATTTCTTCTCTCTTTGATGGTGTCAGCTGAGATTCAAGGGTTCACTTGTATGAATTTTTTTTAAGGTAGGTAAATCCAGCAAAGTGTTCCTTTTAGTTTAGGAAAATACCAGAGCTAACATGCCTAAATTGTGACCACATGATCATACTTTTGATACATGTCATATTCTTTAAGGGGACAGACTATACTGACTGAACAGGAGGTATGGAGATGTTATCTTCCTGCAATTAGGAAACCCATGTGAAGGCAGTGCATCCTTCAGACAGGTGCTGAGTCCTTGAAAGGAAGGGGAAGACTTGCAAAGAAGCAAGAAAGAAGCTCTTTCCTTCTCTTTTTGTGGTGGGTCAGGTGAGTTGTTCATTTTAGAAGCTGCACCAACGGAGCCTACCTGTTTCAGGATGCCAGTAGGATTCATTTCACTGCTCCACCAACCAACATGACAGCAACTGGAAACAATTCCTGAAGATGCAGGTATGTGCCTTAATGAGTGTTTCTTCCTCCTTCCCTTTCCCCAGACAGGCACCGAGGAAACTCTATCATGTGCAGTCTTTGCATCATCAGTCCGACCCAAAAGTCAATCCAATATGGTAAGAAGCTGCTCCCAGCACCTTGTCCAAACACCCAGAAAGGCTCTGGAGTATATCAGGGGGTTCTGAGAAGGTACCTGCATCTCCACACCTCAGCCTGGTCCTTGCATGAGGTGGGTACACAAAAGCAACCAGAAGGCAGAAGTGTGCTACCGAGGAGATGAAAAAGTTCTACTGGACAGTCCTGCTCCAGCCCTGTTTGTACCTTCCCCCTGGGGAAAGTGTGGCAGGGAGAATCACTCAGCTTTTCAGCTGAGGAACTTTCTTGCTTGGGGAAAATCCTCCTATCGTCCTTCTCCCCTCCAATTAACAAAAAAGTAATTAAAGACAGTGTATGCAGTTCAGAGTAGTACTAATGGACAAGAAAGCCCAGCTGCAATATTTGGGAAGATCCAATAAAAGATTCATTAGGATTCTTTTAGTTATTGGAAGTCCTGATGACACAAAGGAGCCTAATGAAACAGAAGACCTGGTCACAAGAGTGATTGAGTTTAAAAAAGCCCAAACCCGAATCCCAACCCCACTGACACCATTCTAAAAATTAGACAATTAAGAGGAAAACCAGGAATGTAGCCAGAACTATTCCACCTCAAATAATAAACACAAGGATAAGTTGCCAAGTGAGGTCAAAGAAGCAAATGGTAAAGTGAGTTTAAGAGACAGCTAGACACTTTTATGGGGAGAGAGGGGATTGAAGGATACAGTGACAAAACTGGGGGTAGAGTTGAGATAAACCCAGAGGACAGGCACGGTGGGCCAATAGCCTCAGAGAGAGATCTGAGCCCCTGTTCAGCCAAGCAGAGTGACTCCTGGCATGTGAGGGGGACTCAGCAGGGCTGTCAGCTTTGTCCTGTGAGGGGTGAAGGGAAACTGCCAGGACAGTCTGAAAGGAAGATGAGCCTGGCAGGCAGGAACGGGTGTGCTTTTTAGTGCACCGTTCCTAAATGCTGCATCTGTTTCACTAGGGGGATGCCCTGATAGACTTGCTAAAAAAAAAAGTTTATGAGGAACTTATAGCCAAGAAGCTTGTCTTGAAACTTTCAAGTTACTAATATACAAAGCACAGAAAGAGACAGAAAGAAAAAACTTTTTTTTTTTCAATTCTTCATGAAAGACTACTTGTAATATAGGAAAGAACATGGTTGGCTGGAATATAATTCAAATGAAGCAAAGACAAAATATACAAAAGTTATGTTCTTCTCTGCTTGTACAAAGCTTTGCATACTTTCACGTTGTCAGCACAGTCTGTGTCGATTCCCATAAAAAAAGCTGGCGGAACTTCCATGGCTTCGAATAGCAGCAGGATGAAGCCCAGTTTTGAGTGCTTGGTTCATCCACCTCTGATGAACAGATCTGCCTCCACCAGCTCAGTGCAGTTCTTAAATGATGGTGGTGAGGGAGCCAAGACCAGCGTGGCCCCTGGAATTTGGCCAGGACACCAGATAAACAAAGTGCAATTTTCTATATAGGTTGCAATCCAAACATTAATGCTGGCTTCTGCTGCTACACCAAGTTAGCTTTGACACCTCAGAGGGATCTGAGCAGCCAGGGTGGGCTTGAAATAAGGTATTCTTCTAGTAGCTGTGAATGTTATTGACAGATCTTGTGCTAGGTGCTGTAGGAACACTGAATAGCAAGATGACTCTCTCCAGGAGAGGTTCCAAGCCACAGACAAGGCTTTAAAACACAAGTGTTTAAAGGCACTGAAAATCTTGAGTGAGAAAGTACAGTCCCCGTTAGGGCTTTTCCATCCGTGGTGACTAAATGCCTATCCCAAAGGTATAAATATAATTTAATAGCATTGTTGGGTTTGTTTATGTGAAACTGGCTAGTTATGTTCTGATGAACTCTGACAGGACCAAGATCTTAATCTACAAAACTCAGCTGAGCAGTCATGGAAAGACCTGGCTGACCATCCTGGCTTGAATGACTAGATAAATCTAATGTAAAACTAGTTGTTCTTCCCCAGAATCAAAAAGCCCTTTTGGTGCAAGGGGATTTTAAAAGCATACAGGGCACTGAGACAATGCCATGAAGGTGCAGAGAGAAATAAAAATATTTATTCTCAGGCTGTTTCTTTTTATGGTTCATGCTCATCTGAGTCATGCTCCAGAACTCCCATTCATTTGAACGAAATGTTGAAAAACAACTACGGAAAAAAAAAAAAAAAAGTATCTTTATTGCTTGGAAAAAATCCTGCTCCCGAGTTTCTTGGGAAACAGCGTGTCCTTGTGCATGTGCTCTGCTCATATAATAATCACGTCTGCTTAATGTTTCCTCCCAGGAAGGTTTCTGACACTTTTAACCATATTGCTGAAGTTTTTAGGTTAAGTTATCGGCCTAACTGCACAGTAAAGGTACATTGTAAAGGCAAATAAAGAGGTTTTTATCTACTGTATGGCAAGCACTCCAGCCCAACAAAGACCTGTTTTTAGAGCCGGAGAGCTGTTTCACTCTCCGCCACTAGACGGCTCAGCCTGGAGGCTTTGCTTGCTTTGGGAACAACCGGGGTTCTGAGAGGGCTCTGCCTGCTGCAGCTGGAGGCAGTTCCCAACTTGCAAGAGGATTTACGCAGCAGCGGCCAGAGCTGAAGACTCCCATGTCGTGCAACTCAAAATGCAGTTCAGCAACCTGAATGCGGTATTTGCAGCATTTATCCAAATGGATCTGGTGTTTTTATAATCTGTATGCCTCGGGGCAGGAGGCTGAGCTCCTGCTGAGCTTGAGGCTGCCTGGAAAGGCGCTTGGTGCTGGGAATCACTCACTTGGTACCTCACAGGCGTGGAGCTGCTGTTAGCAGCAGGGTTTGAATTGCCTGCGGTGGATATTGCTCTGAAATACAGAGCTCGAATTAGGTTTTGCGCGGTGGTGGAAGGAATGAATGAAACCCTCTGGTGACTGAGCTGCCTCCTCACCCTGCTCCAAGGTGCAGGACTTCGGCATGGCTTGCTCAGGGCTGCTGCTTTGTGAAGCCAGTGTGAGGATGAACTGCAGTTTGCCATACTGAAGGTCATCACACAGGACAAACAACCTAACAACAGCCTAATATTTTTAAGCTGTATAAATTCCTAGTGTCTGCTGCAGGCGGAATCCAAACACTTGTGTCAATTCTGTACCATGCCCCAGACTGCCAAAAAACATTAATATAAGCATATTTATCTGGGCTGCAGTGTGTTACAAGAATTCATTAGGACAATATGTGATATGGTGCTGAAACAGAAGGCTGGGTTTCTCTGGCCAGAGATGAGGAAGTCTAGTCCCTGCTGAACTTTTACTACTGATAAAGACAATGTCTGCTGGCAGCATTCATTTTTTACTAGGCCATCTGCATCTAGTCAAGGATAACTTGACTTTCTGAAAAAGCCATTCATCAGAATCAACCCTGTACAACTTTCTCTTGATGAGTAAAGCAACACAAAGAAAGACCGAGATGGTTAATAAACTTCTTTGGGAGCAAAAGGTCAATGCTGGTGTAAACAAAGCAGTGTCATAGTGCTATACAGAAGCATTGAAGTTTCCTGCATGTTTATATGGCTGATGCCCCATTTCTTTTTTATCAGTGTTTGTTATCATTTATTTTGCTCTGCTTTAGCTGATCTATAAATCTTTATAACAGTGTTCTTTATTTTCTTAATTTTGTCATCTCTCTTATCAACTTTTATCACCTGTGTTCAGGATGTTTGCTACTCTCTGCTGCTTGATGGCTGCCTGCAATTAGTTTTGTTAACCCTTTAGTTCTTGGCTACCACACACAGATATAATAATTGTCTTCCAGAATCTCCACTTGTTTTCCTAAAGCTGAATCAAGCACTGCAGACATATCCAGTGTCTCTTTGCAAAATCAGTCATTTTTTAAGGCAGAGGTGTGGAGGTAACAGGTTGCTCTGCTAGCCCTCCTGCTCCTTGGCTTTTGTACTTTGTGGCTGTGCCTCTGGAGAGCAACCTCCAGAAGCTGGACCACAGTCCCCAAGCTTCTTCCATGGAAACTACTGATTATCCAGCCAAACATTATATTTTGAACTTGGACTAAAGATACTCAGCTAACAGGACACTTTTCCCTACCCACAATGACAAACAAGAGGTAGCTGGTACCTTGGTAATGTTAGGTAGCTCCTCACTGATGGCTGCTTTAGAGCCACACCTGGATAGAGAGGTGACGTTTGCCTAGAGAACACATCGAGCATTTCAGAGAAATCTATAATGCTTCATTAAGAATAACAAGGAAAGAAAGAAAGGGACATTTTTCTTAGTGAAGAGCCTCTATAGTTCATATTTTTCCTTTCATGAGATATTTTGTTTCATGTAAATATGAAATTTTTTTACAGTCTAGATATCAAGAATCATATACAATTTTAGATTGACCCAAACCAGTTTTTGAGGGATGGCTTCAGCAGAACATGTTACTATTTCTAAGTGTTTGCATCTTGAAACGTTTTACTTAATGGAGACTTATGCAATGTAATTTCTAATGGCAGTAGAGTGTTTATTGGAACTGGGGAACCAAGACACTGAAGACTGAATTTCCTAATTAACTATGAATTTTGAGACTAGCCAGTTAAAACATTAATCTCCCCTGTTAATAAATGTAATATAATGCAACACAATACACTTCTAATGGTATGATCCTCTGCTGAATCTGCAATCTTAAGCTTTTACTTAGAAATAAGGAAAAAGCCTCATGCTCCTGAAATGGAGTAAGATTTATACCTGACCAAAAATTTCTGGAATAAGTTCAAAACCCTCTGATTATTCCAAACTTAGTATCCTAGTTATTCCACATAAGTATGGTTAGAGAATGTTTTGTCACATTGATAGACTAGAGAAAGGTCTTTGTATTAGGATTGTGTTCTGTGTGTATCCTGCAGTTCAGATGGATTCCAGTATCTCTTCTATGTGTGTTATTATTTAACACTGCAAGATTTGCATGCTACTTAGAATAGTATTTCAGGTGGCAGAGAAACCTAGGAAGGGTTTTTTTCAGTTGTGGGTTTTGGTGTTTTGTTTGTTTGTTTTCTTTGTTTGTTTAACTTCCCTTCTCCACCTGGAACAAGTATTTAATGTTAGAATACTGGGGTGGGCTAATCTTCAGAGCTAGTTGAAACAGTGGCCTAAAACATGAACTCATTTTAGGAGCAATGTAGTGAATAGCCATGAAATGAATAACATTGTTTTTAGTCAAGGGAAATTTTGTCATTCTGTTTTGTTTAACTTGGCCATTTGCTGGAAATAGCTTAGTACATTCCTGGCTCTTTTTGCAGAGATCTTTCTTTAAAGGCAGGGTTGTTGTTTTATGTTTTAAATGTTTTTCATCAGACATACACATCATGAAAAAAACTGTCAATTGTACTTTAAAATAAAGATTATTTTGACTGATTTTTAAAATAATTCTCTTTAATATTAGTGCATTTAGAATACTGATGTTTTCTGAAAATATTAGTAACTGGTGAAACAAGTTTGCTTTCTAGAGGAGACTCTGGATTTCTGTATGCTGTGCAGATTGTTTGAGCTGACTGGCATGAAATTTAATTTGCATTAGTCAGCCACAAGCAAGGGCAAAATGAAATGACTGTGATGCTTGAGAGGAGGATTTTAGAGCATTTACAAGATTATGCTTCTAAGCAGCATGGAAAAGCAATGGCTAGTGCAGGGCATGTTCTGCCTGATTCATGAAGTGAATCACCCTAATCCAACCTGGTTGTCAGAAGAATCTGGGCTGTGTTCCTTGAGCAAGAGGCCCTTCAGCTGTGATTTGACAAAGAGCATGGGGTGTGATGCTGAGGGAGAGTTTGCCACAGTGAATACAAATTAAAGTATTCCAGCTTCAGCAGGTGTTGGTGGCCCAACCCTAAACACCCACCTGACCAACCAATCCTGCTGATGCTGCACAGGAGCCCAAACAAGGAGCAGCCCCATGGGATTCAGCCACCTCTGCCCATTGTTGCCAGTGGCAGTTGTTATTTTTGAACAAACTTCCCCTTCTGTGGGAAGTCCATAGTGGGGTGTGAATTAAGCACTTAAGGGATCCTGCAGAAGGTGCCTTTGAGGGGATAATTTTAGCTTGCATGGGTGAGCCCTATGGAAATCAGAGTTTGAAGCCTCCTTGTGCCAGGTGGGTATCAGAATTTCATGTCTATGAAATGACTGGGACTCTCTTGAGTTTTTCTGCTCAAAAGATGGTGTAGTTTAGACGTGAAGTTTTCTACCTTATGTTGTTGTTAAATTCAGCCAATATTTATACTGCAGGTACTTGCCTGACTAAACTATTCATTGAGAACTTTTTCAACCCTACCTGGTTTTTCTACACTTAGTGTCTGCACCAGTAACAAGTCATGAATAAAGAATGTTTTTAAAATATATAATGTAATTATGCACTGCTGAAGGTATATATACACCTTTACTTCCTGCTGACCTCCATTATAACATAGCTAAACATTATGATGATTTTTTATTGCATATGATATTGCATTTGATGCTGCTCAGTGAATCTGTACATGAAAAATATCTCTGCTATGTTGGTATAAGGAGATACTAATTTCCTCCAAAACACTAATTTATCTTAGTTTACTGTGTGGGGTTAATGCATTGCTAATATATTGGTGTGGCTTTGAGCTCTGAAACATTTCAGTAGAAAGCACATTGCTAAGTTAATTAAGGATATGAATTGATTTTTCAGATGGGTGGCCAAACTTTGGTATCTATCTCAAACTTAATTTTCATTGGTCTGAATTTTTTGTGTGTGTGTTTGTTGTTTTTGTGGAAAGAAAATATTGAAAACTGCTATGTCAAGTTGAACAAATTATTTCTCTCCAACACCAAACTGAATATTTTATTTCAACATCTTGTGAGAAAAGCAAAGGGGCTGAAAGGTATGGATCTGCTGAAATAAGAACTCTTGTAGTCAGTGCTATGGAATGAGAGCATTTGGGCTGCAGAAAATGCAAGTTCAATTTTCTCCTTTGGTGTAATATCAGTGAATCATTTTCTTAAGAAACAAGTACAACACAGATATTTCCATCAGGCAAGCAGCTCACATTTTTATCTACAGATACAGGAATGCTTGGTTTTGTTGTTTTTTGTTTTTTTTTTTTTTGTTTATTACACCAGATAAATCAGAAAAACTGATACTGGTGGCAGAGCTTGGTCAATGATTACCAACTACAGACCTGGAGCGCACTGGAACACTGTGTGTATCAGGACTGCACACACTCATTAGTGAATTATACCTTAAATCACTCAGTTACAAGTTGAACAAAGTCAGAACAAAGATGAACAAAAATAGCTGCTGTTAGAAATGTGCCTGAAATGAGCCTTTTTTCTGTGCTGGGTTCTTCTCAGTTGATTGTCGACACAATGAGAACTCCGTATGTAAAGAACTATAGAAGCATCCAGAATGTCAGTCCATCCACACCTGTGGTTAAGAAGCTATCACAATATTCAAAATATGAAAGGGGTAAAATTTAGAACCACAAAACAATAATATTACACATTTCAGAGATCTACTGTTCCCTACAATAAACTAACAAAAATAGATTGTGGTAAAACATGGATATGTGATACAATGGGAAATATCTGTACTAAGGAAGACTTTGGATAGGGGTCACTAACTGGAGGGAAGTGTTTATCTCCTTTATTTGTTTCCATTATGTAATGAGCAGTGCAAGATAGCATTCCAGTATCCCATTGTACCTTATTTTTTTTCAAAACAGGGCTCAGAGATGTGCATGTATGTCAGTTCTCTGCAGGAAATGTCTTTTTCTTGTGTAGGAAATATATTGCTTAATGTATGGGAGCATTTGAATAAAAGCATAACTAGGTGATGATCTGAAAGGCTGTTGCCCTTTACAAACTGAAAAAAAAAAACACAGAAGCAAACAATTTTTGTAAATGACATCTCTCACTGCACTCTGCTCTGGTAATTTCTAAAGGCTTACAGTTGTCATTATTTCTAAAGATTAATTCTGTTTAAATAGTCAATTGAGCAGAACAAGACATTAGTGGGATAGTTAACTATGTGTCACAATATACTAGATAAAGGATTATGCCCCACTTAAGAATTAATAACATTTTAAACTGCTACATAAACTATTTTTTTAATCAATAAACATGTCTCTGACAGAGGGCCAGATGCACTCACAGGTCTTAATTGTTCAGTCCAGTGACTAATCCCCACTTGATCAAGATTTTACTGACTTAGCAGCTGTCTGGAAAGTGACAAATTTATGATTCAATTGCAATTTCATCTTAAACTTGAAGCTGCCTGATCATTTGTGGGAATTAGCCACCTGATAAGATAAGGAGGGTGGAAGAAGTGCACGTAATTCTGTGCAGCAGAATCGGAGTGTTGCAGAACTCTTTAGGATGCACTGGAAAGACACAAATGGCCATTAAGGGATTAGCCCATCACTGATTGAGTGGCTGCACAGAGCTGAGGTTTACTAAATCACTGGAGCAGTAGGTCATTATCCTTGGATACAGGAGACAGTTGAATCTGTGTCCAAACACATGAGCAGTAAATTGGAGTGAACAGAGTGTGCCAAAAATGAAAAATAAAAAATGCTGAACCCTTGTTCTTCAAGTGTTCAAGTTTCCAGGTCATACCCCAAGGTTTTTTCTCTCTTGGCATCAAAAATATTTTTTCATTGCCTTTAGTATCAGCATATTCTTGTCTCTGTAATCTCTTTTGAGTGTATTGCTTCCCCTCAATGCTATCAAATTTGTGCTTAGTTAACAAATGCTGAAAGTTAGATAACATTTTAGAAACTGATTAAGAAAGCCAATGTTAGGAGTTTTCCTCTCCAGTTTTGATGGCTTTACTGCTAAATATATAATTAAATGAGTTTTCCTCATTAGGGCTTTGTTATGATAAACAAACAACAATTCAGTAGGTCTCTTTTCTTGGTTTATGTGCTTTTAAACTGAATCAATAGTGTGCTGTAATAGTTGTGTTTACTTTGAAGAGTTAGGACAAAAGTAATACTTATATTTAAAATAAATACAAATCCAACTGTTTTTTCCTAAGAGAGAAATCATTAAATGCTGCAGGAATAACACATCACTCCTACCTTCCTTGAACATGTGTTGATGCAGCTGATGAGTAAAATTAACTGCTAAACAATTCCACTTCAGGACTGCAACTATGTCTAAAGACTATTTGGCAATTCAAATTAATAGCTTAAATATGTCAAAATTTGGAATTTTTGCTGTGCTGGCTATGGCCTTTGGCTAGCCTGAGTAAGATCAAGATCCCTTGGGGCCATTTCTTTGTGAGTTGAACTTAATGATCTGTTTTCCCAAGGTATAGATGCATCTAATGTCGTTCCATTTATCTCAGTCTAGAGGGGCACATAACTTTAGAGGGACTTGTTTCCTGAAGTGTAAGTGCATTTCACTTGAAATCTGTGAGCTAGTAGATTGAAGAATTTGCCTTCAGAGGAATTTGGTTAATTTTCATCACACAAGAAGCAATTTTCACTTCCCAACACAATAATAAAATATACAGTACAAAACAGATGTGGAGTTGGAAGCAAAACCTCAATATTGTAATTATCTGCAGGTAAATGTAATTAACATGATTATACTTTACTGAGATTGGCAGGGAAGGAAGGTGAATATGTTTGGCAAAAGAGGTCTTAGGCCAGGTAAGCTTATGGGATGCCAAACAAATGTTCCATTTTGCCCAACACTCATCAGGTGGTTCCAGGAATGTTGTGTTATTTCCCAGTTCCTTTTCCCTCCTTTTCCCTCTACTGGCCAAACTCTGAATGTTGAAAAATTACTGAGGTGCTAATACCTAAACTAGAAAATAGAAGAATTGAGCCTGTCTAATTCTGACTTTAATGGGGACAAGATAAAACAGGGACAAGCAGAAGTTTGGGGGAAAAAAAATAAATGGAAAAATGAAGATGCAAAAAGAAAATCACAGAGGAAAAAATTGTTTTCTAGACTTGGATGCAACCTAATAGCAAGCCTTAAGTTTTGAATAAACTGAAAAGCTTTATTCACATTTTGAATGTTGAAATACTTTGCCAGCTCTACTTTCTAAGGTTCAATTGATGTCCAGAAGATTTTGACAAGTAGATGGTGAGTAGGACTGCAAGAACAAACTAAGAGGAAGGAAAGCGCAAGAAGTAAATCAATCTGACAAATTAGACAGAGCAAAGGAACAGGAAGAAAAACAGGAAACAACCTAATAAAATATAGTGGAAAATAAATAACTTCCAGTGCCCCAACAATTTCCTCTCACAAAAAGTATTGATACCATAAAGAAAATTACAGGCACGTTTCTGTCCAGCAATGAAAAGCAAGCTGTTTAAGGACAACATGTGGCATTTCCCCCCCCACAAAATTCAGATAACTGTATCAGATATCAATTTTGAAGTCCCACAGGTGATGATGGGAGCACAAATATGACCCAACAACACATTTGATAGAAGAATCAGGTGTGAAATTTTTGAGGTGCAGCCTGAGGGACTGGTGTCATGGGGAATATAGGAGTCCTAGAGAAATGGGGCTAACCCCTCTATGCTGTGGCATCCTAAATATCTGGAGATCTCCTGAGCAGACAGATAATGGGTTTCTTTGGGACTAGAGCAGAGAAGGACACATGTAAGCTAGTTTTTTAAATGAACTTTCAAGGTTAGGTTAGGTACTGCTCTACACCCTATGAGGTAGTGATGACATTTGTCCTGGAATGATGCCACAGCACCAGCCTCTCAGTGCCCCAAAGTTATTGCACCAGTTTTCCCAGCAGTTACCTATAAAGACACCTTACTGAGAGGAGCATATCCTCCCTCATCTATAGGAAGTTTGGCAAATAAGTAATGAGTCTATTTTCAAGGGCAATCTTCATTCTGCAGTGTTTACTGTTTTTGCACTCTACAGAGTGTGATTTTAAAGAGGCTCAGGGCTTACTTCAGCTTATTAAAGTAAATATTGTAGCATTAGTTTTTTGCCAAAACAAATAGAAATATAATTAACTTGAGTAACTCCTTACTGAGGAACCAAGTACATGATTTACTTATTTCCCCATGTTTAAACTGCTCTTCCATAGAGGCACAGAGCATATTCAGCCCAGCTCAGCTACATGAAAGTTTGTCCTACAAATGAACCAGTAATTCTTATGAAGGATTCTGCAGGTGATTGAAAACTCAATGTTAGTGGTGTGGTTTATTTACATATGTTTCATCCTATTTATAGATACTATGGGATATAGAAGAAAACAAATGAATCACATTTAAAGCAAATCCAGGCTATGGAAAGCAATTTAGAGAATCAGAAACTTTAAAAATACAAGTGCATTTTTAGCTTCAAATTTATCACTGATTTAAGTGGCATAGAATTCCTATCTTGCACAGTACTAAAAAAATTTGAGAGCTGCTGTTTTATTTGCATAATTTCTAGCTTTAGAATGACAAAATGAACCAGGCTGTACCATGCTATGATTTCACCCGTTGACACAAATGAAAAGGATAGAACAGACATAGTACATCTGGTTTACAACTTTTAATTGCTTTTGTGACCCAGTTCATACCAAATCCTCTCAAAGCAAAGTCTCTGTATGCATCCTGGGGCTAAATCTCTATCTGAGATATGCTGCTTAAAAAAACATCACCATGTTAAAAAGTAACAATATTTCTTGCTCACATAAATCTTTAGTACTTGCAGGTGACCTGAGAAAGTGAGAAGTGGAGTTCAGTTGTCTGGTGAATGAGAATGTTAAACTTTCCAAATAAAAGCTGCTCCTAAAGCACCAGATTCTTTTAGCAATTAATCACTATACTGTTGTTTATTAGGATGACACGCCTGGAATTTTTTCGTAACTCAGGTAACCTTTCATGGCTTGATGGATACTAAAGATAATTGTGTCTACAGTGATTTTATGAGGCTCTCTGATGTAATGTAGTAGTCTGTGACTACTGAGTTGGTGTCTCTGTCCTGGGAATAGGAAAGAGATATTGGAGGAGGGGATGTGCACAGAAACACAATTATAAAAACAATCTATTGCTAAACAGTTACAAGAAATATTTTCTGTTTCATGTAGCAAGCCAGAATAGACTGCTTGGATTAAAGATCTGAACTCTAGCAGACTGGAAATCCCGTGGCAGTGCTGAGTAGCTTTTGTATGGGAGATCTTAATGAATTAAAAAATTACTGACATACTCAGTGGAGTATCCCTGTGTGGACACACAAAACTTTGACTTTGTTGAAGTGTGAGCATTGTCAGTCTTTAGAAGGATGGAAGTATGGATCCTATAATCCTGTGCTGTGGAGCTGGCATGATGATGGGTGCATCTGTGAAAATATGCAGGTTTCTGAAATCTAAACAGTATCTTCCTTGATCATAACTTTCCCCTCTATGGGCCAGGCACTAGAACTCTCCTGCACACACAGCAACTGCACACTGCTGGTTTCCTAAAAACAGTTTCACTTCTGCTCAGGCTATTAGAACATCAAATGTAATTTAACAAAATCCTACACTTTTCCATGAGCCTCTTTAAAATTATTTCTTAACTTCCAGTTTTGCAATGTGCATTAGACATTAGGTTTTATATTAGAAGTGAAAATTTAAACAGTCTGCAAATATCCCAAACTTCACAGTGGTAGTGAATCCAGGAAATGGGACACACATCAAAGCTGGGATGACAGTGAGGAGCATTAGACCCACTGGGATTTAGGAATACTGCAGATTCCTTAGCTCTTCAGCCTTTGCAAAACATCTGTCCTCACTTGCACAGACACTATCTGCCAGTGCTTTCCCAGCTTTGCTATTTTAGAACATTTTTAAAACTAAGATCTCAATTTTAGATCTCAGTAGGTTAAGAATAAGTTTAAATATTTTGTAGAGAAAAAAAATAGTCAAAAAATAATCTGGTCTGAGAGCAAAATTTGACAAAGTACTGTGTTGCAAGCAAGAAAACAAATAAAAGAATAAAACCTTAAATGCTGTACAAGATATATCCTAAGGAATAAAGTAGAATTTGAAGTTAGAAATTTGCAAGAATTCATAGTATGAATTTTTGATACTTCAACATTGACAGCTAATATAAACATATATATATATATATAAGGTAATAATTACTAAATATTTTAGGTTTTTATTTAGGTATTTAATTTATATTTTCAGTGTTAAAGTAAGATTTTAATTTGATATCAAACAAACCTGAATTTTTCCAGCAAGATGAATTTCCTTTCATCATTTGCCAGAAGTCCTTGGAACTTCCCAAGTTTTGCTTGTGGGAATAAAGTCTCTGTAGTCAAGAAGGTCACCTTGAGATCTATCATTGATGTCTTTCACATAAGCAGCAGTACCTGCTGAAATTGCAGAGGTACCTCCAAGAAATGCTTATTATTTTGTGATTACAACCTGTAGAAGTTCTTTTCTTTATGCTTGGATTTATTCTGAGAGCTCTTATGCATTTGAGAAGTCTCTACTCACATGAGTAAAGGTGTCATGTCCCAGATGATCTCACTGAGCATACATCCAGGCTGGTGATGATATGAGGCCAGTGGGCATTAACAGGCAAGGGAAGGTCCTGCACACTGTGGGTGACAAAAATGAGTTATTAATGACCATACTCCATTAAGGTATGCATTATAATTTCTATTTTACAGAGGAAAGCTAACCCAAGTCAACAGCCTGAGCAAGCATAACTTCCCTCTTTCCATGTGGACTGTGCATTACAGTAGTTAGGACCTTGGCAACTATGGATAAATTATTTGTACACAGGTCACCTTCTGTGTCTTCTCCAGCATACAGTTATGTGACAAAATGGTTTATATCTTAATTCATGAAATTTACTTTTTACTGTAAAACAAATGATAGTGAGTAGCTCTTTAAGCTAATGTTTTATTTCCAGTGAGTCAAACTTTTGGCATAAGTTTCATGGAAAAAACATTAATCTTCACAATTGAAATAGAGAGCTGTTGACTAATTATGACCTGAAAAATATTAATTTTCAAAACTGTTCACAGATCTTTCTCATCAAATTTTAAACAATTCTTATCTTGTTATTGACTGTCAAGGACCAATAATTACACTTTCTATTCAGGTTCAGTTACTGTGTCATTTGAAAAGTTCACTTTGAGAACCAAGAGGAAAAGCACATTTGTCTGTGTATGTGTAAGGAACTGTTGGGTTTAATAGGAACAAACATTTGTTACTTACATTTAACCTTTGGTTAACTAATAATGTCATGAGTTGTAGTTCACAGGAAGAAGAAATGTTTGTTCCCAGCTGTGTAATACAGACAAGCCTTGAGGGCTGTTGTGAACGCCTTTGAATTATTTTTTATTCCTGTCCTGCTGGGAAATGTACAGAAATTGATACAAGACCCTGCTATCATTCATGTGGCAGCAGACTAGGAATGACTTCTAGAATGTCCGGGACATGCTTTATGTTTAGTGCTGACAATCTAAGCAAGACAAATATGATTTATGGGACAATAGTTCAGATGGGGAATGAATGGAGATGTCTTGGTGAAAATATCAGCATAAGTAGGCTATGTGAAGGAAATGGGTTTTAAGGAAGGATCTAAAGGAGATTTGGCATGTGGCAGATGGGAAGTTATTCAAACTGTAAGAGGCAGCATGGAAAAAGCAGCAAAGCTGATAGTGGGAGAAAATATGAAAGGAACAGTAGGATAAGAGGAGCACTAGAAAAGTCTACTGTTCTGATCCACATATAACCAAATATGTCTTCATAGCTTGAAAAGGTGACTAATGGATTTCTGGTGAATTCTGGTTTATTCCCATAGATAATATCAGTAACATTTCAGAAAATACTACTGAGTCTTTCAAACCTGGATATTTTACCTCAGTAAACAAACAATTTACTATCTGAAAAAACTCAGAAATCATTATTTTTATTACTGTAGCACTTCTATGCAAGAGGCTGTCCTTGTGCAGAAGATTATAGTGTCTGCTTGGGCAGAGAACAGACAAAGAAATATTACAAAAAAGATTTGTGTTACAGAAGAAACAGACCTGCCCCATAGTGATTTGCCCAAGGAAATGAAGGAAGCTAAAATAGTGGTGAGGGAGAGCTAAGTAATGAGTGGCAGAGGTAAAGAATGTAAAGGAATTAATAAATTTGGTGTCTATGTAGGTGAAATCAGAGATGGAAATGTAAAGAATATAAAAATTCTATCACAAATCCAGAACACAAGCTGCCAGAATCCCCAGCAGTGTAACCATGCCAAGCTTTGCATCCTACAGCAGCACACTCTGTGTACAGTGATTGCCATGGTTCAGTTGATCTGATTACTTAAATAACTCAGTAAGGAATATTCTGGTTTGGGGTTAGTGTAGCCGTAAAAAGCTTTCTCTACACTATTCTGAGAATGAACTTTAATCCATATCTTATCTTCTGCTTGAAAATGAACATCCTTTCTATTCTTATCGTGTTTCTGCTTTTTTTTTGAATTTTTGAGCGTCGGCCATATTCCTCTTGGCAGTCACATGAAGTTGTTCCTGCTCGGTTATTTGTTGTGCTGAGTTACCTTTGAAATTCATCCCTCTTTTTATGACTAGGCTCCAGAGGCTCTTTTAATAACCTGCCCAAGGCTAATGCTTCCATGAAAACCAGGCGTGCTCTGATACACTCTTTGCTTTCCCATTGGATTGTATAAATCCTTCACTGTGATACAGCCCCGTTTATAGAGAAGAAAATCTTTGGTAACCATGTACTACAGATCTGCTTTGTGCTGTTGGCTGAAGCAGGCTTGGATCAGGTGACAGGAAGGAGGTTATCTCTACCTTCTTACTATTTAGACTTCGTAAAATGAGGTTTTTTTCTTCATAGTCACACCAGGGATATCAGCACCATTGTCTGAGCTGGACTCACCAAGCAGCCAGTTTGCAGTATAACCTTTGGAGTACCATGCAATCAAAGTGTGTCATGACAGGAATGGAACACGGCCATTTTATATATTTCGTCTTTTGTACTCAAGATGCATGTATTTAGCACAAATGATCCTTTAAAACAAAAGGGCAGATTGTAGCCTTTCCCTGATGGATGGAGGTCAAATTCAAGGCCTAAAATGGCCGCCCCTTTCCTTCACACACACACACACACACACACTCACTCGAAGTTTAAAACCTTTTCTCTATCTCCCGCCATGTCTCAGCCCTCCCTGGCACCACTGCCGGCTCTCCCACTCCCATCCCAGGCATCAGGTCCATACCCGTGGGAGTCGATATTTTTTTCTGAACAAAACATTGGGTCTTCCTCACAAAAACATCAGGAAACAGCCTGTAGGTGACCAGGGAAGCAGTGCCAGGGGCAGAGGCACAGTCTGGGTGCCAAAGCCCTTGCCTGGGGCTGTGTCCTGAGGGAGACAAAATGGCGGCCGCGCTGCCTCAGGGTGCCTGTGGCCTTCCTCCCCTCTCCCTGGGGAAAGGTGTGTGTTTGTGTTGGGCAGTGAGAATTGTTAGAAGATAAATTCCAAAGGAAATGGTTTGGTTTTTTTTTTCTAAAAAAAAAAAAAAAAGCAAGCTGGATAAGTTTCCTTGCTTATTGGTAAAAAGTGCAGTTCTTGGCAAGCTGGGCTCCGTCAAGGCTTTACTTGGAACTTCCAGCAGATACTTTGGTTAAAGACTCTTAAATCTTTTCTTCAGTCAACAACAGCATGCAGTAAGTAAAAAACAGAAATAACAATGTGGATTTAAATGAAAAAAAGCTTTTCTTCCAGATGAAAATCTTCATGTAGCCTACAGAAGTAAAGCAAAGAGTTTATGCTCTCATTCTGAGGGAAGACTGTAACTAATTGGCCTATCTGTAATGTTTTTGGAGTGATTCCACTATAAATATGCTCCTTATAATTAAAGTAACTGGCTGATTTATTAAACCTGCAGTTCAGATTCTGCTGTGCTGAAGGGATTTTCTTGCATTTCTGCTAATGGTGATCATGACATTCTCAGCTGGTGAAAATTAACTTCAGCAGTTCTGAGGAGATAAAAGTTGCTGGCAGGTGTTGCAGGGTAAAAGTCTTAAAAGTTCAACTGCAGTGATGATCTCAGTTTATGAAAAAGTTTGTATACAAATAGTTGTAAGAATTAAGAGAAAGTGAGTTTTAAAATTTATTTATTGTATACTTCCAGAGTATGATGCTTTTGTATTTTAGAGGCTTCCAAAATGCTAATGGATGGGTTGTGGTTTGTGGTGAATAATATCATGAACTTCATGAGGCTCTCACAGGCTTCTGTAGAAGGATTCACACTGGCTTCTGTGGAATTTGGGTGGGGTTTTTGCACACATAAATTTCTTTTACAAAGTTATTTGAAAAGTGGAATAGCTATCAGTAAGAGTAATTGATGGATGGAGGACTTTTCTGTCTGGTATTTTACAGTTTTCTTTCTCAGAGCTGTTACAAAAACTTAAATACAGTAAGAGTCTAAATTAATGAAATATAGCTGTTATATAGAAAGCAGTTATTGATTGAAGCTCTGGATTAGAAGTGAGGTTTTTGCCTGCTTCACTGTTTCAAATCATTTGGTGATTTCTTATTTTATTTTTTTAAAAAATCAGTTTGCATTTGGCACTTCATAAGCAGTGTGAAGTGTTACCTCTTTTACCATGCTAATTATTTTGAATTTTTTGGTTTGAAATAGTGTAACTGCAGCAGCAGATTGCCAGTCACTGACAGAAGGTGATTGTTTTTACTTTCTGTTTTGCAAATTTGAAACTAACAATATTCTGGGTCCTGGAGAGAGTATGGGAAAAGATAGTTTCCAGACAACAAGGGCTACACAAAGGCTGTGTTAATCTGGAGGAAGAATGTGGTAAACCTGAGAATGACCTTGGGTTGAGGATCTCCCTCCACATTTCTACAGATCACTTTTTCCAGTAAAACAGAAAAGTTCACAAGGTAAAATGATTTACAAATTAATGTTGGTATCTTCCAATGTATGCTGCAAGTCACTAATTCCCTCAGGATGGAGGAAAAGCTGACACTTAGTGTTTTCTTAGAAGATTTGAAATGCAGGAGCCCATAGAAACTTACATGATACTCTCTGTCTTGTAATTCTCTTGTTTTGCAATGTTGCTGTGTTATCAAAATTAAATAATTGTATAGAAGTTCTCCTCACAAACTGAAGGGAAAATAGCAGCCAGATTGCAGCCCTAATGACTCTTTTTGCATTTTAGAAAACATCTGCAGACATTTCATCAGGAGGGATGGTGGAATTGCTGAAGCTGTTTTGCAAAGTGCAGGTGGAGAAGCTGGATTTGATGAGGTGAGCTTTCATTTCTCGGTGGGTGCTCGTTTGAGGCTCTGTTAGGAGGTTTCTCTGGAGCAGCTGTGGCTCTGCAGTCGGCCAGGGCAGCCTGCGAGCAGGTTCTGTAACCCTGGATCTTGGTCCTTTCCAAGTCGGGTCACAATCCCTGTTCCCATTGCCCAACTGCTCCCCCTTGTGCTGGCTACCAAGGGTTTTGGTCACACACCTTGGAAGTGGCAATGGTCTAGAGGTACAATCTCTTGGGGTTTTTTTGATAAACCTGATAGCTGATTGACGCAATCAGTTTATTTTCAGCCCTGTTGCCCTCAGTAATGTAACACAGAGGGGATAGTTAAATAAATATATACCTCGGATACATAATGAAACATTGTTCCCTCAACTTTGGTTCTGTACACTACAACTGACATTGTTTCCTGATGAAGAAAATATTTTTATTTGCACACATATGTAAATACTTAGCAGGATGAATAGAAAGTAGAGAAAGATAATATTTTTAAGAACAAAGTAGCATGTCCCAAAGATGTGCACACCCACCTTAGTGTCTTTTTCCTTAGCAATGGTATTATAGCTGTTAAATGATCTTATGCATTCCTAGATACCATGAATAATCTTGATGCACTTGCACATGATGAAAAGATGGTACTGAGATTATTCAGGTAAAAAAGGCTGGCAAAAAAATTCCTCCTCATATTTAAAGGATTATGTGCATGGGGAAACTATTATAAACCACTTATTCTGCTATTGTAAACATTGCATTAATCCTCTTTCTTTTTACAATGTTTTAGTTTAATGTTATTTAGGAAATTGGTTGTTCCTCAAAACTGCATAAAATACTTCTTTTTATTTTCATTTTACTGCAGGTTATTGAAGTACACAAGAATTTTATTGCATATCTTGCACACTTAGAGTAAAATTAGTTTGAACTTGTGTCCTCTTGTATTTGAGCTGATAAACATTTGTTGAAATTAACAAAGGTTTGTGAATATGTCAGATCATTCTAACATATCTGAAACTGTCTTGATCGTTTTAAAGATTACTGATTTTTGTTATTTTTAAGATAGCACGTGTTATATAGGAACAAGTTCCTGATGATTGTGTCATGCCTTTGCATTTTTACTGCTAATAAGATACATGTGTTTTATACTAAAACAATTATGCTCAGCTACCAAGTGGTTTTATGAAAATTAACTGAGTTTCATTTAATACAGGAGTATTTTGTGTATGTAAGCAGCTTTTAAATACAAGTACTTTTCATCATAAATTTTGATTACATTTGCTTTTGTTCCTGCAGTTCAAAATTAATTTTTAATATTAATTAAAAAAACAATGTATATTCACAGAATTTTCTCTCCCTCTTGAAATAATGCCATTTATTGGAAAGACCCTTATTCTTAAAATCAGATCTTGCATCTTGCAGACAGTGGAGACAAGGAGTGATATAAATGCAAAGAGACAAAAAAACGGTGAGAACATCATAAAGAGGAATGTGATTTTGGAAGTGCAGAAAAAGCTTTTAAATTTAATACAGCTTCTCACACACTTATACACTTAAATCAGTTATGTTAAAACTAAGCAGAAATCATTAATTAAATGAATGTTCTATAAATAGGCTCGAGTTATATAATAACTGTTATAATGTGTTCATCTGGGCTGGTGGCAGGGAGCTGCTGAATATTCTGTGATTGTTAAGGCAGTAGCTAAAAGCCATGATGGGATGAGGTTAACCAGAAGGCAGTGCAGGTTAACACAGGTGCACAGGAACCTTGGTACAGTTGTCTTCCCCAAACCAAGGCAGATATTAATGAACACAGTGTGCTCTGCCATCTGATGGTGTGCAGTTGACATTTTGCTTGCTCACAGATGAATTAGTAATGAGAAGTAGAATCCTTGAATGTTTTCAACAGATTAATGCAATATATATATTATTTTTTTAAGGGTAAAATGGATACTACATCCATTTGGTGTCTTTACTGCTGGAAATACAATGACAAGGCAAAGTTTTTTGTGTAACCTTGGTAAAAGATCCTCTGGAAGTCAAACACTATTAACTTTAATGAAGTAGCTTTGATGGCAGGGAAGAGACAGCTGATACTACACTTCCCTAACAATAAACCACACTGACAGATAAAAACAAACATATGCACAATAACATATAGCATTTCAGAGAATGGAGCCAGAAACTAATGTAGACTGGGCTGATCTCTGCTTTCTTTTTAAGCCTGTTATTACTTTTGAAATGGTTATTTCTGAAAAAAAAAAATTAAAAAATTATCTTGGTTTATGACATTTATATCATACTGCTGAAGTAGACAAAAAGAAATAGTAAGATGTGCCTCCTTGTTTGGTCTGTGGGTTTTGGAAGTTGATCTTGATCTTGGAAGTGGTTTTGCTTAAATTTCTACACTATTGCTGGTAACTTACTCAGAAAAAGCAGTCTATTCTTTTGTAACTGCCCTTCACCTTAGTGGTCAGGGCAGTTTTTCAGAAGGCGTTTTGAACTTGTTTTGACCAAGGAGGTTGTACTCTCAGGTTTCTTGCTTTTTGGGAGCTCTGATGACTGTGAAACAAATAGTGCTCTTTTCAAATGGGCTTACTTTCAAAAAAAATTGAGCCAGTTCTCTATGTCCTGCAAGACAACATAGGCATGGAGTTTTGGGATGTGAGGAAGTCTCACCTAGGAGGACAGTGGAGTTTCAGACATTCCTGAGCACCTAAAGCCAAGTATCTTGGTGCTGAGAGTTGCAAAATCTAAGTGTTTGTTTTGGTAAACCAAGATCAACAGTTTTAAAATGTTTCAAATCTTAAAGCCGAAGCTGTTTCAGGATTTGTTGATTTGTCTTAGAAACTACAGAATGTGTATTGAATCTACACATGTACTATGGTCCTTTTAAGAGATTTCCACTGTAGAATTGATGTCAGCCCCTATTTGCATTCGCATGCTTCTTGTGTACTGCATTTCAGAACACATCTTTCTTATCCAGATCAGTAGATTTCCTTAGGCTTTAACTTCCCCATGAGGACAGGTGCTTTTAAATCAAGAAGACAGAGCAGTTTGTTGCTTATGTGAATTGCCAACACACTCAAAAAGCAGAAGCTGTTTGCTTTGGGTTAACTCTGTAGGAGGGGCTTGAACTGTGAGTGGAAGATGCAGCAGCAGTGCTACCAGTCAGCTCTGAAAGGTATTTCTGGCTCCTGAGTTCTGATTAGTGTCTTGGTTCTTGAATGTAGCTTCTGAGTGCATGTCAATGCACACTTGCATTACATCTGTTTGGTGGTGTTTTTTTTTTTTTTAGACTTAGCAAAGGTTAGTTCTGTTATTGACTGGTACCTGTTTCATAAAAAATAAAATTTCTTTGCATTATATTGGAGGATGAAATATTGTATGAAGTGGAATACCTGACTGTCTATTGCAGAGTACAGAAACTTCATGTCTTCAACATCAGCCTCTTTTTTTTTTTTTTTTTTTTTTTCCAGTCATTGTGTTAAAAATAGACTGATAAACTTGGCCTCAAAGGATTAATGCAGGGAAAAATCCTGTATTATCGTTGTGTTTGCCCCCTTGTTATCAGGCTGATCCTTTCCCTGAGTCATTCCATATTTCCTTTTCCAGGATGCTTTATATTCAGGATCTTCAGATGTTGGCTGAATCAGTGTCAGATTTCCTGAAATAGATATTTTAACTTGTACATGCTACACATTTCTTTATGAGGTCCTGGTTTACCTTTCTTCCACAGTAATCTTGCATTATTTCACTTAAATCATTTTAGTTTTCATATAGTTAGTAAAATTATATGTAGGATTTCTGGTCTGCTGCTTTGCCTTATTCTGGCATGGGAGCATTACACAGGGAGATGCTTTGTATATCAGAAGAAGTGATTTTAATTTGTCATATGCTGAATACAAATACAATTTGAGACTGCACAAGAGCTGTGCCCTCTTGTGTTCACTTGGAAAAGCAACCCAAGAATAGGAAAAAGCAAGCTGCCTGAAATTACCTTGGTAGGAATTGATATGTCATGCACCCTTTGACTCAGATCCCTGCAAAAGTCTCAAACTATGGACATATTGCATTATAGGACCCCCAATTTTGATTATCTCTTCCTCTCTGTTCTGGGCAGTACAAATTAAGTCGCTTTCTTTTTTTTAAAGGAAAAGGATGCAAAGTGTAAGAGCACGGAAGAGTAGAGTGCAATAATAACTAAAAAGAGTAAATATGTACTGAATCATAACTGGGTCAGTTTCCCACCCCATAATAGCAGCATGCAGTACTTGAAGTTTTGCAAGCTGAACTTTCCTAATCATATTCCATCAGTTTTTAGAATGTGATTTGTTATGCTTTGTGCTTGGCCAGTGAATTTTTTTTTTTTTGAGGATATGAAAACATTCTGTTAATTAAAACCTTATTATGAGTTCAACTTCTTTTCAGTGGAGCTGTAGATATGTGGGGGTTTTTTTTTTTGGTCTTTATAAGGCTAAAATCTGAAATATTATTGTAACTGAATTGTCTTCATATTCATCAAAATTCCAGTTTAGTTTATTCACAGTTGCACTGGAATGTACTTACATATGGATTTTCCCCATGCACTTTTAAATACTAGCTTTAAATTCATGTATCTACTTTGTACTTCCTTCCATGTTTTTTTAGGTTTATTTCATGTAGAGAATTGCAATATATGCAAGACATGCCTTAGGTAGACCTCTTCTTTTGCATGGAAAATATATTCTGGTTCACATGAAGGTTTATAGTTTTTGAAACAGTATTTTTATGTTTTGTGAGCATGAATTTTTGACAGAATAATGATCACAGAAATGGGTGTATTTTTTTGGATCTTGTGACACTGCTGAATATACCAGTGCTATTTTATACATAATACTTGCAACACCTCAGTAAGTACTTGTTAATTGCAGATCAGTTGTTGCATTGCTGGTTTGTGGTGCTGTGGGAGGGAATCGGTCTGGAAAAGAAACAGGGGTTTGCTTCACTGGGATTATGATCCGTGAAACTGGAGTGGCTCAAACATGATTTTAGGTGTCATTAGAAATCAGAAACAGCCAATTTGGCTAGGTCTTTGTGAACCTTTTGCCGAGTCTAATCTGAGTTTCTTGTCAGCCTGACTAATTTCAGAGGTTTTCTTTTGCAGGAAATTGCATTGTGTGCTCGCCTTGTAGGGACTTGGACCCAGATAGAGAATGTGCGTATGAAATGAGATCATTTGCTGGCTTGGAATGAATATTGTTTTGTAGCTTAGGTTGGTACTCTGGTAAAAACTGAGATATAGGTTATACAAAGAACAGATAAAAGTTGAAGTATGAGTGAATTGTAGAATACTCTGGAGGATAAGATTTAAGCTTAAGGAGGAGCTTTTGAAGTAAATATGTAGAACTTTTGGACACTTTTATAAAAAATAATATATACCTGAGGGGTTCAGCAAACATGTTCAAATTGATAATGTGTATTTTAAAGCAGTGTTTATATCAAAACATTTCCCCATTTTGTGTGTAACAGATGCCTGAATGTGTAAAAATCCTTATTAAAAAATAAAACCCCAGAGGGCATAAATCTGTCAATTCACTTTACTAATGTTATCCAAGACAAATGAAATATGCAGTCAGGTCAAAACAAAGGTGTTTGCTTCATGTTAATTTTCTTTAATTGTGACAACTTTGTGGTAACATATTAAAGTGAGAGTCCAGCTCTGAGAAAATCACTGCTTAGTAGAACACTGTGCAGAGCAATTCATTACAGATGATAGCTGCAGATAACACATGCTGTAGCAAAACCACCAAATAACCCAAAAACTCGAGGTCATTGGTGGAAACATCCACTGTGGTTTAATGCTAAGGATATGCTGAGGATAAACCATTTGTGATTTTTGTTTTGTAACTGAAAGCAAAAGCTAGTTTGAGGCATTAATTTTCTACCAAAGCCTGGAAAAAATAAGGTTTTGGAAACATGAGTGAAGTGTAAGGTTTTGTCCAGCTCTCTATTTTCTAAAATGGAGCACGATGGAGTGAAATTAAGCCATGTGCTAAGGCCTGGTCTGGGCTATTTGTTTATATCCCCACTTTTTGTGGTGTATTGCCTTGGAGACTGAAGTGATGACAGGCCTCAGTTTAGAAATGCAATTATTTATGTATGAGCTGTCCATAAGATTTATCTGAGACTTCAGGACTTCCTCATGGTGTGGGAAGGCACCCACCTTCTACAGTCCTCAGATTTCCAGGAGAAGAAGACTGGTTCAGGTAGCTCTGTATGTTTATGCCCAGTCTGAGTGTTTTCTGTGGAGGCATGGACTTACTGATCAGGCAAGAACTGAAATCCTATTTTTTTTTTTATTTTTTTTTTTTTTGCTTTGGGCAGATGGGTCTTTGGCTGTCTTACTGTGCCAGATCCAGTGTGGTCACCTCCCAGGGTGATTATGCCTGCCTGGCCTGATCTTAACTGTGTTTCTCACCTCAGATGCAGTTTTCATTCTCTTGCTTGAGCTGTGCAAGTCCTGCACCTGAACAACAGATGGCTGTGGTACCTGCTGGAATGGATGGTGAATTTTTCATTGTTACTGCCAAGTTTCTGCCTGAGATTGTTAAAGTTTCTTTAAGTACGGGCAATGAATTTCTGTCAACAGGAATCCAGGGCAAGATGAGATAGGAGTGCCACATGGTATAAGTGTGGAGTTGGGGCACTTAGAAAAGCTGTAATTCCCTATAGAAATCTGCTTTTGGCGTCTTTGGCTGTTTCAAGGCATGTTAGCTTTGGATGAGCTTGTTTCTCTTCAGGTATCCAAAATTATCTCTGAGTTATCCACATGTAGTTAAAATAGTTGTATAACCCTTTGCTGTGATCTTCCTGATCTGTTAAATGGAAGCATTTAGAATTGCTCTGTAGTTGGGTGAGTAACAAAAATTTCTGTGCTTTGGTGCTTAATGACAAAAATGTTTCAGCTGTGTCCCAGAAGAGGTGCTTGGATCCTATGTTTCTGATCAAGGTCTGCCAGACTTTAAAATGAAAATCACTGACACTATGGTTAGTTAATATTGTCAAGGCCATATTGTGTGGCTTAAAATGTGGCAAAGATGCAGGACCTTGAGAAAAGATACACTGAGAATATGAGTTAAGGAATGCCATAGTATAGGTCAGATCTGCATGACCAGAGGAGTTTGTGTCAAGTTCAGGAAGGATTGAAATAACCCCCTTGGTACCTGAAAAATAATGCAAAAAATCACTTGATTGCCTATGGATTGTGGTTGGTCAGTAAATTTGAGTACATCTGACTATTTTAAAATAGAGTGAAAAGAAATAGAGTCCTTACTTGTGGAATATTATCAAAGATATAGGAAAACACCTCAGTAGTTTGAGGCTGGACTAAATGGCCCAGGACTCTATATATCCTTAATGTGTATGCTTTGTGCATATAGATAGTTTTAGAACTGATGCTCAACATTGTCATATGGTTTCATCAGCAAGGGTCCTCTTGATCTTTATGATCTGAAATAGCTTGTTCTGTGCTTTAGAATTAAGAGTGGGTTTGTTTGCCTTTAGTTTTGTAGGGAGAAAATTATATACTGCAAATTTTTTCTTTTAGTTGTGAGGCTTTCTTAGTATTGTGGATTCTCAATCTGTTCAGAGTTCTTGCACAACACAGTGCAAACACAGCAAGCAGAAGGAGCTATGGTAGTGGAACAGTCTCCTTCTGTAATTTCTGAGTTAGCATTAAATATGATTGGCTTTCTTTGTCAGTGGCACAGATGTGATCCCTTAGAGTAACTAGAAAAAAACCCACAAAACAGAGATTGGATGGGATATGTAGATCACACTGTTGCCTTCCAAAAATTGTAAATATTCTCAAGAACAAAACTGATCTTGACAACCCCAGTGCATGTGCTGCTTCATTCCAGCTATGCCTGGACTGCACACTGCGTTTGATTTTTGAAGTTGCTAGAATTGCTTATTTTTGCACGCCTCAAACTGCCCCCCTCTTCTCCACTCTGGAGCATTTGGGGGGGCTAATTGGTTCCAAGTTGGGGTATCTGACAGTTGTGCTATGGGAACTCCTTGTGAACTGTTGGGTGATCAAGGTCTGCACATCATTCAGGGGTCAATACCACTGGCTTTTGAAACATAACAAGAGGAGACAGAAAACAACTTGTTATATCAATCCTACCAGTTGGAACCAGTGCCCTAAAAGTAGGAGATCCAACTTCAGGCTTCTCTGCAGCTTGGCAGTAGTGTGGCATTCTAGATTTGGCTTTTGGGTTCAAGTGTTTACAAGGTTAGTGCTTTAGATTGTAACTTTTATGCACATCTTTTATGGGATCTAATTGTAATTCTGCTCCCAGTGTGCTACTAGTTTAACCTCTTCTTCTATATGCAGGTCTGCAAGGAATCAAAACATGTACACTGGTGTTAGCAGCAGCTTTCTTTTTGCTTGCATACCCAGATTTGATTTATAATCTTGATGTTGTCAGCATCTGACTCTAATTAGCTGGATAAATGAAACTGAGATCTTGACTGAATTAGCAGCTGAAGAATGCATCTTACCAGAAGCAGATGGAGAGAAAAAACTGTGTTTAGTTTATGGCCGTTCCCCTGGTTTATGACCATTTCCTATTTTTAAGGGAAAGTTCTGCCAAATCAATTCTTGTCAAATGCTAATTAAATTATAGTGATGATTAATCCTGATGTAAATACATTATTTCAGTGTTTAAGAGAGTTAGAACTATTTGAAGACTTAAGAGCTTTTGTGAATATATACTTAATCTGGAGTGCATTTGTGATGGAAACAACGCCAATTAGATAATTCAGTGTCAGTTTATATAGTCTGATTTATCCCTTGTAAATAATGTTTGCTTTTATTAGCCTCTGTTGGAGATAGAACTCTGCTAAATCTTTTTGTCAGTAAAAAAATTCCTAGTAGTGACATTTATACTGTCCTCTGCAATGTCTGTCTTTTTGTTTTCTTCCTAGAAATCCTGCAGCTTTACAAAAAAGGCAAGTGTTGCCATTTCTAGGCTCTGAAAAAATAAAGTGAAGCAGGAAGGTTTTCCCTAGGGTCCCTGAACAGGCTGAGAATAAAATCCATGTCTGTTAGCTAGCTCTGTCTGGTGCCTTCAATGCTGTGGAAGGAGCATCCTTCCATGGCACTTCCTACTTCATATCTTAACAAAGTGAGCAAGCAGGTTCAGTGGTTGCTTTACCCTCTGTATGCTCTGATTCCTAACTTTGATCAGTACATGAACGATGTGGGGGAAGAGTTTACCATGTGGAAATATGACATTGTTAATTAGAAAAAGATAATCTCATGCCTGGCTTTCAGAATGTTTTAACTGCTGCAAGGACAGGTCAGCCCCTTGCTCATTACTGGTGAAAAGACTTCCTGAAAGAAGCAGTGTGTCTTGGTGAAGAGCTGTTAACACTGTTACTATGCTGCACAAGTTGTTTTTTTTCCAGCCAGCCACTCTGGTCACCAGTCAGTGCTCCTCAGGAATGTGTTTGGAGGCAACCTTCAGGGAAAGCTCCATTCGGGTTCCAGATTGATGAGGTAAAGCAACAGACCTTAGCATTTCCTTAGTCCATCACAATGGCGCCTGCAACACCTCAGTTCACCACTGTGCTGGCAGATGTATAAAACAAAGCTGGAGGTTAATTTATTGGTAGTGGGGAAAAGAGTTCTCTGCTCCTTCATCTGCAGTATTCAGTGAATTATATGCTTGTGCGATGTGAAATGCTGAATTTTTCTATGCACTGTAATTTATGTTGCATTTGCTGCTAACAGACAAAGATGTGCCAGTTTTCAGTCATGCACATTATTATATATGCAACCTGGAAATAAATATCTTTTGGCTTTCGTGGGAAGGCTCAAATTTATCTGGAAGTGAAATATATTATAATATTATGCACTACCAGTACCTGTTAACCTTTTGATAAACAAAAGTAAATAATAGGTTTATCTTTCTTGTCACAATAAAGACATAGTTTGACATTAAAAGTAGAGTTGTTTCCAATAAACAAACACAAAAAAATCTGCTTGCAGTAGACTATTGCAACTGCCACAGCATGGAGACAAATAGTATGTGTGTTAAAGTGACAGCTAGTGCAGAGAACGTAACAGTATCCTGTTACACATTTGCATCCATTATACAGGGCAAAACAGTGTGTCACTGAGGGAGCATTCTGTGGTGGCCACCAGTGTTTTCCTAGGTGAAAGGGTAATTATTTTGCTGTTAGTTCTTAATTTATTAATAGTCAGCACCAAATGTTAGGGTAAAGGATTATTCCAAACACAGTGACAGATCAACTGTGTGGAAGATGTAGTGATTTCGCTGCTGATAAGAAAAGCTATTAGTGTAAAGATAAAGGTCAGTTTGGAATCTGAACACTGTTGAGTGGTGAGAAAAAATCAAAAGTAAAATGAGACTCTACTGGTGTAACCTGGTACAAGTCTACAGATGCTGGCATTCCTGCTAACCAGTTTGGTCCTACTAGTATAAAAAACAAAACAAAATGAAACAAAACCCCAAACCAAAACAGTGGAAAGCCTGATCCACTTTAAATTTAAATCAAGAAAAGTTAGACTTTGAGAATGTGGACTGGTTCTTGAAAGTCAACCCAAATTATATGTACTCAAACTAAATCAGATGTTACTAAAGAAAATACATTCCTTTATTGTGTTTATACTGTTTCTATTTCTTCAGAGATTGATCAAATGTATTTGTTATTTTTCATTTGTTGTTTGTTTTTCTAATAAGTGTTCACTTTTGAATGGGAGATGGCAGATTTTTTGCTCTCAAAAAGACCAGGAAAAAAACTCAGTGATCTGTGACTGGAATGTCTTGCACTGATAATGATTTCCCTAACTTGCTGTGGATGCTATATGTTTCTGTAAGGAGAGATCATGTGTTTCCATCAGGTTTTCAGAAGTAAAAACTGATTAGCAGCTATTATAAGGGGAGATGGAAAGGCTTAAAATATGTATTTGTTTTTTTTATGTCTGAAAAAACAGATGAACCACTTTCTTCAGACTGTATGCCTCAAAAAGTTGCTGTGAAATCAAATGCTCTTAATTCTTTGCAAAACTTGAGAATGTCCAAGTTAAAGCACATAAGATTGTGCTGAGGCTTGTGCAGAAGGAAAACAGGTTCACCTGCAGGGGTGATGTTTAAAAGCCAGGATTTCTTCTGAAGAATACTTCTCATTAGTGTGCTGTCATTTGAACCCAGGGTGCTCCAATGAGGCAGCTCTTTCTGATGGAGAAAATCAGTGTTATATGAGCTGGCTTTGACTTTACAGATAAAGAAAACCTGAGAAATTTGTTTCACATTAAGCCAACTGTAGATGACTTGTGCATTGGATAGCTGTATGCAATGTGGCATTCACACCTCGTGTACAGAGTACACAGCTGCTTAAATGCTTTGGTGCATGTGGAAACAGCAAGTTGGGTTTTTTAAGATTTTATAAAAAAATTTTTTTAACTCCAACATCTATAAAATTCACTGAATGGAATACAGAGGGAATTGCTTTCCTGTTTCACTTTCTGGGCTCAATTTATGTTTTCATTAGATTAAGTCAGGAATAGCTCGGGAAAGACTACCATCCAAAATGAAATAAACAGAGTTTTCAGAAATCTAGGCTTGAAGGGATAGTTTCATGCTTGGAGTAAAATTATTTACTAGATTACACTCTTGAAGAATATCTCCATTTGCTACTGTTTCCGGTTTCCATTTGCTTTTGTCTTTTGGAATCTGTGTCCATAAGCTAAAATCACAGCCTTTGTTGATAGCTGGCGTGAGAGTGTTTATTTGTCATGTCACATAAGCCTGACAAAAGTGAATTTCTGTTCAGTTTTTCTTGGAATATTTTCCTTTATTGTGTGGAGTGAGTTCAGGAATCACTCCCTCACATACTATGGTTTTTTGTTTAGTGACAGATTTGTTATTAAGGAGAGAGCCTATGTGGGAGATAATGGGAGAGGAAGTGAAAGATATATAGAAATACATCATTTGATTTGAAAACCGTGGAATTACTTCCTTGTCTAATGAAGAACATAATGAAATGCACTAAGAAGCCACTGCCTGTCCCTGTGTCCTCAAGGTGCATGGAAGAAATTCAAGGGGTTTTGCCCTCTTGTGAACACTCGGAGGCAATTTCCAGGGCAGGGGGGGTTGTTCCACACAGGCACCACCAAATAATGGGGTATGGGGACAGGTCAGAAGAGACAGGATGAGCTGTCTGGGAGGAGAGCAGCTCAGAACCAGGAATCCTGTTGTCAACTATTTAAGTTTAAACACAGTTCAGTTCAGTGCAGCTGAACCACATTTAAAGTCACTTCTCTTCTTTCCTGGGTTCGATGGCTTTGTTTACAATCACTCTGCAAAGCAGGCCTTAGGAAACTTGGGTTGGATGTTATGAGCCATTTTTATGTGTTCTGCAGTTCTTAATTTTGAAGAGCTTTATTTTTAAACACCCAAATACTATGTAGTAGGGTAGGAAAAAAAATTAAAATCAGTATTTCTGGCAATGTGGCATTCGGCAGAAGCTGAATAGTCTGAAGAAGATGAGTTGTTCATGAGAAACTGCATTTCTTGCTATAGAATTTTTTTTCTTTCAAGACATTCCTTTGTACAAAACTTTCACAGTATTAGGTTAGTTTGTTGTTTTTGTTTTCTTTTAGCTGTGTTATTTTAATTCCAAAATGTCTGGTAAGTGCTCAGCATGTCTCAGTACTAGAGGTTTGGTCATGCTTAGCCATTTGCTAATTCTGCCAATGAAAAAACCACAGGGGGTTGGCAAAGCCACTGACAATGCTTTTGCAGTGTTTGAGCACAGTAATAATAAACTGAGCCTTGCCCTTCATTCTGTCTGATTGGAAAAATCACCTGTGAATTTACCTGAAACAGCAAAGCAGCTGCTGTGGAATTGGAGCTCAATCCACAACCTCACTTATCTGAAATGCTCCTGATGTCCCAAAAACAGATGGATAAGTGTAGTGTAGGTGACAGTTTGAGATGAGGACACGGTGTATATGATGAGACAATTGCATAACTTTCTATTGCAGTTACTGTGACTATATGGAAAAAAAGAGAACTTGTGTTTTGCTTCACTTAATGAAGTTAAAGAAAAAATAATGGCAGTCTGGTAGCCTGTGGCCAACAAGTACCAGTCACCTGGTAGCTGCTAGGATAAAAAAAGCAAAAGCACAGCTGAGGAATGGTTACATTGAGAATTCTGCAATTAGGTGGTTTAAGAATAGTAATTTATTTATTACAGAAGACTTATGTACATTGATGCAGTTCAGGGATTCCAAAGAAGCAATACTGCTTTCCAAACAGCCAATACTGTGAGTAACTATATTTTGTGGTAACATTTGACCTTCACAAATGTTTCATTTGGTGCTCTTGATAGAGCCTCAAGGAGTACTGGTAAAATGTGCCTGACTAGTAAGGCTCCATGTAGTAGCTGGTTTTATATTTACTGGGATAAGTCAGCTGCACAAACTGTTAATAGTCAGAAATTATTTTTATTAGGCTGAAACAAAGTTCCAGAGCAGTCAACAAAGCTTATTTTAAAACCTATCAATCCACAAAGAATTTTTATTTCAAATGTAACAACTGCATTTTCTTTGAAGGCTATTGTTTGATCACAGTGCTACTTTGTGATTATAACAATCTGTCCCCATGAGCCAAAATAAAGAGAGAATGTTCTCACAGAACAGGGCATAATACCTGGAAAAAAAAAATTCCTCTCGGGTAAGCAGAATTTATTCCGATTGATCCAAGAGAGTGAAAAGAATAACAGAAATCTGGATTAATATTACAGATGCACAGCCATTATTCTGATCACTCAGCCTGATGCATTTGCTTTTAGCAAATTATTTTGAGTGCATCAGTGAGCATAAACAAACCATACTTTTACTGACATTTCAATTATCAGCCTAGTGAAATGTATTAGAGGTGCTGTTCTGCTAATGTTTACAGCACAAAGGTATGTTTAAATAGTGAGAAATTCAGTGCTTTACTAGGGTGCTGTCATAGCTGCATAGATTTTTAAATACCAGTGGGACCCTTCTCTTCAAATGACTTGACCTGTGTCTCCTGGAACAGGGTTTTTTGGCTAATAAATCGTCGTGGAGCTTGTAATTGCTGCTTGAGCTAAAGCAGCTTTATTTGGAAAAAAAGTCTGATTCTGAAAGAAATATTTCTGGTGCTGGAGAATCCTGTGCATATAGTTCCAATAATAAATTCCTGTCCCTGTTCAATTATTCTTTGCTTTCTGTCTGGGTTTTTCTAGCTTTGGCTTTCAGTGACTGCACCTGATTTGGGGTTTTTTTTGTTTGTTTGTTTTGTGTTTTGTTGCTGCTGGATTAGAGATCCATTATTAGAGTATTAGCAGCCTCTTCCCCATGCAGGTATCTGTTGGTCTCATGAATTCTCTTCCTCACCACCTGTAAGAAAAGTACATTTTTTAGAGTTTTTTCAGGCTTACAGGCACAAGTTATCTTTCTCACAGTGACTGATTTGTTGTGAATCCTCTAGACTTTTTGAAATACAGACAAAATAGCTAGGGCAGCACTGCACAAGGTGTAAGTTCTGGTGCTTTGCACTACTTCACTCTCACTGCTGTATGTCCTTAGTATTCATGCTAGTAATATGGAACAAGATTTTGCCCTAGAAGTTAATTTTATATTTTTTACTAATAACAACCTCCAAAAATGTAATTACTTATGCTTTTTAGGCTGTTGGTGAGGTTGCCATCTGGAAAGTGATCTGCATCTTTTGCTCTCAAACAGAGAGCTGGCTGTAGTAAACTTGACTATGTCTATGTTAGAAGCTGACTTGTGAAACTGATGTGGCCTGATTTACTTGTTTCTGTTACACAAAGTTTGCTACCAATGATTTGATATTTATCTGGTTTTTTTTCCAGTCACTGATAAAGATAGCAGCCCTGGCCCAAATTTTGAGACCTCTAAAATAATATCTCTTAAGTTATTCCATATTTACATATTTTTTGTGTTTTCTCTTCACTTGTTTTCAGTCTTTGTGATGAGATTCTTCTTTCCACATAGCTATGCTGATTATTGTTAATTATGCTGCTGTACTTTAGTCCTGTTTAGACACTATCTTGTCATAATTCAGCTTTGTGTCAATGCTAATCTGCCAAACCTATAGTTACTTGGGGCATCCACTACTAACCTTCTTAAGTAATGAAAAAGCAATAAATTTTTCTAGCTTTTGATTTTCTTCTGAGAAAAAAACCCCTCTGTTCTGGGGGAAAAAAAAAGTTAAATCTTTCAGAGCTGCCTGTCTGCTCCTGGAAACTGAAACATCTTTCCTTCTGGCAGTTCAGGTGTCACATGTTGCCCAGCAAGTGGAAGTGCAGAAAGCATTTCCTTTTCACTGTGAGAGAGTAATATCTCATTCTGCCCCTTTCCAGTACATCTGTACTATGTTTAAATTATTTAAATACTTCAATAAGAGCAAAATCTCAGATACTTTAACCTGTCCTTTTTATTTGGGGAAATCAAGTCTTAAATTTTTTAACATATTTGTAGAGAATTTGCAATGGTTTCTCAGAAACTATTTCAAATGAGGCTCTCTCAGTGGGAACCTGAGAGCTGGAAAACAAAGCAACACCAAGGAAATGCAAAACCCAACAGGAGCTGCAGGACTGAGACAACCAAGGCTATTTTTCTGTTAGTAAATACAGAGGTGTGATATAGACAGATCTATAAAACATATCTATAGATTATAGCAGTTGATTCTGAGGACTTGATGTCCGTGCAATACATGTTTTCACATAGCTCTATCCTGTCCTGAAGATGAGATGTCTGTTAGCATTCAGAGTGCAGCTTCTGGTTCCATTTCATCTTCAAGAAATCCCATTGATAGTCTCCATGACTGCTCCATGTTGTTGAATACAAGAACAGCATATGAGAATGGTGGCTAAAATGCACTTCAAAAGCCCACATGTGATCAGTGACCTCCACTTGATTAGAAGAATAGTTTCCTGGCATGTACCAAGTGTCCTCACAGATGTGTTGTGATGGTGCAACCATACAGAGGAAAAGGAGTCACTTCAAAAGGAGGTTTTTGTCAGTGCCTCTGTTGTGCTGTGTGATTGACATGATGATGTCAAATATACCAAGTGAGTTCAGATCCCTCCAAAGTCTGTGTGTAAAAATTCCTTATTTTGTGCAATGAAGTCAAGTTCAAATGTTCCGAGAACAAACTTTGTCTTAGAATATCTCTGTTAATTCTTTTTACTGGGTGAGAATAGTTGTGGCATATTTTGCAGCCCATAGCAAAACAAATTTTCTTATGGAAGTCGAGGCACATTATGAATACTTCATGAGCTGATGATTTATTTATGATAGTTATAGTTTCATTAAAAATGGCACTACCTGCTGGGCAGCATAGCTATGCTTTTAACAGTTTTTATCAGGTTGTTGAAATTATACAGATGATGAATATTTCAGTAGTGAGAAAGAGCAAACCATTTAACAAGCCACATTTGTTCAAGAATCTTATGCTGCCTAAAATGGCAATGCCTCTTAATTTGTTTCAATATCCAAAGCTGCATATGAAGAAAGGGAACTTAAGGTTGCCCACAGCAATTTCAGCAAGTCAGAAGGGTGACTTTTCTGAAGCAGCAAATCAGCATCTAGAGATCATTTTAGTCCACACTGGATACAAAAAAATTAATGTTTTCAAAGGACCAGACCTGAACATCTGGAAAAAGTATGTTAATGATTTAAAAATTAATTTTCCCTCCTTAGTATACACTGGCAAAAATGATGAGTTAATAGGTATGGATAGCCAGCTTTGCTGTTCACTGCATGTAATTAGAATTGAGAATTGATTATAATTATAACATGAATTTTTGGTCATGAATTTGCTTAGTGTAGTTTTAAAGATTTCCACTTGGTGGAGCTTTATGATTGAATTTTTAATATATAAAATTCAAAATATTTGTGATTCAGACTTAGTTCCTTCTTCATTGTGCCACTGTAATGAAACAAAATAAATTTGAGAAAATTAAATTAAGAGTAAATTTTGTGTGCTTAATGTTCCCTTTCACTAGATTCTTGGATCAAAGGATATAATCATACCTTGTAAGAAATATTACTTGCAAATTCCTTGATGTGATTAAAATTAACTTTTTGAAATCCAGGTGGCACAATGGATATAATAGGTACTGATATGCATACTATATTCACTCTAAGAATATGTGTATAGTTATATATATATATAATTTAAAAAAAACCTTCTCCCATGGTATCGTATTTTTAGTTGAAGTAATGTAAAATTTATTCTTGCTCCATAGAGTTTTATTAAATTTTAAAGGTTCCTAAAGAATTTTAGAGATTACTTTCACAGAGCAGAATGCCTGAAAATATATAAGACTTTCTCTTGAAACATCAGGTGACACAATGTGTGGGATTCCTGTCCTCTAGAGAGATCAAAACTAAAGTGAATAAGTCCATGAGTTAACCTCATTTAGTGTCATAATTAGCCCCACCTTGAGCTGAGAACTGGACCAGGAAACTTCTTGAGTCTTCTCAGCCTAAATTATTGTGTGATTCTGTGAGGCAAATTTTTAGCTGTGAATTGTGATAACAGACACATAGCCACTAACTTTACAGGTTCAGTTCTTGGTTTGATTGATTTGTGAAGTGGATGCTTTTCGAGCAAGTAACATTTTGATAGGATTGTGGAAGCATGGAGAATTTAGTATATAAATAAAGCTGTCTCTTGGGAGCAATTAATACACAATATGTGACAGAATTACTTTACCCATCATCAAAATGTATCTGCATGAAATGTAGCAACATTTCAAGTCATAGCAGATAATGAACAAGGTCCTTCACGTGCTCCTTTAGCATACATGAGTATTGCTGGGGGAGATCTCAGTTCACCCTTATGTATATTATACATAATTTAAAGAGAACATACTGCTCAGGTCTTTGCACCCCAGGGTTTCCATCCATCAGTTTTTCACATTTTCCTCCATTCCTTTTGTTCCTGATTCAATCTCGCCTCTCATTCCCCAGACTTCTGAACTGTTACCTTGTCTTCTCTGAAATTAGCATTATTTTTCTCAGTGTTGTGTCTTTTTTTAATGCTTATTAATAGTATTAAAATTTTACTTTTTAAAATAATATAAATTGTGGAAACCTGGTGAAAGGAAAAAGAAAAATTGGATGCTCTTTAGTACCTCTATATAGAGCTGACTAGGTGTTCTTTTTGCCTGTTTGCCTTGTTCATCTCTAAGGTGAGCAAGCTATATAGTCTAGGTATTTGCATTATAAAAAACTGCAACAAAAACCCATAACCATATCCCCCCTCAAAAAAAAAAAAAAAAAAAAAAAAGAAAAAAAAGAAAAAAAAAGAAAAAAACCACAAAAACCCCAACAAAATTTAAAAAAAACAACAAACCAAACCTAAACCAACAACCAAAAAGCCAATAGCAGAGAAACAATCTGAGTTATTCTTGTCTTAAGCTTTAAAAATTAAGAATTGCCATTGATGAATATTCTTGACTTTAGTAATATATTGGTAGAGAGGGAAGAGGAATTATCATAGAAGAATTAATTACTGATTAAAATAATAATTAATTTCAACTAGTAGGTGCAAAACATTGGCTAGGAACATGAGAAATCTATCCAGCAGGTAGTGGGCCTCCTCCAAATGCTGAGTGAATAGAATGTCTTGGTAGGTTGGGAGAAAACCTGAATGTACTCCTGTCAGGCATTGTTTGAGTGTCATGCAGTGATGGAGCAAACCAAAAGAAAGGAAACCATGTCAGCTTGGTTGGGGCTGTGCTTGGTGCCACACAGATGCAGTCTGATGGAATTTAAAAGCCATCAGTGTGGATCCCTCTGGCAGAGCACTCCTGTTGGGGTGCCAGCCTTGCCATGCTGAGGTGATGAGCCCTCTTGAGGACAGTGTCCCTGCACAGTGCTGCCTATACATTTCTGTGCCTTTGGGTGACCACCTTGGCAAAAACTAGACTGGGGCAGGGTTTTTTCTTTTTTTTTTTTTTCTTTTAAATAAGGATGGATTTAAAAAATGTATAAAGTGCTCCTAATGAATCTTTAATGTTTTTAGTGTTACCCTGCCTTCCAACTTTACCAGTCTAAGAAAGAAGAGAATTAAAAAGCATAAGTGGAATAGCTGACAACAGGGATCCTGTGGGAAAATATCTAGAAAAATAGTTTTTGAGGCCAAACTTGTGTCTATTAAAAATACATCTATAGGAGCACTGTGTGTGCATTTATTCAATTTTATATATATATATTCAGTGAGATATATAGAGATATGTAGGCATGTAACTTAACGTGCAGCAAAATAATTTTAAAATGTTGTCATGAAAAGCCATTGCTAGGGTCATCTGTAGGAGAAAGATTAGAACAGACTGAAATGTATTTTCTTTCTCTCCTCATGCCTCTGAACTACTTTGGAGAAGCACAAGTGGGGTTTTTTTCCGGGAATTGTGAACATGGTTGAAGCACGTGCAGTTTTGTTGACTGCATAAATTGGAACTGGTTTGTCCTAAATTTCTAATATTTGACAGTTAATTCCAGGTAGTAAGTCCCGTTCAAGGGAATAAAGTTGACTATTAGTGAATGTATGTAACCAACTAGTTCTTCAATATCTCTTTTAAAAACTTCTGTTGACTTGCAGAAGGAAAAAATGGAAATGGGAATATTAACCAGAGGTGGTGTTTGCAGAGGTATTTCTTCTTAGCTCTGTTGTTTTTGATGCTGATGTTGAACTACTATTTTTTAGCTTGTGAAAGGAGAGTAGAAACCCCATGTTCTGGAGTTTCACCTATTGTGCTGCCCAGAGGGATGATGCAGCTCACTTTTCCAATCAAGATGGAGAAAAAGCAGAGTTCAGAAAAAGCCTAGGGACCTGTGTGGTGCTTGCAGACCTGAAGCCATAATCAGAGAAGTAAAAACATACAGATTATGGTTTTAGTATCTACTTAATACACTATGATCAGTCTCTTCTTTCTGTGAAAATATTTGGAGAACTACTGGTTACTGCTGTTGTCGGTGGCTCCCAATTTAAACCCTGAAGGTCTTTCAGGCAGTATTACTATGGACTTTGTGTCTTTGTAGCTGTATGTGTAATAGCCACAAAAATGAAATCCAGAATAGCATCTGGATTCTGCTGGATGCAACACAACATTGAAGTGGGATGCTGGCAGATAGAACTCAACAGGAGATGGGTACTGCAAGAGGGAAGGTCTTGTCCATACCTACTTCATGTAGGATCATGTGGCAGATGCATGGTATGTTGAACTGAGTACTCATTAAATAAATTGGGGCTGCCTAGTTTAGAGTACTGTAGATGCTGTTTACATTGATAACATTGGATATTTCCTATTGCTTGCTGAAGTTGTGTGGGTTGTGTGCTCTGCTAGACCTCGTCTGTGGTGTTCTTGACTACTCAAAGCATTATCTGAGCAGAGCTACCAAAAGCTGAAGCCTGCCTGCACAGCCAAGGGAAGATGTAGCTGTTGTCTCTGCTAATAGCAAAACAAACCATAAAACTGTCATGTTACATCAATAGTTTTGGCTATTGAGGGCATAGTGTAATTTCCAGAGAAAGAGATGGAATAAAGGGGTTTATGTCATGTTGTATATACATTAAATCAGTGTTCAAGAACATGTTAAAGTGTAATCTAGCTTTTTAACCTCTCTTTATCAAATTGTATCAGGTTTTAACCCAATCCCTAAAACATATGGACAGACTACTGCATAATGTGATGCTGCTGGTTTTGCAAGCATCAGTGGGGAGGATCTCCAGCCTCACAGTGAGTTCTCAGGTGAAGCCCCTCATGCCAGGTGGGCAGTCTGATGTTCTCTGTGTGGTGGTCTTTCTGCTGAAGTACACGAGTTGGGCAGTCCTAAGGAAGAGAATGCTGTGTGTGAGTGGGGTAGTAGTGCCAGTATTGAATATTTGAAAGTGACAAGTTTTTAAACAAAATCTTAGTCTGGTCTGAAATAACAGACCAGACTCCAGTTAGTGTCTGCTCTGCTAGACCCTGACTCCAATTAGTGTTTTAAATTTGACTTCTTGCTGCATGGGCTTTCCCTCTGTGTCTTAGATTATTTTTGGTTACTTGATGTGTTGTACTAACCTCAGTAAGCAACATTGCTTTTATTTAGACTATTTAATGCATTACTAATACAGGAATTTAGAATCGAATGCAGATTGCTATGGCCTTGCATATTTTTACTTCTGCTTAACCTAGGCAAGTTTTAGTTAAATGATAATTTTTTTCCATGGATTTTAAACTTTGGATATGAACAGCAAAACTTTAGCTTTTGTCTGCTTTTCAGTGAAATATAGATATGATGTATTGGTACTAGAACAATTGCATGACTTTTATCAGATTATAATTTTCTTGTTTTCCTCTTACATATTTACAGTTATATCCTTTAAAGCTACTGAAAGATTGCTTACTAGGATCTGAAAAGGCACTAATGGGAAATTATTTTTTCTTCTGGAACTGTAATCTCTCAAATTACAGAACTGTTCAAGTATATATGATGTTACTTTATTGATGTGCTCCATCCTTTACAAGTAGCTTAGATTTTGTCATTATACTGTCTATATTTGTTAATCCTTTGTAAAATTAATGCAGGAATAATGATCTTCCTGGGGCTGCATGCATGGGGAGTATTTGTGCATCTCTTGGGTAGAGATGCTTATTTGTCTTGGTGGCTTTTTTGGTTTGTTTTGTTACCCATTTTGGGGATGGTTTTGATCCTCCTGTGATGGATTTTATGAGCTCATGCTATGTTAGCCTTGAACAAAATTAACTCATAGGGTGGTAAAGCCCATGAATATTGTGTTATTGAATATTACAGATGCTCAGATGAGGGAGCTATTGGCCTAGGGACGCACTAGTGCTGGAAAAAACTAGAAAAAATATTCTATTTAGAGACAACTCTGCTTATATGTAATTTTCTGTATTTATCTGACCTTTTGCTCATTCTTTATTACTAGGGCAATTTACATAAAATAGGATCTATGCCATTTATGAGTTCATGTTCTCCTGCTGCTTATTCTTCCCTTGAAGTTGTAATCCTTTGTGGCATTTCACCCCAAAGCACTTTAGAGTAATTGCTAATTGATATAAAAGGATCACTTCATCCACCCCTGACATGTAGCACCTCAGTAGTGAAACTCAGAAGCTGTTTAACAGGGAGCAGTAGGACTCTATTACATTTTTAGGAAGGGAAAAAAACCAACCCATCAAAATGAAAATGAAGAAGTGATTTACATAGTCAGAAATTAGCTGCATTATCCATTTCAGGACTGACTTAGGACATTTGGGTTAATGTATCTGGCCTTTAGAAAAACGATCTTTGGTCACAGTAAGAGGACAGAATGGCTGCATTGCATTTTACTCAGTAAGAAGCGACCCAAGAAATATATTTATTCTTGAAATTCAGTATATTTTCATGTAACTTGTGAAAAGGATCAGTGGAGACTTGGAGGAAAGAATTTTACTTACAGAATTACAATCTCAGTCTGCTGCAGCTTTCAGGGTTTAGATTTAGTCTGGCTATCTTAGCATGGAAATAGTAAGATTGTGGAGTTAAATGAATGCCTGTAAAGAGGTTATTTTACACAGATTTAAGCTCTGAGTGGCAGCTTCAAAGGGGGAGTAAACTGTGGTATAAGCCCTCAGAAAGCCTCAGATAGGAAAATGCTGTTTCCAAAACACAAGCTTGAAATATGATAATCATCACAGCACAACAGCTACATCTGTCCAGTAGGTACAAAAAAGGATTTTTATTTATCAAATTAGGCCATAAAAAGAGAGAGCATGGAACAGGCATGTCAAGGTGTCAAAAGAACTGCTTGAAAAACTAGGAGAAAATTGCCCCAGCAAGTACAGCTGAGCTGCTAAGATGTGGGTTAATAACTGAGGTTTGGGTGTATGTTACAAATTAAAATAAGCAGATAGCTGTCTTTCATAGTGTACCCCCTAGCTTCTCTCCTGGCTGTGTGACAGGTTTGATAGCACATTTGCCCCCCTTGTTGAATTCAGTATTGTTTATGCCTATATTACCTGTGTATTCCTGAGTGATTTCATTAATTTGCCGTATAACTATGTAGCAGTCAGTGGCACTTAATTTATTTTACTGATTTATGTCTACCATTAAAAAGAGAGCCCATACAAAGCTTTGAGTGACATGACTGTAATTAAATTTTAAATAACTATAAATTAAAATATAACTGTAAGTTAAAGTTAACTATCAGTTAAAAATAAACTTCACAAGCCAGCAGTCTTTGCTATTCAGAGAAAGGTGGGTAATTTATCAGCAGACATTCTGCAAAAGCCGATTGGGTCTCAAATTGTTCTTGAAAACCTTGCAAAATGAGAAACTTCTGCAGTGTTCAAAGGGTTTCTACTTCTGTGGCAGTTTCAGACCAAGAGGATGTGAAAATTCAGAATCTTTGGCATATTTGGGATCCACAGTTTTTAAGCAGTCTCGAATGCACTCCAGTAAGTGTGGAAGTGGTAGCAGATTACAAGAAGAAATGCTCTCTTTCACTTAAGTCAATTGACACTTACAATTAATATCTAAAGTTGCAGAAATGCAACCTGTGCAGATTCTAGAGCATTTCTCATACACTCAATGTTTATAATGTGCTAGTAGACCCAAGTAGATCCAGAAACTGCTCTGGTTTCATGGTATAAACTTCTCCGAAGAGTAAATGTTTGTGATACTTCCACAGAGAGAAGATTTAGTCTTCAGGAAACATTGTAGAAAAGACTGTATGAAACCAGGCTGAATTTATGAAGACTTGTGTGTGGTTTTTTTCATGGCTATTTGTTGTAGTCCGTGTTTAGGGAAATCTGTTTGATGATACTGGTGTATTATCAAATATGCACAAGTTTGGTTTATCTTTGTTACAGGTTGTCTCTGAAATTAGTGCTTCTAGAGTTGGAGCTGGGGTGATGGTGTGTGGACAGTGGTGGGAGATCCAAACAGTACAAGTGGAAAATGAGAGTGATTTAAAGCTATTTATTTGTTGTCTGTCCTCACTGCTCTGCTTAGATTAGTGAAGTCCACTCTTTAGTTATCATCCATATATTTCATGGTCACCTGGTAAGGACATGTAAGTATTGCAAATGGAAAAGCTTGTGTTTGATGAGTGATTTAGAAATTCATTGGCAGCTTTGCTACTCCTGCAATATTTCTTCTGTTTGAGCTTAAATAGGAGTTTAAATAGGTGCAGTCTTAAATAACTGGTGAAGTCCTTGTAATATTGCATTGTAAGCAAAGAAACCTTGACATACAAGAAATTATTGCAATAAATTGATGTTTGCAATGTTTGTATTTACACAAAATTACTGTTGTTTTGTTTGGTTTGTTTTGTTTTTTATTTAACAGCATATATATCATGTCATGTATATCAGTGGGTTTGTGATCTTCTTTGTTCTTGAGCCATATGCAGAATATCCTGACTTCCTATTAAAGAAAAATCATGCAAGAACAGTAAGCACCTGGAATGCTCCAGTCTGAAATTCTTATACATCACCTTCATTCTCTGAATAGTCCTAGCTCATATCATTCATTGTGGGGTGAGTTACCCCAGCAAGACTTCCAGAACAAATTTTTCCTCTGTTGGCATTTTAGACCTTCTATTTATGTTGTCTCCCATAGATATAACACCCATCCCATATACATATGAAGAATGATTACTCCATTATGTTTCACGATTGACTCACCGAGATAGATGTCTTTACCTTTTTTCTTTTGGCATCAGTGGTACACTACAGCTAGCTGCAGCTAGCTTCACTTCAATTCTTCTTAATTTTTAGATACTTCAATAAAACTTAGTCACAGCTGTAGTGCAGATGGATTTCCAAATGCTTGAATTGCTCTGCTGCTGGAGTTGTTCCGTTGTCATGTTCAGGTTCAAAATGTGCAGCATTGTTTCGATTGTCTTCATGATGACAAATTTTTCCAAGCTTATGTTTTCAGTTTAAGGCCATCTTGCAATGGAACTGATTGAGTAATCTGCAGATGAATGGCTTAATGAAATAATACTGGAAAATAAACATTTTCCATCATTAATGTGATATATTTTTTTCTGGTTGTGAGTGTGACGTACAGCAGAATTTTGAAATCTTGCATCCTGATTGGACAGAGGCAGCTTTACAATGCAACCTTGTCTTCACGAAAGTTGTGAACTAGAATGCTCTCACACAATTGTTTCTCAGAACAACTGTTTTCTGAAGTTTCTTTGTAACAGTTTTTGGTCACTTAGTGTGCCATTAGTGTAATTCAGGTAAGCTAATTGTAGAAGTCAGTTTGTGGCAGAGGCTCAACACTCAATATATGAGGAGGCTATGGAAATAAAAAACAGTTATGTAAAAATTCACTGAGTGACCTCAAAAGTCAGTAATAGGGAATGTCAGCCTGTCAGATTGCATTGTTACAATGAGCTCATCCTTATTAAATGCACTTGAGTTCTGTAAATGATGAATCATCTCCCAGGTGGTATAATGCCCACTCACTAAACCTCTGTGAAAGTTTTCCTTGTTATCTGTTCCAGAAATTAACTGTCAATGACTATTGCAGAAGCTCCAAGTTATCCACTTCTAGTTACAGCCTCTGTGTGGAGCTTTTGGAACACGGGATTGATTTTTTTTTTTCTTCTCTTTCCCATCCTTCCTTTCCTCCCTGTATTAGTAACTCCAATCTGAAGTGAATCCTGGAGTCCAACAACTGAGGTCAACAATGGTCTGGAAAAAGTGATCTTGCTCTTACTGGCTTCTCTCCTCATGCTTGTTATAGGGCTAAGGCAGTTAAGGTAACAATATATTTCCTTCTGAATATGTAATTAATTGTCCTCTGCTTCCTAGCAGACTTTTGAGTAAGTTTCAAGTAAGCCTTAGATGTCTTGCTGCTTGTACACATCTTCAAAGGGCTTTCTTCAGCCTCCTAAGGCTTTTAGTTTTAGCTGTCTTATATTTGGGTTTGGTAGAATTAAGCAGCTTGACTCTGGAAATCCACACAAAGGAATTTTGCCCATTTTTATTATTGATCTCTGAAAAAAACATTTGACACCAATAGATACTCCTAAAGAATTTCGAGCTGTTATTTTAAATAAGAGTCCACATATTTTTGTCATCTGGTTAAAGCATATCAGTGTGTTTGTCAGCTATTATGTTGTAATTGTACCTTTTAGGTATTGAAATATCTCCTTTATTTTTTTCTTTTCATGTAAAGAAATCAATTCTCAGTTTTTCATAAAGTGATGAGAGATTAGCATGGAGCTCTAGTTGCTCTCTAGAACTTCTGTTTTACTAAAATTTCATGGTTTTCAATGTTATTGTGTGTCTTTTATGGCCATCAGGTGAATTAGGCTTCCAGTTAATAACATATTGAGAATCTGAAATAAATTTAGGCAGCTGTAGTCTGACTAACCAACACACCATTAGGAGTATGCTGTAGATTGTGAAAATTTGTATTGCTATGAAAGAAGACAAATTTTGGTTCAAGAAATCCACTGATCCTGAATATATCTGCATGATTCTAATTTGAAAGTGATCTTTATATGGCATTAAAATTAATTCACTTTTCAGACATCTGTGTAGGAACCTGATGTCTGAAACTTCTGACTTTTTAAAAAAAGTAAATCCTTAGTGCTGATGTTGTTGATAGTTTTCAGGCAGAAGCTGATAAAACCCCAAAAATTTAACACACGCACCCCCCTAAAAAAATCCTAAAACCTACCTACAAAGCAAAACCAAATGGTTACAAGTAGAGTTTTCCATCAAATAGTGAGTTTTCTTCTTCCTCTTTTCCTTCCTGGGTTTTAAAACTTATTTTCATTTTATTTTGGGGAATGAAAGATACCAGTCACTCAACACATCTTTCATTTCAGCTTTAGAGGATGACAAATAACAGTCTACAAAAAAAAAAAAAAGAGGCAGAATTGAAGCTTAAAAAAGAAAAAAGTTAATCATATCAAAGCGACTCAGTATGATGAGACAACAAATGACCAGCCTCCCTTTGGCAAACAAAACTGAATCATAGTAAGGAAATGAGGTTGCCAAGGCAGTGAAAAACAGAGCTAGAAACTTCTCTTCTAAGTCAAGTCACAAGTTGTGAAGCATTCATAGCCTATGGGAATTGGTGAGTCCACTGCATGTTTCCCTTAACAGACAGGGTCTGCAGCCTCCCATCATTTCCTGGCAGAGAAGCCAGGGATGTCTCCTGTACAAAGGATGAACTGTGCCCTCACCCCAGAGGCTTTCCCTGGTCATGGTTGAGGTGCATGAAATTTTGACTAATGCTGTACTGTGGCTGTAGGGAGGATTTTGATGTCTTGGAATATCAAACCTGCCCTGTGTAAGAGTGGCACAGTTACTGAGTAATGCAATGAGGCATCCACAAAGTACTTGATTTGAGGCTCTGGATATTAGTGGGATATCTATGTCGATAGCTTCCTCCTTCCCATTATTCTGAAACATAAATCCTGTGAAAAAAAAAACCTGCCTTATTTTTTATGTTCACTATATTCAAGAGTCCAGCTACTTACTAGGGTTGTTTATAGACGCTGGGAAAGGAGGATTTTTAGGATGTGAGTGAGTGAATGAAGGCTCTGCTTTTGACTGTTACACTGACTTTGGGGGGGCAGGAGTTTGTGGCAAGTTGCTCTCTCTTTGTGTTTCAGTTTTCCTGATCATAGGAGAAATTATAAATACTACTTGTATGAAAATCACAATACAAATAACAAGCTACAACACAATTATTTGGTAGCCAGTCATAATTTGATTTAATAAATTTTCTAGAAAGTTAAATGTATGAGAGAAAAGATTGTTTAGATATTATATAAAGGAGGGATATTATAATTTCCTTCAGAACACAGATGCCCCACACCTTCAAAGAAAAAATATCCATCGATGCATGTGCAAACCTTTATTGAGCTGTGCAGGTTCTTTTTGCACTCTTCAGTGTGCATTTTCCTTGAAACTCTCCTTTCGTGAGCTCTGTGTAGCAATAGTTGAGATCTGGAAGGGAATCATTCCTCGAAGTTATCCATGAAGCATCTCTAATTCTCTGGCACCTCTTGGTTTTTGCTGTGATTTCTACTTTTGTATCTGGGGACACTGCCAGGCCCTGTGCCCTGTAGCTGGTCCTGCCTCCACTTCCCCGGGAGCTGAAACTGCAAAGCATGTGGACAGAGCACACAGAGGGGTCCTCAGCTGTTTTTAAGTAGGTCTTTTCACTTGTTCCTCCTCTCAGGCTTCCTGGATCCTCTCTCAACAAGTGAATTTCATTCTGGAACTAGAAGATAATTGCTTTTTGGATGCCACTGAATTTTACAAGCCTTTGTTTCCGGACTTTCATCACTGCTGTCTTTGGTGGCAGAATACCCATGGTCACTGGTATTGTTGCCGGTTTGCTTTCTGAAGGTAAGGTTGGAAATTCACTATGAAAATGGCAGCAGTGGTGGAAAAGTTAATGTGTGGGAATAGACTAAATAGCAAGGGGAGAGGGAGTGGTAGTTAACTGAAAGTAGTTAAATGCCTCTTCAGATTTTTGTGCAGAATTGTTTGTCATTGTTCCTTAACCTGCTTCACTCCTAACCACCTAGGCAAAGGCCTCATAGTTACAGTAATCATTTGAATAAATAAGACTGACTTCAAGTGAGATGTAATTGAGAATTGGTCACAGGAGCAGGTGTGCTGGCTGGGCACCTCTCACCTTTTGCTCCTCAGAGGCAGAGGTAAGTATTTAGGTGTGCTTAACCTTTCTTGCCACAGTTACTCCTGGAAAAAGGTGTTAGGAAAGGTTAGTTGCTGAAGATAATGTTGGCAAGGCTGTACTTTCACTGGAACACCTGCTGCTGGAGCTGAGCTAATAAGCATGAGGGTAAAATATTCCAGCCATAAGGGGAGTTAATAAGGAAATGGGGCCCAAAGAGAAGTGTATCCAGTCAACACAACTGTAGGAGCTAAATAGGCTTGACTGAAATAATTCTCTCACTTATGCCTCGATTTTGTTTTTAGGATGAAAAGTGAAACCCTTTAAATGAAGCAAATATTAAATGCTAATACTGAAGAAAAATAATAATTTTGTTCTCAACACTTGTGCATATTTTCTGCTTCCTCTTGCTACTGGAATATCTTAGCCTGTGTTGTTTTTTTATGCTTTTCACTGTAAAAATTTGCTAGTAGTTTTATTTTCTTTCATATTTCATACTTTTAAAAATTATTTTATGTGGGCTGAATATGTCTTTATTGGTTAAAATAAATATGTTCTTAAGCATTAAAGTAAAGCATGTCCAACATGACCCTGAATGCTTGTAACTTGTTGGCAGAAACCGTGACAATATATATTGCCTGAGGAGACACCCTCATTAGCAGTTTGTTTCCTCCTTGCAAATAGAAGAAATTTTTGGAAATCCAATTAGATTTGATGCTTTTTTCCTTTCCAACTAATTTTGTAACTGATATAAACCAAAATGAATTATGACTTTTTCAAAATCCCAGACTTTCACAAAGTTAAAATAGGCTTCAAGAACAAATTAGTGCACTGCAAAAAAATTAATACATGAGAAGTAATGTAAGCACATGGCACTTTTAATTTTTCAGTGGCCTGGGGGTACTGTTATCTGGTCTTTTCTGGGAAATCACTCATCATGTTGCTATCGGGGAAAGAGAGAGCTGCAGACCCCTTTCTGGGAGCAATCCAATGCAGTATGGATATTAATTAAATTTATTAAACAAATAACACAGCGACTCAGGGAAGCAGGGGTCCATCTGCCAGCTCTGTAGATTGATCTCTGCAGAGACGCGAGCTGAATGGTAGTTAAAGCTAAGTTGCAGAGCTCAGCAGATGGGCTCTTGTCTCTAGTGGGGGGAGATTTGGTAGCGGTCCAACAGCTTTTTTCCCCCTCCAGGTTTTTGTTCCTTGCAACTGTGATTGAAGAAGCACTTCTCTGCCTTTTCTCAGCCTTGCCCCCCCTTTTGTTTATCTGAGCAATGTTTAAGTCTGAGTGATTTGTTAGAGAGGCAAGTCCCGGCTGATCTCGTTTTGTGTATGTGATGTAAACCTCGAGCAGAAAATAATTAGGAAAATGTAATCCCATTGACTTTACACCCCACTTGTGTACACTGCTACATCTCTGCCTGGTGCCTCGGAAAAGGAGGAGTGTGGTAGCAGCACCATACTTATTATTCAAAAATCACAGCCCATCATGCATATATTTTTAAGAAAGCCTTTGTTGGAAGCTTGTGTACCCAGTATGGAATTATTTCTGCTTGTAGGTCTAGGCTGTGGTGGGATTCTTCTGACTTCACTTTATTGCTTTTTGTTGTGTTCTCTGGGTCCTGAAAATACATATCTTTCAAATCCATTTGCAATCTTCCTGCAAACTGGTGTCAAGCAAATACTGATCTAATGAATTGTTTGGTGTATGTGAGCTACCTAAAACCTATGGTGTTGTCTATTGTGGATTAAAAGGCCTTATAATTAATTATGCAATTAAGCCCTTTATTTATTATATCTATGCAGGTGGGGAGGTCTTTAATCAAGTCTTGAGTGTGATGGGTAATATCTGCTGTTGGAGACCAGTCATAATGCCACTTACATCCTTGGCAAAACTCCCACAGACTGTAGTGGGAGCAAGATTGGCCCTTAATGCTGCAGGGAATCCCACTGGCTGTGGTTCAGAAAACCTTCTGAGGAGGTTTGGTAATATCTAATCAGAGTTTGACTATTCCTCATTGAGTGCTTGCAATGGGAAAATCGTAACCATGCAAAAGTCTCTGCTCTGTGACAGCAAACAATAATAAAGAGACCATGAGCTACGTAAGAGGATTCTGCTGGGTGTCAGAAAAAGATTGTATTTGTCTTTCCTGGCTGAGGAGTAACCAGGCAAAATGGCTTCTGAAGTCAGTGGGAATTTTGACAAAAACAAGGCCTGTGGGATTTGGCTCTAATAATGTGTGGTTTACAGAGTAAACAAGGGAGAAATCTTTTCTGGATGGTAGTTTATGCTTTTGTAGCTCTTGCTCTTTACTCTGAATTGTTGGGTTTTTTTAAATTTTTTTTTCTTGGATCAACGTTGTTTGGAAGAACAATATCAGTGTTTAACTCCAGACATGAATACTAAGTCTTGTCCAGAGGAAAAAAATAGTTTTGCTTCTATGAGTTTACTATATCTTGATACGGGTATGTTTTCCGTTTAAGACCATACTGACTTTAATAACGTGAGCATTTTAAGTACGATAGTAAAGAGTCAGAATTATTTGGATTTTTATTAGTCCTCTGCCAAGAAGTATTCTGAATTCTAAAAGAGACTCTACTGTTCTGCTTTTCTTTCAGTATTTTAAACTGACCCACTTTACTATAGAGAGGACACTCTTTCTGAGAAATTCTTGTTCACCAGTGTGTAAATGCTAAATGTGACTAGGTAATTTATGTACTTATCTGGCTTGTTGGAATTGAGACACCTCAGGGTTATGTGGCCTATATTTGAATTTATAGACAATTTACTGCAATCTCTGTTTTATACTAGGGCTAATTTTACTCTGTAATTTAAATAGTTACCCAATTACTTAACTGAGGAATGCATGATGTTCTTGGAAGTGTTGCTGAGTGGTTTTTTTACTTTTCTTGGAAGCAATGGATATGGTGCTCAACTTGTGTTACTTTTAGAATGAGATAGTGATGTCGGTGTGTTCTGTAAGTGCAAAATAAAATAGTTAAAATATATAAATTTCCACAAACTAGAGTGAGGTGGGTGGGAGTTAAGGGAGTTGCACAAATTGCTTGCTGTCCTTGACACCATGTTGCTTAAAATCATAGCTCTTTGAAATTAATTTTGCATGTTTTAGAAGCAGACAGGAGCATGTAGGTAGGGGTCATGTTAAATGAATGTATTTTACCCGAAGTATTTGATGCTATTCTACTAGTAGTGCTTAACTTCAGTATTCTTAAATTAATAGACCTTCCATTAGTGTTTCTGAGACCTCTCTGACAGAGGTAAAAGTACTACCTACACACATTAAATTTTTCTCTCTAACAGTATCAGTGGGGTGCTGCTAATCTGGATGGAATTGCAGAGGTAGAATCAAGAGGCCTGTGGCAGTGAGCAGATGTATGGTAGTGCTGCTTGCAGCATAGGACCAATACACTATTCCTCAAGTCTACTTATTTCCATATTCTCTCTTGCTTTCCTTTTTGCATCCTGACTATCCTACATCCCCCTCCCCTACCCAGGACTCTCATGTGTATTTAAATTAGGGAAGGCCAATAGCCCAAGGTAGTTACAGAGCAGAGACTTTCTTTGGAGTCTCCCAGTGTTTACTACTAAAAACCTGTAATGCTTATACAAGGTCATATTTGACAGTTAATAGCACTTAGTGCAATAGCAAATACAACAGAGTAAGTTGTTGAACATCTGCAGATGTTGCATCTTTTCTTATTTTTAAGCTTTAGCTGCATGCAGTTGGTTTGGGCTGGAAAGCTAATGTATCGATTTGCTACAGTTACCACCTCTTTTTGAAACACTTTGATTCATTTATGTAATTACCAGCAAATGGAGAAATTGAGGAAGTCTTGAGCCTGTAAGTAGCCTAGACATGTCTTGTAAAATATATTAAGAGTGATGATTTTTGCATTAATGTGAATAGTCTCTAATAACATGATGTATGTTTAAAGAGAGCTTTGGCTTCATAATGCCAAGTGAAGTACACTTAGCTCTTTAATAGCACTTTCAGGTTGCATGCTTTTAATGTTGACAGCTATATTTAGTACATTTTATATTCCATAGGGTGTTCTTAGAAGAAATGAACATGTCTGATGGAACAAACCCATTCTCTATGTTCAATTAGCAACAATACTGCTCAGTGGAGGTTAGAACAGATAGGTTCTTAGATGTTACTGGGGGATGATATGTGTATCAGTGCTTAGGGACAACAGATCATTCTATTTAACTCTGAACTATCTGACTTTCACTAGTAGCTGTCCTTTAATATTAATAGGACATTCCATTTTGGCTTTGCATGTTTCAAAAAAGATGAAGAATTTCAGTCGTTAACTTGGAACTCATTTCAGTAGCTTAATGGAGGTACCAGATATTTAATTGTTCTAGCAGAGAAGTTACTGAGTATGTGGCTTAAGTTTATTCAGATAATTTGTATTTTAGTGTAGGTATTATAACTTTGGAAAGATATGCAGCTAATCAGATAAACAAGGACTTAGGAAAAACTTTTGTGGAATTGTTCATCCTTGAAAGCTCAGTTCCTGATTTTGGTCCACACTTTGGTCTGCCAGAAGTAGGCAAGGTTGGTTGATGCAAGGATTTAGTACCTTGGGGATTACTGGCAGTTACTGGCAGTGATTCTCTCTACCTTCTGAAGCAGAGAGGCAGTTCCTGTGGCCATCTGCAAGTTCACCATTTTGCCTACTAGCTTCTAATGCAGCCCTACTTTCAGCTCCTCTGCAGACTGCCAAGCTCTGCTCTGCAGCTCTGAGCCTCCCAAACCATAGCTTCAAGGTTTAAGTCACTGTGGATGCTCCCTTGCCTTTCCACTAGTCCAATGTCCTGTGTCCTGTGAAGAAACTGCATCTTAAATTTACCACTTTTATCTCTGCACCAAACAGATTTTAAATAAAACTTCACTGTTTTACTTCAGCAGGGCTGAATTCAATGATTCTGGCATTTATTTTTATAAATTAACATAGAAAAATAAGTTAAAAAGACTAATTTGTGTGACTCTTTGCAGTAAATGTTACTCAGTCTTCAGTCTTTTGGTACAATGTACAACTTGGGAAGGAGATGAGCAATGGGGTTTGATCCAGTTTTCATGTAGTGATCCTATATATTGTAAGTAACCAGATGAGTTGTAGAGAAGCCTTTAACTGTCTGTCTTTGTGCTAAATTTGGCTTTTATACAATGCAAATATGTCATTACTAATGATGCCTCCATAGCTCAGTCTTTAGTTGTGGATAAGCAAGTGAGTTCAGCACATTTTCTTTATCCTTCTCTTGATTCAGCTTCCCCTGGCTGGCCTGAGCTCCTTGTATAAGACTCAGGGTGTGCTAGTACTGGTTTTATATGTGGCAAAGCTTATGTAGAGCTACATGTCATCCTTATTTTCCAGGGGCTTGATCACATTGATTCTAGGTTATTAATTTCAGTAAGATGACAGGCATCAGTTTTGTGATTCTGGTGTCAGATTCACTATTCTCAAGTTCTGAGATCTTGTCAGTCTCTGCAGTTTCAGTAATTATGTGCTTGGCTTTCAGGATGCACATAGGCTGTTGATTTTTGGGAATACAGAGTGAAAAGGTCCAACCAACACTCATATAGTGTTTAAAAAAAACTGAAGCCATCTCAGCCAAGGAAATCTAGTTTTCTTCTCAGTACTTGGCTCTCTTCCAGGCAATCACCATTCGTCTTGAGTGTCTGGGAAACAAAGAAGGTGGAAAAATAAGGACTGGACTGTGCTTGATGGTGGCTGTGACCATTCTCTCCTATGTTAATGTCAGTGCAATGGAATATCCCAGTGGAAAAATCATCAGTGAGCTACTCTTTTGATTTCTAGTATTTGAACTAGAATTAATCTATTAATTAATAGAATACACCCAGCATTTTCATTATCAGCCTCATGGGTAATTTTATTTGGTCTATAGTGTCACACGTGATTTGTGAGTGTGCATATGCAAATGCATACGCAAACACCTGTATATATGCCATCTATATGTATATATACATGCATATCTGGTGTGTGCATGTGTTTGTGTGTCTATAAATATATATGTACACATACAGAGAAACTTGATCTTGTATGTTGTCTGGATGAAAGCATGAGGATGGGAAAGAAGGGTTTCCCCCCCATAATATACATATTTTTTAAATTAGGCATTTTGCAGGAGGGAAAATTACACTAGAAAGAATGTTCACACTGCTGTAGTTGGTAATAGTTTAATGTTTTCTATAACCTTTTGTCCCCAAATTCCTTAATTTTACTGTAGCTTGTTCAGTGTCTCATACAGACTGTGGAGAAGGTCTTATAAAAAGACTGAGTCTTACACAGACTGATTAAGTACTGTGTTTCTGAATTCTTCTAAATCCTGCTTTTCACTTCCTTTTGGGGGCTTTGTGGTCATTTGAAGGGCACATATTGACTGAATGAATCTTCCTACCCTGTGCAGGGCTCTTCATCTACCTTTCACTGACTGGACTACCATCCACATAATGAAGATGCTGAAGTCATTCTAGAGTCCAGATAGGCCAAACTATCATTGGCCTACTTATAGAATGAGGTCTTTAGTACAAATTCCTTTTCCTCTCATTTCCTTTATTTAATGAGGCGTTACCTTCAGGGAAAAATCCATCTGCCACAGTTTTTATCTGACTTCCATGTATTGTTCAATTTAGGAAAATGGAAAATATTGCAATAGTTGTTTCTGAGATGCAGCAGGTCAGATATGCAGGCTCTTTTCTGTAATCAAATTCTATATGTTGTCCAACTTTTTTTTGAAAAATATAAATGCTGTAAAGTGAATATTCAAATGAGATTTGCATGTTAATCTGGTTTTAAATGAGTTTTCTCATGTTGTAGATCTCTGCATAATTCTCTGGGGGTTTCAAGCAACACTGAACTGGATCAGATTGGCTTGTATATTTTCTCTAAATAGGATAGAAATAAAATCTAGTAGTGGATTGGTTATATTAATCATATGACTGCTGAACTGGAGCCATTATTGGGCTCTTGAATGCCTGTAAAGTAATTAATAGATTTCCATAGAATCAGCCATGCCAGTGTACCTACTCAAAGACATTTATGTACATTATTTAAGTCCTTCACAGCCTCTATCCATTATGAAAAGTATGTAGTATTTATATTCATGTACTTGGAGAAAAGAGGAAAAATGCATCTTAAATTCAATTTAAAGCTATGCAATTGAGGACCTGGAATATCATTATTCCTAAACTTTTTTTTCACACAACTTAAATCAGTATATCTGAAACCGTTCATTTTCTGGTTTCACTGTATTTAAATAAAAATCTGTGTAAAAGATTTTACTTCATTGGGTCTCCTTACCCTTGGACATAGCTGATTAGTAGGGGCTCTGGGCTGCTATTTTGAAGAAAGCAGCACATTCCACAGTTACTGTGTGGTTACTGCTTTTTCTGGAAAGGTAAATTGAGTGCTTTTCCTACTGAGAAGGCTGCTGTGCAGGAGTCTAAGCTGGTCCCCCCTCTGCTCCCCTCCTGAGTTCTGAGAGACCCTCCTCCTCTTTGCTGGTTTTCATAATCCAAATTCTAAAGTACTGACTTTGTAGAGCTCGAGGTCTGCGCCTGTATCAGTCACTGAGACAAATGTTAAACAACAGATATTTTTATCTAACTTCCCAAGTTCCTGAAATTGTGCATGCAGAGAAGTTTCTAAAGCTTAATATTCAATGTACGTGTAAATTATTTCAATCTGTCATTATGACAACTGATCAGCTTCTAACTGTCTTTGAAATTTGATCAAAATGAATTGAGTAAAAGTCAATTTAAAGTTTATTTATGTGATCATGAGCTAAGTTTCAGGGATGTTAAGGCTGTATTTTCCTCAGAAAAATGAACACTTCATATGAGAAACTTCATTGCTTCAGTTTTGTGTTTTGAGTCATTGCAGTGTTATTAACACAATGCTCAGTTAAATGCTGCATAGGTAGATCTTTCTTTTCTGTTTATGACAGAATAATGGTTAATTATCACCTATCAAAAAGATAAATACATTTTCATTATATTAAATAGAACATTTAAAAATGTACTCTTTCAGCTTGTGAATAAATTTATCAAAACAAATGCATATTTGCAGCTTCCTGAAAGTTCTGTTTTCTTGCAAGAATTCTGTATTTAAAAGTGGAATATATGTCTCTCAGGAAGGCAAAATCAAAGCTGTGGACTGTTTCCAAGCTCCTATTTCTAGGTTCTTGAGGGCACCATAGCAGCCTTTTCCTCTAGTGGAATGGAAAAGATCAAACTGTGCTCCCATGCAGTGCTACAATCCAATAGCTTCTACCAGCTCAGGGCTTTTCAGGTACTTTTCATTAAGTAGCCCCATTGCCCTTGCAGCATGTCTATCAAAACTGCCTACTACTCTTTAGACACATGCAGGTTTTCTTTCTTTAGTACAGTGATGTATCCACATGGCTGGACATTAGTGTATCTATAACCTGTAAGAAGAATTGATGGATGTGAATTGCTTTAAAATGGTTATGGTAAATATGCTAATTTAAAAAATATTGCCTCTTTTAAAAACCCACCCGGAGTCCTGATCTATTTTTAATAATAAATAATGAAATTAAATTTCTGTCTTTGTAGATGGACTTGGTTACACGTGTAGTCTGTATAAAAAAAAAATCCCAAACTTCCCAATTAGGAAACCACATGCACTGGAGTTACCATGGAATGCAAGGCACCGATCTAGAGATGAACTCCAAAAATCTGGGACATTTGGAACTAGACTCCATGGCCTCTTTCCTCAGATCTTATAAACCTCCTGTCTCTTGATGGTGTTGTATTTAGTGAATATGAAGTTATTGCCTACCTGAAATCTCTCCAGTGTAGACAAAGAGGCTTTAAATTCCGTGGTCAGGGCCTGGGCTTTCATTTGCATCTACACTGAGGACCTGGATGACCTGGTTTGTATGAGTCTGGGATTTTGAGTTTTGCTTTATTTGTTTGTTTTATGAACCTGCATCAAACCAAGTACCCCGTGTTCACCTCCAAGTGTACACAGCTATTCACAAAAGGTAGATGTGCCAGACAAAGGAATTTCTGCCCTGAAGCATGTCAGCTCTAAAGAACATGAGCAGTCGAACAGAACAATTGCAGCATGGCCAGTAGGCATTGCATCTGGAGTGCTTTGTGGAGCAGATGTGGTTTTCAGGTTTCTTTTTTTTTCCCTTTGTTTGGTTGAGGTTTTCTGTTTTGAATAGAGAGAGGAGAGGAGGGGAGGAAAAGAAAACTGGGGCACCATTTTGCACTATATGCCTGTGCTCTCTCTAATCAAGAGATTGAATGGAAGAGAGCAGTAGGTGAAGGACCTGAAGTAAAATAAATTAAATTAGAAAGGCATAAGTAGATTAGGGAAACCAAAAGGCTGAGTATGGAAGAGGAAATATAGAGTTCAATCTTTGTATCTTTTTTCTTTATTCTGTTTATATAAGTTATATATAAGACATATAAGCCTTAGCTATGTGGTTAGCAAACAAACATTGTCCCTCAGATAGAATGGGAGCAGGAGTGAACAGTGCCAGAATAAAGGGGATATCTGTATGGGGGAATGGCAGCAGGAGAGGGGTGCAAAATCTTTTGCATGTGAGCCAATAGATGTGTTAGAAACAGGAGCCCTCTGACCATGAATGTTTTTGGTTTCAGGTTGTTCTGACAACAGTATAGGCTAAAGTGTGAGAAGATGGCATTGTTTCTTTTACCTGTTATATAAATCTGTTCCTAAATCTTTTGTATAAGTGGTAAAGAACTCTCAACAGCATAATTGTACCAGTTTTGTAGCTGAGAACTGTGATTATTTCTCCATAAACTACTAACAGTATGGTGCCAAAGTCAGAACATCTTTTTTTTTTCCCTTCTTCTTTCCCCCTTCTTTCTTCTTCTTTCCCCCTTCTTTCTTCTTCTTTTCCCCTTCTTCTTCTTTTCAACACATTCTTTTTCCTATATTATTTTCTTTTTTAAATTTTTAAATTAATATCTGTCCTCAACAGAATTGTTTTCCACCTGTGTACTCTGGTTTTCTTGGCATTCATTTTATCACAGGTAAGCTTAAAATATTTAATTTTTTTTCAGAACTTTTCTTTGTTGACCTGAAAAAAGATTTTGCAAAGAAAAGGATTTACTCCATTGTGTTGCTGCAACAATAAGTTACTGTCATAGTTCTGTTGACATCACTACCAATGCTGAATCCCAAAAACAGATGAGGACAAAAATGTAGAGGTTTTTTGGCAGAAACACAGGGTTTGTGATAGGAAAAATCTGTTAGAATCATAGAATCATAGAATTGGCTGGGTTGGAAGGGACCTCAGAGATCATCGAGTCCAACCCTTGAACCACCATTGCGGTTGCTAGACCATGGCACTGAGTGCCACATCCAGTCTCTTTTTAAATATCTCCAGGGACGGAGAATCCACCACTTCAGTGGGCAGCCCATTCCAATGACGGATCACTCTTTCCGTAAAGAAATTCTTTCTAATATCTAACCTAAACTTCCCCTGGCACAACTTAAGTCCATGCCCTCTTGTCTTGTTGAAAGTCGTTTGGTAAAAGAGCCCAACCCCCACCTGGCTACACCCTCCTTTCAGGTAGTTGTAGAGAGCGATGAGGTCTCCCCTGAGCCGCCTCTTCTTTAGGCTGAACAACCCCAGTTCTCTCAGCCTCTCCTCGTAGGGTCTATGCTCGAGTCCCTTCACCAGCCTGGTTGCTCTCCTTTGGACCTGCTCCAGGACCTCGATATCCTTCCTGAACTGGGGGGCCCAGAACTGGACACAGTACTCAAGGTGTGGCCTCACGAGGGCTGAGTACAGGGGCAGAATCACTTCCTTGGACCTGCTGGCAATGCTGTTCCGGATACAGGCCAGGATGCCATTGGCTTTCTTGGCCACCTGGGCACACTGCTGGCTCATGTTCAGCTTCTTGTCGATCCAGACTCCCAGGTCCTTTTCAGCCTGGCTGCTCTCCAGCCACTCTGTCCCCAGCCTGTAGCGCTGCATGGGGTTGTTGTGGCCAAAGTGCAGGACCCGGCACTTGGCCGTGTTAAACCTCATCCCGTTGGAATCAGCCCAACTCTCCAGTCTGTCCAGGTCCCTCTGCAGAGCCCTCCTGCCTTCTAGTTGATCAACACTCCCCCCCAGCTTAGTGTCGTCTGCGAATTTGCTGATGATGGACTCAATCCCCTCATCTAAATCATCAATGAAGATGTTGAACAGAACTGGGCCCAATACTGATCCCTGGGGGACACCACTAGTGACCGGCCGCCAACTGGATGCAGCCCCGTTCAGCACCACTCTCTGGGCCCGGCCCTCCAGCCAGTTCCTAACCCAGCACAGGGTGCTCCTGTCCAAGCTGCGGGCTGACAGCTTTTTCAGGAGGATGCTGTGGGAGACGGTGTCAAAGGCTTTGCTGAAGTCCAGGTAGACCACATCCACAGCCCTCCCCTCATCCACCAGTCGGGTCACCTGATCATAAAAGGAGATCAGGTTGGTCAGGCATGACCTGCCCTTCCTAAAACCGTGCTGGCTGGGTCTGATCCCTTGCCCATCCTGCAGGTGCTGTGTGATTGCACTGAGGATGATCTGTTCCATGACTCTGCCAGGCACTGAGGTCAGGCTGACGGGCCTGTAGTTTCCTGGGTCCTCTTTCCGGCCCTTTTTGTGGATTGGCGTGACATTCGCCAATTTCCAATCATCTGGGATGTCCCCAGTGAGCCAGGACTGTTGGTAGATGATAGCGAGAGGCTTGGCGAGCTCTTCTGCCAGCTCCTTCATTACCCTTGGGTGGATCCTATCTGGTCCCATAGACTTGTGGGGATCCAAGCATCGCAGTAGGTCACAGACTGTGTCCTTCAGGATTACAGGGGGGCTGTTTAGATCCATGTCACTTTCTCTGAGCTCCAGAAGCCATCCGTCTTCAGGGTAACCTGTCTTTCCGCTGAAAACTGAGGTAAAGAAGGTGTTAAATACCTCAGCCTTTTCTTCATCTTTAACAACTATATTCCCACTCGTGTCCAGTAAAGAATGGATATTTTCCTTGCCCCTTCTTTTGCTGCTAATGTATCTGTAGAAGGACTTTTTGTTATCCTTCACAGAGGTGGCGAGATTCCGTTCGCATTGTGCTTTTGTGTCTCTGATTTTCTTTCGACATGACTTAACAATATTCCTAAATTCTTCCTCAGTAGTTATCCCTTTTTTCCATAAATGGTAGGCCCTCCTCTTAACCCTAATTTCTTTCAGAGTCTCCCAATTCAGCCAGGCCGGTCGTCTTCCCCGCCGGCTCGCTTTTCGGCATACTGGGACAGCCTGCTCCTGTGCTTTCAGAACTTGTTCCTTGAAGTACGACCAACCCTCCTGTACCCCTCTGTTTTCAAGGTCTGTTTCCCAGAAAAAAATCTGTTGGGCAGATTCAAATTGTTAAAATTGGCAGGAGGCTGTTAGGCTCATAAAAGCAAGTAAAATGGAAAAGAATCTAATAACTGTTCTTTGACGAGAGGAGTTCAAGTAGGTAGCACTCACTGTACTTCATCTGTCTGTATCTGTTGAATGACTCATTTGTCCAGACATTTAAAATGAATGAGTAGCAAAGAAGGAAAGAGGTGTGTAGAAAATTAAGCTCTTCATGATTTCTCTTGAATTAATTATACTGCAGCCTACTCAGTTTCTAGGCTAATCTCTCCAAAGAGTTTGTAACTTTGAGCATCCCATCAGTGACAGCTGCTTGTTTCACAGCAAGAGAAATGTTGCAGGTTTTCTATATATCATTACCCAGGGAAATGTAATATATTTTATATTTCTAAGGAACTTTGGAGCCAAGATATGAACACTGATTGTTTTGAAGAAATCTGGTATCCTCATCTGGGCTAGTTGAAAGAGAAGACTGGATTTATACTGAAGATTTTAAACAAAAATTGAAAGTGCACATCAATTTCCAAAATTCTGTTTGTTGACCTAGAACACCATTTTCTTGTTATTTCTTCAGGAAAATCAATGTTAATACAGTTTGGCCTAATATTTTTATTTTTATTTTTTTAATAATTAATTTCACTTGAAAGTCTGCCAGATAACACTCCTGGGACTGTTTGGCATCTTATCTGATGACTGTTTAAAATAAATAAGAGGGCACTTACACCTCTTGTGCTCTTGGACCAGGCCCTTGAATCTGGATTAAAAGTGCTTTAGGAAGGAGCAGAGGCTCTATGTTGCTTACTTTTGACAAGATCAAAGTAACTGAGAGCATCCTTAGGAAAACTACATAGGCACCAGGGAGCTGCATATGCCTGAGGCTTGGGTGGCAATTGCAATGGAATTTCTGAGATAGTAATTTTGGGCTTAGCTGAAATTCTGTCTAAATGTCTCACTGGAGCTGGTCCTGAATTCTGTAGTTTGCTGTCAGTTTTAACAAGTTTTTGAACTAGATTTAAACAATATATTAATAATTTACCCTTCCACTTAGAGCCCTTCCTTTAAAAATGGAGATCCTTAACCTCTCATACTGACTGTAGCTTTCTCCTAAAGTGGAAAGACATATAGGAAGTTCCAATCATTTTGACATGTATAAGGGGTTAAGTCATTCTTGAACAGTTTATCGCTCATCAATTGTAATTAAATATGTTTGTATTAAATTATGTGCTGTAATTAATGTAAAATCTTTTAGCCTGTGCTGTTATTAGAACCAGATGCTGAAGTATCAACAATATTTCAACATGACTGTGCTGCCTTGCCAGCTGTCTAACTGTAATTACTTTAATCTCAGCTTGTTATCTAATTATCACCTTTGTAAAGGGAAAAGTACTCTCTAATGCGTACTGATTGTTTCAGATGATGATGAAGAGCGTGAAACAGCTGTCAGATATCTTAGCCCTGCTTATCTGGATTAGAAAACTTATTGGGAGGCCTACTTTGCTTCAATCCTCCCTGACAGAAAATGGGACAGTGGGAAAGAGTTTTGTGGGGTTTTTTCACCTTGTTTACCCTCGAAATGTGATTCCAGTAATCAGTGGAGACAATAGAAATGGATGAAACAAGGTAAACAATTAATGTTCACAGGAAAAAAAGAGCAAGACAATGATACAGCTCAAAGTCTGCATGATGGATGAATTTTGCAGTGGACTATGTATTTATCTCTTTAAAACTTTACTTTTCATTGTAGTGCTGGAGAATTACTCTTAACTTGGTTACAGGGGTTGTGCTGAAATGTGGTGGCAAATTTGTTATGTAGTTAATGTGTTTTATATAACACATCTGTATAGATAACCTCTTCCTGGTTTCTTATCTTCAGTGGTTTAAGCACTGAATGAATTATACCAAACACTGCATGATTTGCAGGTTTTCTTTGGAGACTCTGGAGTCATTTACAGAGCACTTTAATATTGTGTAACTTTTAAGGACAAGACACAAACTCTGCAACTAAATAACATTTAGCAAAAAAACTTGAAAGAAAGCTAAGGTTAAAATTTACTTAAATTTTACTTATCATGTAATCTACTAAAGAGTGATTTTTTTCCTTCAAATTCTGATATTTTTTTTCCTCTGTTTATCCATTCCCACCTCCAGTCAGTGCTGACAGCGATGGTAGTTCAAGACTTTTACTGGAAAAGTCTGGAGTTTTTCAATTAAAGTATTTTATTTGGTGGCAGTAATATAATTGGTAAGAAATAAAGCAATTTTACAATCATGTCTTCATAGCAGTTATAGCTTTGAGAATGGAGCTTTAGTAAAGCTTCTTGTGATTGAAGGATATCATTGTTAATGCTGGCATGGTTTGAATGTTGCTGAAGTACATGAAAGTAGATGTGTCTTCTCTTTCCCTGACACTCTCTATACCATAGCAATCTGTCACTTAATTGTACTAAGAATAAAGATTTTTTTTTTTTTTTTAAGAGGAGGGTAGATGGTTTTTGTGTGCTCTTTCTCAGTTTGATATCAAGATGTAACTTACTAGTTATACAAAAAAAAAAAAAAGATAATTTTCTACTATTGATTGAAAATTCTTTGTGTGCCTCTTCAGGGACAAGGATGAGCTCTAATGAGGAGATAGTGAAACATCATTTAGGAACTCAGTACTTCAGCTCTTGTGAAGGCTTAATGATATGAGGAACTCTTTTGAACTTGAAACCTGCTGACTCCTACAGCTCCTGTACACAAGATGAGCTTTACTGGGCAAATGTTTAGATAACTCTTTATTTTATATTCCACCTCAGGTTGTCCTTTAGCTGTACCCTGGCTTGTACCTAAAACATGGTTCAGACCAGCAGAAAGTTTCAGTGCTTGTCTTACAAACTGAGTAAAAATAGGCTGTAAAATGGAGCTCTCTTATCTCTTATTTTCCTGGCAAAATAACTGATCTTCAGATCATCTCAACACCACACACTATTTTTGTGCAATCTTTCTCTTAAAAGTATAAGAATTTAGGTGCTGACAAGGCTGCATGGAGCCAGCTCTGTATCAGTGAAGACTCATGCAAAGTACAGGTGAATATTGAGCTGTGTTGATGACACATGCAGAAAAAGAGAAAAATCCAGTACTATCCATTGTCACTTCTCTTAAATGCACTAATAGAGTAATAAAGTATTTGCTTCTGAGTTATTCTTCCAAGATTTCATGATTTAATGTGAAGTAGATTTATTTGTAGGAAATGTTCTTAATTCTTATATGTGCTTATCACTTAATGCCAGTTTATCTACAAGTGTTGCAAGAAGTACATTTTCATTTTATTTGTCTTTCCTCTGACCACGAAGAATATTTTGGCAAATCTTAAGATAGCTGTCTGATGAAGACACTATAAAATACATATTATTTTAAAGCTACTTTTGATTGATACAGTGTTCTCTCTGAAATATATTTAAAATTGTTTGTGGTATGCATAGAAAACAGCCCTTTGTCATCTGTAGTATAAAACCTTTACTTCTTGTATGGGTAGTCTATATTGGCCTATTAAACTATAATGGCTTCTTCATTTTATCAGGTCAATGAACCATGAACTCAAGAGTCTCCTAAATAGGCCCTGACAAGGCTACTACTTCTGTGAAGGAGCCATTACCATATTTCAGGTTAGTGACTTGCTAATAACAAATTCCCAAACAAGTGGCCTGACATGGCTGTAAGTACAAGGCTTGGAGAAAAAAAAATGAAAATACAAATGACAATCACTGAATAACAGTTTGGTGAGAGATAGATTGAAGCGTACTCTTTTTAAGTTGGATTTATCCACCTGACCCCCCAATGGGTTTAAAACATAGATGCACACAAACTCTTAATCCTGTAGTTTTTTTTTCATGTAGTTGTTCTTAAAGAAAAGGCCTTTAGTAACTACAATATGTAACAGTTTATATTGATTTCTTTTTTGAAAAATTATGTAAATCTCTAAAAAGGTGCTGACTGTACTATGGTTTATTGAAAATAATCACCTCTGTAGGAAAGCAGTTGTTTTAAGTGTGTAACCATTGAGCTGTGTGAGAAATTATGATTCTTTTGAAGTTGGTGGGAACTCTGACTTTATAGTGTGCAGGATTTCATTGTGTCTGGAAAATAAGAGTATGAGTGATGTCTTTGGTCCCTTACCTGAGCATTTGTGTTAGTCTGGGACAAAGAAGACTGCAAGCTCAGATAATTTATTTACAATATTTAAATGAAACATTGGAACACTTAAGAAAAATAATTATATGACAGGGCAAAGTGTCTTCCTCAATTTGTATGGTCTTTTTTACTTCTGTTAGGATTAAAAGCTAAGCTGTTGAGGTTGAAAATGTTTACTAATCACAGGGAAATAATTTCAAAGGTCTGTGGGTGAAGGCTTCTGGTATTTAAGGGTTTCAGCCCTTGGGAAGACAAGGATCAACAGAGGAATGTGCACTGCAGGGCAATACTGCAGCTATGATGGGAATGGTTTAGGTTTCAGTAGCCAGATTCACTCCACACTTAACCCAAGGAAAAAGGCTCTTGTTTTCTTCAGAGAGTTGGACTGGTCTGAGCGAGGAAGGTATTGCAGGGATGTGGGAAAGCAATGACATCTCTCAGAGGGCAAAGAGAGGCAGAAAGGAAGGGTCTGTTGTCTTCAATGTCTGAAGAAATGGAGTGCCTGGTCTGTTAACTAGCCAGGTATCCTGATGTGCCTGACAGCTACAGGTTACAACAAAAAGTAGACAAGCCCATTTTTTCAGAAGTACAATGTAGTGTTGATTCAGTTTGCCAGTGTTACAGAAGCTGTTGGGTGGGGTGGGGTTTTTTTTTGTTTTGGTTTGGTTTTTTTCCAACGTTTTCTTACATTTCTAGAAAACTAAATCAGGGGGCAAGGTTTTTTGTTTCCATACTTATAAAAGTGCAGGTGTTGATGAACTGAATGTAGTAGATCCTCAATGTTGCCTTGTAAGGCACAGTCTAAAATCAAGAATTTAGTTGCATACTTAGTATGGCAGATTAATAATACTGCCATATTTTCTACTAGTGGCCTGGATTATTTTTCTGTAATTCAAGTGAAATATTAGTTTTCATTAATAATGAGACTTTGGGTAGAAGAACCTCTTTCAGTGTTGCTGTCTGTAGTACAAGTGGTGAAGAGGCAGTGCAGCAGGGCTTGGAAGTAAGGCTGTCAGCTTAATACATTGTGTGAAAATTGGGGCCGAAGGTCACTAATCTCCTGGTACACAAATCTCCCTCTGAGAATCTCATTTCATTCAGACTATCAGTTAGATTAGAAATACCCTAATTATCCCGCTGAAATTAAATTACTTTATGTAAGGGTGATATAATGAACAACCATAAAGAAGCTATACAACCAATCATCCTATTAGTCACAGCAAGACTAGACTATACACTAAATGGCTCTGGTTTGATTATTGCAGGCTGGTCTGTGCCACATAAACTGGAGGTGGAAGGGAAAGACCTAAGGGAAATTAGTTCTGATTTCTTTTCCTATTTTACTGGAAGGAAAAAAAACAACAACAACAACAACAAAACCAACACATTTCAATTCACAGTGCATGTCTTCTGGGTGGAAAAGGTGTATGGCTGACTGTCAATACAGGCATAGTGTAGTAGGCTTCATGAATTATGAAGAGGTAATAAGGACCTTTCTTAGGGCATAGTGAGTGGAGTGGCTCCAGAGAACAGGAGGAGAGCTGTAGTAATGCTGGCAGACTGCTCCAGCATCTCAGCCAGCAAACTTTGTCACAGGGTCATTCTTTTCTAGGTACACTTGCAGTTCTGTGTAGTCATCACTGCTGGGGCAAGGTGGGGGTTTTGTTGCTCTTCAACTTGAAATAATAGAATGCTACAGCAGCTGGAGAAGTTCAACTGTTAAGAGGAAAAGACTCCATCTTTAATTTTTATTTAGTTCAGGACTGAAAAAACATTTTAACAGGTGTTGCAATGTCCTGGCAGGTTCTGTGGGTGCTTTGACCATCCCCATCATAGGTGCATGTTCCTTCCTGAAAAGCCACTACTATGATGAGTCGTGATTTGCACTTAAGATGGACATTTATGTAGAGAGATTAAAAGGTACAGAGAGAAAGCAAACCAGCTGCTTGGCTCTCTGATTTACTTTCTCAGTCAGAATTTAAGAATTTTAAACTGAGTAACCATTTTGAAGAACTCAAAGGTGCTACTGTGTGACAGACAATGATTTTGAAAGGGCAAAAGATATTCAGAGACCTGCTTAATATAATTTTCTTGTTTTAATTGCTATACTTCAGAGGTTCTATTTAACATGAAAGGATAATCAATAATTTATCCCCTTATAATTCTAAAGTTTTTAATGAAATGGATGCTGTGAGCTGCTATCATCCTAAAGCTAGCCAGTAGTATTAAAAAGAGGGTATTTATAGCTGGAATGAATTCAGGTGTAAATGTCAAATTACTATTTTAAAACATGGACATGAAAGAAGCAGAGTTACAGAGAAGTATCCTAGGAAACAATAGAAAAGAAGGGATGTCTTACTACTTTGATCTTCTTGCAGTCTGTCTATATTGGGATTATTTTATGTTTTGCTATTGAGCAGTGTTGCTTTGCTGAAATTTGATCCTGTGGAGATGCAGACTGGGTACAGGAAGCATTATGTGTTTTTTCTAAATTGGGCTTCAAGTTATGTTTCATAAAACATTTACAGCCCATAATATGATGTTCTGTAAAGGAAGATGGCAAATTCACGTTCTAGTATCTTCTGTTAATAGTCTTATGTCATCAGTCAATAGAGTAAGGTGTGTTAGGAGGCAATTCTGGCCTGTGTAGAATTTCCCTGAGTTTTCTGTCTTCTGTTCTAGAGATCACTGTCAATACCAGTTCATGTGCCCTGTATGTTATTCAGGGTTTACCTTTTAATAGTCATGCAGTAGAATCATGTTCTGGAAAAGCAGAATATTCTAAAATCTTTCTTTGAAAGAAAAAAAACCAAAACATTTTTTCAGTTGATTGATAAATATCTTATTTGAATGGATGAAGAATGAAAGTATGAAACATATGAATTTTATTGATTAGAATTGCCAAACAGAATTTGTAATCAACAACATATCTTGATCATTAATACCAAGGCAGATGATGAATGGAAATACCTTTTAATGATAGTGGTTTTGAAAATAAAATAGTATTGATAACAAAGAATGTTACTTTTTTTTTTTCAGTTTATTTTTTTTTTAGTTATGGAGTTGCTCAATCAGCATCCTGTTCTGTGGGGACTTAGAGAGATCCTGTGGAATAACCTTGATCTGGGACTTTGACAGCTGGAGAGAACCACCAGGTTTGTCAAGGATCCTCATGAAATGTCACTATGATCATTAAAATTGAACCCTTGCTCCAGAGGTAAGTTCAATACTGTGATTTACACCTCATGTAATTTTCTTTATGCTTGGATCTCCCAGAGACATTGTGTAGGATTGACCCTCTAGACAGGTGGGTTTGTACAGTAAATAGACATACTCAATGTGAGAGTGAGAGTGATCAGACTCCCTTTGCAATCTCAGGATTTTTTTAAAAAATACATTTCCCTATTCATGTGAAATTTCCTTAATTGATGTCATGTGGAAACTCTATATGACCCTTTGAAGAAGTGGGAGAAAAAAGGTGCTTGGAAAGCTGTGTGTGCAGTACACCTGTGCACAGTTTATCACAGTGTAGCAAAGCTAGATAAAGGCTACAGGGTACAATAATTAAGTGGGTGACTGATAAGCAACAGCTGGCTTGATTTTTTTATTCTTTTTTTAAACAGAATTATTTAATGATGCAGCCTGAAATATTTAATGAGTGCATATGTTTATGTAATAAGCTATTTTAGAATTAAAAATTACATATACATATTCTGTAAATACTTCTAGGATATACATTAGTCTAACAAGTAATTATGCTGATCTCTTTGAGACTCTTCACAAGAAAAAGTCTGTGCAGTATTCGACCTGTCTCAAGGTAGGAGTTGTTAGCACTGATTATATCAAAAATTAAATACTGTAAGTGGAAAATGCAAAGCTGAGTTTTCAAGCTTAGGTTGGGTGTACCTTCAGAGTGGCACCATATTCTTTTGCAGACTGGAAGAGTTTAGAAATGCACATATTTATGGAGGGCTGGGGCTTTTAGCTGTTATCTTAAGGAAAGGTAATGTGTTGAGTAAGTTCTGCCAGATTGCTTTTAGCATTTTCATAGTAATAGAAAATCCTGTGAGGAATGCAGTTCATGCAAAGAAACTGGGATGCTGCAATGATTTGAGGTCACATTGTAAAACTTACACTAAATCAAAATTAGTTGCACTGAAACTAAGTGTATGAGATGGATTTGTGAGAAGTTCTACCCTTCAAACTGGCACTTTGCTTATCAAATTTAAGCACAAATTTGAAGTTTTGATTTGTCTAATGTCAGTGTTTAGGATGGCTTGTGTTGATGCCTTCAGACTTTCTATAGGATTATATCACATCATCTCTCCTGTCCAGGTAATTATTGAAAAGAATAGGATGTATTTAAACAAAATTGTATCAAGGCATAATTGCTCCTGTGCATCTGTGACCATGTCTCTTGCTGGCAGTGTAGAGGGAACAGAAAGTGAACATAAAATTCACACAGAAAATTCAAAGTTCTTGTATAAATACAAGACATTGTAACAAAAAAGAGAAACATCCCCAAAGCATTTCAATGTGAGCATACAAAAATATCCAATAAAAAGAATGTATCTGTTACTAATCAGTAGAAGAAAATTTCAGTGCTAAATATTAAAAAAGTCAATTCTTGCATCAACATTTATCTTCTATTCATTAGAGACTGTTCTAAACACTTTCATATTTTTTAAATTTGTCGTGTCACATCCATGTCATTTACCATGCATTACATTACTCAAGTTATTTTATTATTGGTAAGCAAGCCTGTAATAAATCTGGGATATTTAAAATCTCCAAAAGAAAGTAAAAAGGATCATCTTGGTTTTCAGTAAAAAATCCACAAAAACCAAAACAACTTGTTACAGTTAGAGGAAGATATTTACTTCTAGTTGCAAGATTTTTTTTTCCCCCTCCTACAAACTCTCCACCTTTTAACTTCTCTTAAATTCTTCTCTAATTTATACTGATCTGCAGCAATAAACTTCTCTTGTTTTTACTACTGGGATCAGTTTATGACAGAAGCAGATCAGGGAAAGAGACACTTTGCTGGCATAATATGAGAACTTCAAAAATAGTAGAAGATGAGCAAGTGAAAGTGTTAATGTCATGGGTGATAAAATTCTATAATTGATCACCACAAAAAGTTGCAGAGACACATTACATACAGATTCAAAGAGAAAGTAGACAAACTGGTGGGCAGTGTCTGAAAACAGATACAAAAAGTATTAAGCCAGGATGTGCCCTAGAAATATGCAACGACAACAGTTTTGGATGCTGGAAGGTGTAAGGAAAACAAGCCACAGAAAATTATGAAGGTTACCTGCTCCTATGAAATAGCATCTCCTTTTTTCCTCTGTGGGAGACAGGAGACTTCCCAGGATGGATCATACATCTCAGCCACAGAGCATTGTATGCATTCAGAAGAGAAAGAAGCTGTATAACATTAACCTTTTATTTAAGCTTTGTCTTTGCTCTTTGAGGGCTGCACTGTTTGAGTAAGTGCTTCGTTCCTCTGTCCCTTTGCACTTCACAAGTAGGGGAGAAGATGAAGTGGCTTCCTTAGTTTATGCACATGTGTTTGAACTTCTAAAGAGAGCAGGAGAACCTCCAGAGGATATGGAATCTGATCTTCTTGTTTTATGTGGGCTTTCTGGAGTAAAAAAAAAGAGATGAACATGCCCCAGCTTTGCAAAAAGAGGAGGAGTGGTAGCTACATGAAGTTTATTACGCCCCATCAAGTCTGCCAAGTTTAATCTGCCATTACAGAGAGAAACCTGGCTGTGAAATGGTTAGGATTGAGTGACAACATTTAACTAACCACTGAGAATGATTTTGCCTTTGTAGTACAACCCATGTCTTTCCATCATGTCCGTGTATGTAGTGTTTTCAAATGACTTTAATTATGAGTGATGAATACTACTAGCTTTATGATGTGCTTTTCTCTGTAATACTGTGATTACTTTTCATCTGAACTTGTCACCAGTGTTCACTGCTGTCCCAAGCTGCACTTAGCTCCACTTAGCTAAACTACTGGGCCTTGGTGGGTGAAGTTGAATTTTTGTTGTTGTTTTAATCCTGAGCAAAACTTTGAGTTTTATTTTCTGATTACCCAAGAATGCTCATTTCTGGTTTGTTAAATGGGAGTCAGTGCTCCAGTTTTCTTTTGTGATTTCTTTGACTAAATACTGATTCAATGTCTAGATTCTTGGTCATTGCTCAGTTGTGAAGGAAAAAGCGAAAGGCCGAATTTTCTTCTGATAAAAACTCCTCTTGCTGATATTTACAAAGGTTTTGCTCTGGGGACATACACCAGACATCTTCCTATGACAGAAACTGATATTTTGAAATCTACTAGAAGCAAAAATTGATCTTTATCTCAGGAGAAACTTTTTTCCCACTTCTTGGTTTACTTATATTTAGCCCATTAGCTTTCAGATTATGAAATGCTCCATCAGTGGAAAGAATAGAAGATTGTTGTGAAGTAAATAGAAAGTTAGCTGATAAAATAAATCCCTAGAAATTACTGCTATTCCTATATTACTGCACTGTCATGTGGTGTTATATTCTTTATGTGCTCAAAAGAAAGTGACGACTCCTTTTCCCTCCAGTCTCTACATGCTGGCATTTGCTTGCCTTTGACTTCATTTCTGATGCTAATTTTATACTGAAGCTGAGGTGACCTTTCCATGTACCACTTTTCCAGGTGTTGCCTACTAACTTTTATCCATGGAATAACCATTACTTGCATTTCTAATGAAGTAAAGCACCAGGGATTAACTTATGTTAGCTTTTTTTACTGAGTTTTTCTTTTAAAATTATGCTCATCTAAAAAGAAAAATTTGTTGGAAAGTTCTGAAAAATATAGAATCAACTTAAAAAAAATAACAAAACAAGAACAAACAAACAAACCCAACAACAATCCTTGAATTGGCTAATAAAACGAGGAGGCAGCAGGACTGAGGACATGGAGTTCAAGACAGTGGTCTGAGATTTCTTCTCTGTTTGCACCTCTGCTGACTCAGAATAATTTGTACCATTTTCCTGGTGTTTCTCTGTGGTTATAGTAGAGAATAGAAGAAACTTTTTGATACATCTTGTAAATGCAAAGGAGTTTTACCTGGCAAGCAGGCAGGCTTGCTACTCTGCTCAGCTAGGTGAGTAAGGTACAATGATTGTCATAGTTCATGAGTATAAGAGCATCTGAATCAGAATTCTGGCTGTCAGGAAAGGGTTTCTTCCCAAAAATAATAATTAAAAATTCTAGCAGAAATATGGATTGAGGGCAAGTGGTACAAATTGACATACACTGACAAACAGGGACAAGTTGTCATCATGGTATAGGTTTACATGGCCATCTTCCTATGCTCCATCTAGCATGCAATGTGCTGATAGCATTTGTAGCCTTAACTGAGGGAGGAAATGTAGGAGGTGTATAAATAACCAAACACTGGGGCCTTCTGCCTCTGATCTTAACCATTGTAACAAAATGCTTGAGTTAAATACATTTGTTACATTGCTGATTGTGTCATTGTTAAAAGACCCCAACCATCTGCCTTTTTGTAACCAGAACTGCTCATTTGAGCTGTTGAAAGATTGTGCAGGTTAAAGGAACACACAGGTTGCCAGCCCAGTTTTAGGTGTAGGCATCTGCACAGAGCCTTGCCTCAGTCCACAGGTCAAAGAGCCAAACTGCTTTTTGTGTCCCACTCTCACAGATTCCATTTAGCACATGCTTAGTTGTTTTGGTTTGTTTTTTTTAAGAGCAGAGTTTTTACAAGTCCATCATAAGGGTTTGAGCCTAACAGGAGGTTGTTACGTGAAGCATCATAAGTGTTTGAGCCTAACTGCTGCTTGTGTTTTAGAATTAAAAGCCAAGGTATGACACATTTGTCATGCAGCTGCCAAATGTAAAATGCAAAATTCAACAATAGTAAAAAAAAAAAAAAAAAAAAAAAAAAAAAAAAAAAATAGTTTCAAGTCTTGTCCATTCATCAATCCTTGTCCATCCTTCTGTTCCCTTCCCGAATCAGCAACGTCCCCTCCCTGCCCACCTGGTACCAGATGTGCTGACAGGCTCTACTGTGTGTCCCAAGTCCTCGGAGTGGCAGAATGCAAAATCTCAGGTGACATTCACCTGGAAGCTCTTAGCCCTCAACAGCTGCAGCCCCTTGATTACCTTGCCCGCCTCGGCAGCTCCGTGCTGCTCCCGTATCAATCGCTTGTCAATTCGGCTTAGCTGGGACTTTGACTGACTGGGATGAGGGAAGTGGGAGTGGGGTGTAGGCGAATGGTTAAAATTAATTGCTACATAAGAAAAAATTGAAAGATAATTATTCCTGCTTTCCTGTCAGTGCTCGAGGGTAGATGACCTCATTAACTTGCAGCTTGTACACAATTCAATTACTAGGAGATGGAAAATACATTTTTAATTACCTTGGTGGCTTGTGCTCCATTCATCTCCATTTGCATGGCTTTTTACTGCTGTGTTCTGAAGAAGTAGCATGGTCTTACTAAGGCTACTGTAAGAGCTTGCTTCTTTTTACAGTTATTCTTGTTTGAGGTAGGATATTAAATGTATGAGATTAACCCTTAGGTGCCAAGTGAATTGGGAGGTCCAGAGGTGGCACTAATGTGGTTTTAGTTAGCTTGGCATGTCAGTGTTTTGAAGCTTAATGCGTCAAATAATTACTGAGGGTAACTTTGTTCCTTTGTGCATTTTGTTGCTACATCTTTTAAGAAAGCATTAAATTGGTGCATAATAAGCAGGTCACCTAGTTAGACAAATACCATATCGGTGTATATAGTGGGAAAAGATTCTTTTGTGATTTCTAAAAGCCTATTATGGCATTTACTGAATTAATGATGACTTAATTGTTTTAAATACAGAGCTAGACAATGATTTTAATGCATGAGTTTTTAAAACTGTCAGTGGTGTGTTGAAGTGTACAATACATGTGGAAAGAATATCTGCCCATCATTAATCGTTTAATTTAAAATTATTACAGTATTGAAAGGCTTGGAGCTTAAAACTGAGGAACTGTGATTTGGTGTGCAGATTTTTTTCAGGAAAGATTTTTCAAGGATTACAGTTCTGCAGATTAAGACTCTGGCTGTTTGAGTTGCACCCAGCAACTACTAGAAAAAGACTCAGGAACTGATCTTGAGTGCTTCAGCCCCTGCTAGCCATAGCACAGGACTGTAATTCCTGGTCTCATGGCACATGCTGTGTTGGTGTGGAAAGAAGGTACAGGCCACAGAAACTTTTTGGGTTTTATATCATTAGGTAGTGCTGAGACAAGTTATTTAGAGTTGGGAACTAAGTATGTTTTGTATGACCAATATCTGGTCACTATTTTGGTCTCTGCAAAAAAAATTGGAGTATAATGCAAGACATTCTTTAATTATTCATAGAAACTTTATTGCCTTATTTAATCATTCTCTGAAGAGCATTAATGCAAGATAAGGTGCTTTAAAGGCTTTAGAGACAGACATCCTTCCTCTTGCTGGTTAGTGCCTCAGTGTGGTCCAAGGCACAGTGAGGTGCAAACTCTCTCTTGCTATACAGCAACATTTAGGATGCTTATTCTGCATAATTGCAGTTTGAAAATAAAACATGCTTGGACTACTAAATACCCTCTTAGGCTAGCAAATTCATTCATTCATTCATTGAGATTTTTTCAAAGGTTTTTCTCACAATATCCTGATAAAGGAATCTACACTGAAGAGCTCCTTCACTGAGCAGGATTTCAGGAGCAAATGAATGAGCATGTGAGTCATTTTATTAAATTGAAATAATGTGAATATGTAAAATTACTTGATTAATCCATAGCTCATGTTTCCTTATTTTCGTAGCACAGGAAGACATCCAAATAACCAGGTTGGTAAGAAATCCCCTTTTTGGTTTTGTGCTTGCTTAGTACAGAGACATACAACATGCAGTATTAAGGAATTAGTTGCTTGCAGACCAGAAGGGTAATTATGTTTGGGTTTTGATTATACCTTATGAAATAAAGGTACATTTGTCATGAATGTTTTTTGGTATAAGCATTTTGATTTTAATATTTAATGATTTGAGGTCCAGCAAAATCTTCAGTGTGGCCAAAATTCATGGCATTTGTATGAGATGCAAGGTCCCGTTACCAGGTGCACTGTGTTTACTTTGACATGTACCAATGTTTCTATTGCTCTTACAGAGATAAGTAATAATGTAGTCTCAAACCTTCTCTGTTTGTTAACAATAGGAAAGGCAAAAGATGGAAGATAAAGTATATAATCACTGTAAGAACATGGAGTGTAGGTGGAATTGAATGTGACGAATATGACAGTTGGGAGAAATCAACACAAGCTTAATTTCCTTGGAATATACTCTGACCTCTCCTCATTTGCCTCCATCTATTATTTTTATTTTTACATCAGTATCTGTTGGTAGGAAAAAAAATAGGTTATCTGAAATATTTATAGGGCTTCTGCAGCTGTCTGGCCTGTCAAGTCTTTGAAATGTATGTGACCACAGTGGAATTTTTTATAATGCTCTAACAGTGCTCCCATTAAGAGAAAATGAATATAAATGGTAAGATAATAATTGGAAACTGACTTAAATGTGACATTTGGACCAACATCAGTGATTCTGTAGTGTTAATATATTTGCAGACGACACACAGGCAAAACCTTTCAGGATCTAAGGCAAGAGGCTGCTTCAACTTTTGGCTTTTTTTGTGTGTGTGTTAAGCATCTGTTGTCCTCACCATTGAGCAGCAGGGATGTGACACTATTTCTATCCTCTGCTTATACAAAAACTGATCGTGCATTGGCGAGACCTCACCTTGAGTACTGTGTTCAGTCCTGGGCTGCTCACTGCAAGAAAGATATTGAGCTGCTGGAGAGAGTTCAGAGGAGGAGGCAACCAAGCTGGTGAAAGGTCTGGAGAACAAACCCTGTGAGGAGATGCTGAGGGAACTGGGAATGTTTAGTTTGGAGAAGAGGACACTGAGAGGAGACCTTGTTGCTCTTTACCAGTACCTGGAAGGAGGTTGTAGGGAAGTGGGTTCTGGCCTCTTCTCTCAAGTGAGCAATGATAGGGCTAGAGGAAGTGGCCTGAAGTTTCACCACAGAGGTTTAGATGAGATTTGAGGAAGGTTTTCTTTACTGAGAGAGCAGTTAGGCATTGAATGGGCTGCCCAGGGAGGTGGAGGAATCAACATCGCTGGAAGTATTTTAAAAACATGTAGATGAGGCACTTAAGTACACGCTCTGGTGTGTGATATAAATATTGATATATGTTTTTATTTGGGGGGATGTTGACTGTTAGACATGGTGATCTTGGAGGTCTTTTCCAACTGTGACAATTCTGCGATCCTGTGACATCTGTACTATCTGCAAAAGATCCTTTTGGTCTGAATGTTTCTTTACTCTATTTGAGAGGGGGTTTCTCCTGATGTAGTGAAGTTTGTGTTGAGAGATTGTGATAGTTCAGTGCTATTTAAGACCTGCTATCATGTACTTGGGTATCCACCCCAATTCACCAGCAACTTTTTCTTTGAGCTTGTGTGTCTTTGTACAGTGTTGTTCTGTGTTACATGAAGAAAGTGAGATTTTTTTTTTCTCAATTTACATAATGAATAGGAAAAGAACACAACCTAATAAGCAAAACCCATGTTTGCAAAGTAGACTTCTTCGACTGAGTTCAGTAAAAGGAGTGTAGTAGTGGGGAGTTACATCTTGAGGTTTAGCATCTGTAGCTGAAAACAATGTTCAGCTTCATCCACCTACAAATACAGAGGTTGTATTTGTAGTCAGAAGATCCAGACATTGACTCCCATAACTTAACAACAAGAACTTGATGTTAATTTTTTTAAAAAAAATATGTGGTGATCTTGCTCACTGGTCCATCTTCAAAAGAGATTTGCACATGCTGGTTGTTAGAGGCTTTTTTTTAGTTCTCTTCTGCCCTCCTAGTTGAAGAACTATTGGAGGTCCTTTCTTCCTCCCCACCCCCAGCTGAAATCAGGAATATAGAACTTACTTCCAAAGTAGTATAGGATTCAGTTAGGATATCAAATACTCTATATTATCCAATTATTGTGGTTCCTATAGTAAGGAGATTGCAGTCTCACAAAATGTGCAGTTTAATGTTCTCAAAATCTTCAGTAAGTCAATGTTGATATGAATTATAATATGTCTAGTTTAAACTGCAAAGCTCAGTTATCTCTTACAACTGCAGAGGATGGTTCATTAAAAGGATTTTTAAAAATACATATAAAGTAAAGCAATGGGCTCTTTCACACATAATCTAACTAATTAACATAATAAATTGCAGGGAACCTTATTGGAATTTCGTGTAATTAAATAAATTCCATATGGGCCACATAAGTTAATGTTTCTTTTTTTGAAAATTGTATGTCTTGGCAAATAACATATTCAGAGGATTAACTGTAAAGAAAAAAAAATGGCTTTGTGTAATTATTCTCTCTTGTAATTTGAATTAGACATAATTACACTTCCTAAATATAACAGGAAAATAAGTGTGATCTATAGAGAACAGACAACACCACGGAGACAAGTCTGTCTTTGTTTCCTGACCCATTAAGTGACAATTATGATACTTGTGTTAAACATCTTAGAAGTGGCATGAACTTGCCATAACTCTTCACTTTTTCTGCTTGAAAAGATTGTAATAGGAAAAGCTTTTGCTCTGTTTTTAAATGGAATTTGGACTATCACTTGTGCCATACAAAAAGTTTATGGAAAAATGTCAGTACTATTACATCAGGTACTATTTCCATCATGTACATAAAATAAAGGAAGACTTTCTGCAATTTGAAAGCTGCATAGCCTTATAGAACACATTACTGTAAACCCCTATAAAATGTAGGTATGCTTATGTCTTGCTGTACAATGCTGGGAAGTGCTTGAGTGGTTTCAACTGAAAATGTGCACAGTTTGCAGACTGTGTGTTCATGCACTTGAAGTTGAATTATGGATGCAAGTTGTGAATGTACTTTAATTTCTGTAGGGTTGGGTGGTTTTCCTTCTCCATGTATTTATTTTAAGATCAGCAGCTGCTAGACAACATGTACTCTGAAATAAATTCAGAGGTTTTTCCAAACATATTTTTTACCAACTAGCAAAAAATGCTTCGGAACTTTTTATATACATGTGCAGAGGTGTCTTATGTGAGTTCAGGTATGTTCCATGTATCAGTGCATATCTCATAAGAAGAGTATTTGTGTAAGAGCTTTGAGGATCTACATACCGACTTTACAGGCTTTGCCTGTTAGTTTTGATGCTCATTCTGTGTTAGAAACTGAATCATTAATGCTTCTGGAAGTATATCTGCTCACTAAATCTTAGGTAAAAAACATATATTTTGACCTTTGCATGGAATTTATCTGTAAATCACTTATAATTTATTATGTTGGCATAAAAACAGATTATGGAAGCAAATTACAATTGTATGGCTTAACTAAACAGTTGCTGAAATAATTTTGTGATTATTTACCATTTATTTTTGATAGTCTTACCTAAGTGAGAGAAATAGATGGGGTTTTTTTTCTGAAATTCTTTAATGAGACATGGTGGTTCACACAATCCGTCATCTTTCTCTGCCAGCAGGCTTGGAGACTTCATGAAAGATGATTCTCAGTATCTGTTGCTCTATCGTGCTGATTTTAATTAATTATTTATCTATTTATTCTTTTGCTTATAGAATCATAGAGTGTTTTGGTGTGGGAGGTATGGCTCCTGATTTCTGAACATAAGGAGTCTAATGCTTGATTTAATAAAAGAATAATGTAGGCTGGAAGGTTACTCTAAGTCATTTAGTTCAACCTGTTGCTGAAGGCTGAGATAACTCAAAGCTGTATCAGGTTGCACAGGGTTTTCTGCAGCTGAGTTTTGAAAAAAATGATATGGATGGAGATGGCAGAGTCTTTCTGGTCACTTGTTTCATCCTGGTTATCTCTGTGGGTTAGCTCTGTGGGACCTGAAGATCTGGTAGCTCAAACATAGATGATGGTGTAGGTAGATATCAGCCCCACTGCATGTACAGTCACCTGCATTTAAGATGAGGGACTGCCCTGTCTCTTCCACTTCACAGTTGTAAAACAGTTCCTAGGTTGAACTCAGAAATCCAGGGCATGATTTGCCAGTCACAAGACCTTTGATAGTTTGACAGTTAATCTATCGTTGTGTAGACCTTGGGTACTTTACTCAAATAAGAGGGAGAAGGGGTCTTTTTTTTTACCTTAAATGGTTGATCTGTATCCCATATGATTTTTTTTTTTAATTTTAATTTTTTACCTGCTGAACGTGAAGTCTACTGATAGCTTAGTGCTGCAGGAAATCAGACATTTGCTACTCTGTCTTTCTGCTCTGCTGCTGACTTTCAGGCGTTGGTGATCTCGTATGACTCAAATCTGTGTGTAACTGCATGGCTGGTAACACTCCTGGTGTCCCTCTGGATGGGAAATGATGATTTGCTCTATAGGACATCAGGGACACCACGCCTACCTGTGAGGTGCTGATCCAAAAACTACTGACGTCCCTGAGGTTTCCTCATTTTATTTCAGTATTGTTTAAGCCAGGTCCTCCAGGCTGTGATTTTTGATTGGCTTGCCAGTTGTATGTTTTTAAAATATTACCTCTTTTATTCACCTTTGCTTTGTCTGTTTGGCGCCCTTCCTAATCCTCTTATTTCTGAAAAGTAATTGGCATGTGCAATATTTTGAGGAAAGGAGCTTTGAGCTGTTTGTTCTCTTACTAAAACAAATGACACAATAGAAAAAATAACATTGAGAGATGAAAGGGAAGGAGGGGAAGAGGAAAGGAAGGTGCTGGGAGATGAGGGCAAAGGGAAGAGCTCTCAGGTAGGCTTTGCTATGAGACACGAGGGCCTGATGCTTGCCTACTCCCTTCCTGCAGCTGTAGGGTTCTGCAGAGGGGACTTGCTCTGCTCCTGGGTTTCTCTGTCCCTGGCCTCCTGGCTCAGGATGTTTTCTGCCTTCTCGATGTTTCAAAGCTTTGTGGTAAATAATCAATTCCAACCAGCACCGAGTCTTTCTTTCTGTAATTCTGAAAACCCATTAAATTATATTGTTGGAGGAAAACAATAGTTGTGCTAATCATGCTCTGTGCATGTGCATCTTAATTTCCCCAGGGACCTGAATATGAATTTTTACTAGCATGTTAATTCTGTGTGTTAATCAGTAGCTGTGGGCCGAAATGAATGGATTGACTATGTAAAACTGTTTGATATTGAAACAACTCCTTTTGACCCCCTCAGATTGGCTTCATTCCCCTAAAGACGGTTAAAGTTAATTAAGCACTCAATAGCTTTATGGTGTTTAAATTAAAATATATCACTCCTCATTGTGCAGTCATCAAGCGAGGCCGGCGCTCCGCCCACCCCTCCCACACATCCCCGCCCTGGCCCACCCGCTTGGCTGATGGCTGCGCCCCTCCGCGCCCCTCCGCGCCCCTCCGCGCCCCTCCGCGCCCCTCCGCGCCCCTCCGCGCCCCTCCGCGCCCCTCCGCGCCCCTCCGCTCTTCGCACTGTGCCCCACCAGGGGGCGCCGTGGCGCTGCGGTCGCCGCGGCCCCGCGGGAAGTTCCTGGGCGGAGGTGGGGAGGGGACAGGGACTTTTTTGGGGAGGGGACCTTCCTCTGGGGAGGGGGGCACCGTGGCCGCCTACCCCCGTTCCGCGGGGCCGAACCTTCCCAGCCCGCTCCCTTTAAAGACTGAGCACCCCCCCGTCTCCCCACATCCCCTCCTTTGAATTCAGTCCCGTCCCTCCTCCCCTTTTCAATTAAACTTTTGTGATGAAATGCCAGAGCCCTGGGATATATGTTTACTGAGAAATAACTGAAATTATGCATGAAAAATATATAAAATAACACTTAACTCTTCCTTTTAAAAAGACGCATTGAAAGCTGTAACAATTGATGTGCTGGCTTTCCCCTCTGGGCCCTTTTAAAGGGATGGTGGTGGCTGGGGGTAGCGATTGCTGCTTTTCAGAAGCCCTGGCAGTCACGTTAAGATCTCCGAAAAGAATTGTATAATAGGTAGAGTGCAAAAAAATGAGATAATGGTAATTCCCGAAAGAATACATGCTTTAAATTAAAAAGCTACAGTGCTGCTGATGTGAGCATTATATTAATGCTTGTATGACACAATCCTCAAAGCTCTTTCTTTTTCCTTAAGCTGGTTACTTCACCCTTGAAAGCGAGGGCTGTGGTGCGCCCTGGCAAGGCCAGTACAGTGAACATCATTTCCCTGTTTACTAACCAAACAAACCACAAAAAAACCTCCAGAGTGCCTTTGGTGGTCTTGATTAGCTGCTGGGTGCTTGCAGCTAATTAGAGCTATTCTTTCTCCTTAAAAAAAAATAAAATTAATAATAATAAAACCCAAAACAACAACCTCCCCCCCCAAAAAAAACCATAAAAAATCCCCACCACGGCCCCCCCAAAAAGTTAAAAACACACTTCAATTATAGTAACATACACATGTATTTAAGAGTTTAGGTGCAGTATGTGGTTTATAATTCAAGTTACAGTTTCGAATACTTAACATCCTTGGAAAAAGTCAAGCTATTGTTGTACACTTGTCGTTAATAATATCAATAATAATAACTTTCTCTGTGGAATAAAGAAGGTGTTAGGACTTGAGAAGTCTTTCTTTGGTTGTGTTTGTGGTGGCTGATGCCCTGGGCAGCTGTATCAGCACAGCAGGTTGGCACAAGAATGCCCAAGTGTTCCCAAACCTGTGTGGTGCAGAGGTGCTGCAGTCCCTTCACAGGTGGGGCTGTGCTGAGCCCACTCAGCCCTTCCTACTGAGTTCACCACTGATGAGATCTCATCCTCTGTAATACTTTTATAAAGCTCAGGCTGCAGACCTGCTCTGCACTGTGTTTAACTACTAATGCTTGGTGTTTAAACAACAGAGAATTACAGGTTGCCCTGACTGCCCGTTGTTGTTACAGGGAGGTTGATTGAAAACCCTCCTTGCCAGATGCCCCTTGCAAGCATAAAGGCTCAATGTGATTGCCTTCACACTGAACTGCCTTGCCCAGAGAATGTTTGAGTTCTTCAAAATCTAGAAATGCTATGTGAAGTTACAGGCTAGAAAAAGAATCAGATTATATTCCCAAAGTTGCACGGCATTCCAAAAGAAATAGATTTTCCTGAAGTGAGAGACCCTTGTTACTTGTGTGGGTGAAGTATAATCCTTGCTTTTAAAGTACCCTGGCTGCATAATATGTATGTAAAAAATGGGTGTGAAATCCTATAGTATGCCTTTTTAATAATTCAGATTAATTTATCATCCTATTAGAGCCTCATGTTTTTCTTTGCCTTTTCCAAAACAGCTGCTGTGACACCTTCTATGCATGTGGGTGTATGTGAGTGAAATTTCCTAATCTTGGATGGACTGCATACATGTAATTTTATAAAATGAGCAGAGTGAGTTACTCATGTCTGACCTACAGATGAAATAGGTATTTTCTGTCCACTTCTTTGCAGAGCTATGGAGCAGAGCATTGTTTGGGAGAGTATCAGTCTGCCTTTGCGAGGCCAAGCTGCAGCATATTTCTCTGTTGCACCATATTTCTACCTTTCTGCAGTAAACTGTTTCCTAATGTTTTTTTAAATGTATTTCATGTTGTCCCATCTGTGCAAACTGGGTCTGTTGAATCTACTGCTGGGCAGATGAGCCAGAGGCAGGGCTATTGCAATTACATCCTCCACGGTGAAAGCTGAGAGGTAAATTTTTGCCTTCTGTACCCTTTTATGGAGAAGTCCTTTCCAGTGCCCACAGCTAACATTTACCTGGGATGGTGACAGGAGAGGAGGAAGAAGGTCTGGCCATGCTGTGGAGTGCTACTTCCCATTGGAACCCGTAGGTCACATTTACAGCTGTCACTATAAAAGGCAGATGACATTTTTACATGGTTGGCTTTCATGGTAGTGCTCAGAGGGCTGATAAATGTGCTTTACAGTGCTGAATGAGGTTAGACTGGCTCTGCAGGAAAGACCTAGTGCTGTGGACCAACAAAGTGAGTTTTTATTTCTTAAATATCTTCAGATCTGATTGTGTCTACAGTGGGGAACTTATCTGACAGGATAGCTGTGCAAATGACACAAGAACCTAATAAGCAGTGGTAAATATTAATAAAAAATGTGATTTTTTTTTCTCCCCTTTACTTAGTGCTGCTTAAAATCAGGAATACAGCACCAACACAGACAGTACCCAGATGCTTTACTTCTGTGCAGAACGAGTTGGTGTTCAGCTGTGCCCACCATAACTGAGCCATGAGGTCAAAAATTTGTGGCATTTTTAATTCTGCCCTTTGTGCATCTCTTTGACAGCTCCAGCCCAGTCACAAAAACTAACTTGTTCTGTGAGGCTGTATTCAGGATCATGTTCTGCACACAGTAAGGGTTCATCCAGATAGGAAATCTACTTTGCAGCAACACAATCTGCTTACCAAATTAAATAAGTGAAATCAGGGGGATTTCAGTAATCTCTTAAGAACAGCTTTGTAATGTAAATGTGCTTGATTGCCACTGATAGTGTGTTGCCAGAAGAACTTGAGGATTTTTGAGATGGCAAATAAATAATACTTGGAAGGCCCACTGATTGCAGGGCTGTGTCTTTGCTGGTTTTCCCATGCTGAAACACAGCTATTGTGCAATGTCTGCATGGACACAAACAGATGAGTGGCTGCATGGGTGCTTTTGGACGGCAAAAGCCAACATGGCTCAGCTTGGACAGGAGTTGTACCTGTTGTGTCCTGCTTGCAGTTAGTCAAGGTGTGAGAATGTAATACCTAAGGGGTGGATAGGTGGTTTCAGAGTGAAACACTGGACTTAAAAGTAGCCTGATGAGCACCCTAGCCAGTGGGAATAGGAGAAAGGCTTTTTTTACTATACTATAAATTCTTATTTTGCATCATAGTATTTCAAGTGAGATGGAGTATTAAGTATAAAAATGTTATGTATTCTTTTCCTTCTTCTTTAAGTCTTTTTGTATGATTCTATAAAAGGGCAGTTTAACAACAAAGAGTTGTTAAACATGAAGATTTAGCCAAGTCATATGTAGAAACCTAATTTGCAAGTGACTTGATTTTCCTCAGCAAATCTGCCTGTTACAAGCATGTGTTCTTGCTAAGAAGGCAGTATATGTGTTTTATTAAGAATGCACAGTATGCTAGCAGGACCTTGTCTGCTACAGAAATCAAATGTAAAAATTGTAATAGCTGTGTCCATTCTTTTAATGGTAGGTTAGTTAAGGTGGAGAAAATAAAAAGGATCTTTCTAGCACATCATGTAATATGTATGAGGAGGGGTGCTGAGCATGCTCTCATTTCTCTCCAGTTTTTGTGCAAAGGTGTTCTAAGTGAGAGTAATCAGCAACACAGACAATATGAAGCATCACTGAATAAGAATTTTTTAATAAAAATTTTAAGTGTTTCCAATCAGAGGTATAATTTTAAATTACTGTAAGTCTAGTATGAAGCCTTGAAAATGCATCAATAAGCTAGCATGCTGGTCTTTACTACTTTTAAACCCAAAGATTGTCTGCCAACTTGTTTTAGTGAATGAAATAATTTCCAGATTTGGACTATTCTGAGGCCCCACTCTGAATTTTCACATATTTGTCACAGAACAATATTAGACTTGATGGATGCTGGGTGTTAACATGCTTTGAGGGAGCTTTTCCTCTAGCCAGAACACTTTGAATCCAGTGGTCATCACTCCCTTCCTTCTGGATTGATGTTAATTTTCTGTGATGCTGCTGGGACTAGAAGTGGACACAAGAACTTTCAATTCAGATATTCTTCCATACATCAAGTTAAGGAATCAACCTTTCTTAGTTGAAGAAGTTGTGCTGCCATATTATTCTAGGTGGCTATGAACAATCCTACCAATTGGAACTTGTTAACCTTTGTTTTCTGCCTTAGATATCTATTTAAAATCTCCAGAAAGAGCAGAAGATGACTGGCAGCCCCCAAGGGAAGGAGGGTTTGTGTAATGCAATAGCAGATTTTTTTTTTTCTTGTTTTCTTGCATTGTATAACCTGTCCGTGAGAACTTTTTAGCCCACTGGGGTTTGAATGTTTTGCTGATGGCTCATAGCTTCCTTGTATCCTCTGGCTTAGTCTGTCCTGATAAAACATGACTTGTAATTTAGAAGAAAATTATGTAAATGAAGAGATTAAGTTCTTACCAGGGCATTGCAAACTTCAGTTTTAAAGGTCAACTTAAAGAAAACATAATTTTTTGATGTTGTACTTTTGGGATGATTTTAATTGACAGAATGGGCAAGGCAGCACATTGGTGATGATATTTAGCAGATAATAACAGCATGAGTTATGATGAGTAAAGTTGGTTACAAAATTCTTCGAATGCCCTTAGCTTCTACTCTAAATTTAATTTCCAAATAATCCAATTTATCCAGGTACAAAGCTAATCAGTTTAGTACCTATTATTCTAGTGATATTACTGTGTATGGAAGTGTGTGTAGTTTATACAATCTCCCTGGAAGTGTTCAAGGCCAGGTTGGATGGGGCTTTGAGAAACCTGGTCCAGTGGGAGGTGTCCCTGACCATGCTGGGGGGTTGGAACAAGATGATCTTTAAGGTCCCTTCCAACACAACCCATTCTGTGATTCTATTCACTGTTTGACAAAAAATATAATCAAGTGCAATCTCTAGCTCCCAAGAAAGATGTGATACTTCCAATCCTACAGCAAAATGTGTTCCCTCAGAGTGACCTCAGTGAATGCTTTTTTTGCTCTGACTTTCATACCATTGCTGTCTGCTGCTTTTGATACCCAAAGACAGGGAGGGAAGATAGATATTGCTGTTGTGGTTGTCTCTTTCCATTGCATTTCTGCTGGTGGTACCCAGGTTCTAATTCTAATCAATACAGCTAAACTAATACATTAACACAAACCTGTAAAGGTGTACCTTGGCTTTTAATAAGAATAGATGTTAAGGATTTTTCAGGTAGGATCTCACTTGAAAGCTGTGTGGAAATGTGATTTTTTGGATTGAATTGCCTTGAAAGATGGTTTCCAACACCACTCTTTGCTGCATGCCATCTGCTCTAAGGGCTTTTTCTTTTTTCAGCTGTGAAATGCAGCCAATTTGGCCCCTGTTCCTCAGGGTGTTGGGAGGAAGAGCTTGTCCCCAGATGTTGCCCACGGGAATTCCCTGCAACTCTTGACTGTCCCGGAAAGAGGGGAAAGCAGAAAGCAGCCCAACAACAGACACTGACAGACAGAATTGTGCTCACTGAGCTCTGTCCAGTTTGGGTCAGGATATCTGTCAGTTCTGGCTGAGCTATGCAGCTGAAGAAGTTGGTTGCACTTGTGTGTGAGGGGCAGACTTGAAGGTTTTTGTGCACTCACCTCCTTCCCCAGCACTGGCAGAGCAAGGTGTGTGAGTGGAGCAACCAGGAGCCACGTGTCAGGTTACGTTTGAGTGCTTGGATCTGGCTGTGGTCTTTGTAGAGAAACAAGATAAACCAGGTGCCTCGAGTTGCCAAAGAGTGGGTGTGAGTCCACCTGTGCCTGGTTAGGACAGGCCCCCTATTACCAGGGGGGCAATAAAGGTGGGACACACACTCACAGAGGGCAGCTCACTCTTGCAAGAAGCAATGGAGAAGCCAGCAGCTCGTCGAGCCTCAGGAGCAAGAAAGGCTCCTCCTGCTACAGGTCTTGGTGTTCTACATTGATTCTTTCATTTTAATGCCAAAAATGACAGTGAGACCTTTTTAATGAAGGATTTTTCTCCTGACTCACAAGCTTGTTTTTTTCCACATGAAAACTCACAATGCCCAAATCCCGCAGAACTTTCTCTTTGGGTTGCTCCCTGTTGCTTGTTGATATGGGAGAAGAGGTCCTTTTTTTTTTTCCTGGTAGAAATTTTTGTTTTGTTTTGCTGCCAGCAAAATATTATGTTCTTAAAATGAATCCATTATTTGCTACTCTTCTTTGGCTTATTGTGATTAATTTTGGTCTCAATGAGCAGAATTAGATAGCGATTTTTCTAAAACCATTAGCTGTTTACATTTTTCTTTAGGATAAACTTGAAGTTTTGTAACCTGAACATATCCCAACACTTTCCCTCCTCAGTAATGGAGGCTCCCACACCTGTAACACTGAAAGAGATTTCCATGTTCATAACACAAGCTTAGTCACTGTCTTTTCACTTTTTTCTTGCTGTTCCCTCTGTGTTTGCCATGATCTCAGTTGTAAGGTGTTAGATATTCTGTCTGCTCTTTGAAGAAAGATTTCATCAGCATACAGAAACTTGGAGGTGATGGTTTTTCAAACAGTCCTAAGTCAGTGTCTGCACCACCCACCCCTCCCACCGTTTTTTTTCAGCACCTTTGAGGGGAGGTGGTGCTGATTTCAGTGCCACGACAACTTTCTGCACTGTTATTCCATCTTCACTCACTGCTTTCTTTCTTAAACAATGTCTTAACTGGACAACTGCCTCGTTTCCTACTGTTTCTTTTGGCAACCAGTCTACCATTTCTATTGAAACCTGAAACAATGCAATAAACAAAGTCAATATTTGACAGTCAGGGAGTTACTGCTCTGCTCCCAAAGTGAGGAGGACAGGTGCCAACACTACATATCCCAGATACTTTACCTTGGTTTAATGCTATGAGGGAGTGACTACAGGGCCTTCCTGCTCCCATCATATGACAACTGATATATAATTCTGATACAGCTGAAAAAATACATAGGATGTTTTATAAATGCTGATCTCACAAACTGATACTGATACATAAAAACATCCGATCAAAAATTAAGTTATTCAAATGAAATCTCTTGAAAGCAAAACAAAAAGAATGGGGGGTCAGATGAGAAAAATGTTATTTGGTACAAACCAGAATATGCAACTTTTCATAATGCTATAGCTTTGCTTGCAACAAAGTTAAAATTATTTTGCATTGCGCAAAAAAATAATGAGGAAATAAATTTAAATTAGCAAAGTAGCCTAAAGTAAGTTTAGACTAGTCTAGTAATGCAGTAAAAACCTTTATTGTATGTAGTGAAATGAGGCAAGCAGGTGCCACTAGTTGCCAGGGAGTGAGCATGAGCTTGTGTCAAGCCCACCTGTGCCTAATTAGGGTTGGCCTCCGGTCCTGCTCATGCGCAGTGGTGGCCCACCCTAATCAGGCACAGGTGGGCTTGACACAAGCTCATGCTCACTCCCTGGCAATTAGTGGCACCTGGTTGCTTCATTTCACTACAATTGTACTGTGTTACTGTATCACCAGGGTAAGTAACAAACCTGCTTGGCATGTGCTGTTTGTTTTTCAGTTTAGGTTATAGCTCTTTCTTTTCCTTAGTTGTTTGGGTTTGTTTTTTTTTATTGAAAAAGATTTGTCTTATTGTGTGAAATACTCTGGATGTTGATATTCCATTTCTTTCTCTGTACCTCAGCTGGTGTAACAGCACAGCAGTGCAATTGATGTCTACAAATGCTGCTGGGAGATTATTAATGGCAAAGGCAGCACCAGATTATGAAGAGAAGTGCAGTAATAGCACCCAGGAATTCCTGAGCTCTCTGCTCAGCTCAGACTGGCTACCAGCCCTGCTCAAGTAAATTGCTTCCCCTATTGCTGCTCTTATCCTCATTACTTAGAGAAAATAATACTTTCTCAGTATAGTGTAAGATGCCTGTAGATAATAGCAAACCACTATAAGCCTTTAAATGGAGGAAAGTAACATTATTAAATAGGTTTTATTGTTTTTTGTTGGATTGGGTTTTTTTTACTATAATGTACATCTACACTTAAAGTTTTTTGCAGAAAAAAATCCACATTACTTGAGAAATTACACTCATTGCTTTTTGCCTGAATTAGGCTGGTGTTTATTTTAGCATTAGACCAATATTAGTAACATGGAGTGTGGTTTGGAGATGGGAGCTACTGCACAGTGTGTGTATCCATGGAGCAGAGGGAACAGAGCAGTCCCATTGGAATCACCAAATAGCCAGGAACAATAGTACATCCAGTAGTACATCCAATCCTCCAGCCATGTGACAAACACTGAGTCAAATGTGTCTTGGCCATCTGCAGAGTAGCACAAATACCCTCTCCGAATTTCCCTTCCCTCTGCCCCCAAAATGATTTTGTACTTCTACCAGACTGGATATTGTGAACTGGAACAAATATATACATTCTTCTTTTCCACAGAACTCCCATGTGCAGTTTCTAATTAAATTATTTTAATCATTCCATTTCAATCAACCTACATAAACATCAAATTCCAAAAAAGAGTCTCTGTTCCTGTAATCCCTTGCTGCCTCCACAGAATTGTTCTCAGGAACAGAAATGATATTTGTTCTCCTGTTACTGCTTCTCCAGATAATGAGCAGTGTTATTACAGCTGAAGCATTATCCCAGCTTGTATTTGCAAGAAGCATATGACAATGGGATAGTAATATTTCATTATTTTTCTTAATATCTTTAGACAATCTATGCATATGATAAATACTTATTTTCAGCTTTGTGTAGAAATATATTCCTCTTTTTCTTTTCAGTTGCTTTGTATGACTTATTTTTTCTCTTTTATCCATCATAAAACTATTTTAAGGTCATCTCAGTATTTTGCATTAACACTTTTTCTTGCATATAGTTATTAGGATTGTGTGGTATGGACAAAGGAAAGGCTCTTTAGTTAAGATAATTTTAAGTTCTACTTTAGAGCTATTACAGATTGCTGCAAAGTATTTTGTTTATTTTTAATGCATATCTTTGTTACTGCTAAAATCATAACGATGCTTTTAGAAGAACTACTTCATGATCTTTCTTTAAAGAACACCATCATGACAAGGAGTCTCATGAGATATTCAAAAGTATTCTGTTTCAGACAAGATTTGTCCCATTTTAATTTGAATTTTCCCCTTGCACACAAGGTTCATTACTACTAACTACAAAGTCTTTATTTACATTTGAGTTATTTAATTATGATGTGTTCTGTGAAAAGAAATTCTGAAGCAACAAATTTGGCTGATCTGGGAGAGTGACTGTATCAAAATATTTTGTGTAAGTTATAATGCCTCCATGAGAATGAAAGATCTGAGTGGCAGACAAAGGGATATGTGGGGGGTTTCCTGTTTGCCCTTATTTTTTGTACTGTGTCCAGTTTCATAACAAATTTTAAAGATGGTCCCAGTTCTCTGGCTGTTGGTATTGTTTCCTTTTACTGCTGTTGTTATATTGGTGGTTGTTAGATGAACAATTCAGAAGAAATAAACTCTCCCCTTTTTAATTTTTATCTTATCTAAAACCAGACTCATATAATGGAAGGATGATGCACAGAAAGGAAATATCAAGCAGTAAGAGAAAGAGCATCTATATTATCCAAAAAGGATCCTAAACCCCTTCTCTTTCTCTGGCACTTAGCACAAATTATGAGGAAATAAAGACATTGCCCTCTAAAATCTTGTCAGCCAAAATCCAGCTGTTTGTTGCTATATCCTAATTCTTTTTGGTTTATAGGTTTCTGTTATCGTACTATTTTAATTTAATGAGTGTTTAGTGAATTTATTTTCAGAACTGTGAATCTCCCTGTCACAGATTTTATTAATACAGATTAGGTGTAAGGAACATTGCCTTAGTGATCAGGAAAGGCACATTGGTGTGCATGTCTTGATCATCCCTTTTTCTGTGTGAGGGAGGATTCTTCAGCTATCTGAGAGATGTAGAAAGCACTTGTGGGATAGATCTGGTTTCTTTCTAATTGAAGAAAGTTAATATATGTGTTTTCATCACAGGTATTTTCAGGAAATTTGATCTGCAAGGAAGGTGTATGTATTTTATGTGTTTTTGTCAACAGTTCTCTGTATTTTTAATTAATATAAACTTGATGTTTGGATAATTTTCAAGTATTTGTCATTATCTGTTATTCTCAAGTGGATTTTAAACATGGCCTTCCATAACTCTTGGTACAGTAAAGGTAATTGTCAGTACTATTGATACTTGTAGGCATACACTGTTTCATTACTTCATTGTTTTCACTGTTTCATTCATGCACTCATTACAGTGAGTAAATTTTCACTTAATCATCCTGTTTCCTTTGGCAATGTGGATTAAGTTGCCTCCACTGATTACTAAATGACAATTTAGTAAATTTGCCAATGATGTCAGAATTCATGTGAAGGAATTTATATGAACCCTTTTATTCAAATACTTAGTGGGAACATATAGAGCAGTGAAAGCTACCTGTTTTTGTGGTCTTCTTGGTACTGAGAAACATCTGTTCTGATTCATAACTTTTTATTGTATTATTTAGCACCCATGAGATTTAGATGCAGTTGGCAAGTGTAAAAATGAATGCAGAAATGTTTCAAGAAATGTCACGATTGCACATCAGTTTCTGTTTTTATTGCTTTCAAATACTCTGTGCTTTCACCAGCACCCTTGTCCTACCAAGGGGAAAAAAAAAAGTTTTGAGTGCATGCTCAGTGTTCACCAACATGGTGCAAGGCAGCTTTGTACTTGTGTAGGGTGCCTTTCCTGAGAAGCACAGAGCTCTGTAGCAGCTGGAGGGACACACATGCACTTAATCGTAACAGCACAAAACCAGGATTTAAAATTCCCAGCAGCTGCAACAGAGCTCATTGCATTTGCCTTAAATACTTCAAAGAAAACCCTTTTGCTGCAATTTTCAAACAGATAATATCTGCTAAAAATTAATTGCATAAGGAGAAACAGCAGTTTTTAGCCACGAGAAATGTTTAACGGTATGGCAACTGCAAGTCAAGGAAGAAATAATGGTAAAAGAAAGAATAACAGCATGTATATAGATAATATTGTAAGTCTTTTATGTGTCATAGAAAGCATTTTACAAATCAATAATTTCCATGTTTATCAAACCATATACTTTCAGTTTACTTCAATGGTGCATTAAAATGATGGAATTGTGCTATTGGTTTTAATTACATTTAGTTTAAATTAATTACTTTTAACAGAATTATTCTATCAGAAATTTGGAGACGTTGAGCTGATGTTTTGTATGTCATAAAACTGATCTATTTACAAGGAGAAAGACTTTTAAAGTACATAATTATAAGTAACATTTTTATGCAATTGTATTTTGCTTGAAAATTAATGTTTAAAAAAGTTATTACTTAAGCCTAGGAGAGATTTCTCAGTTCATACACTTTTTATGCCCTACTCCAGAACAGTTTCATCCCATGTGGTTTTTGTTATCATGTGTTAATTTACCTTGTCCAGGTGTCTGAAATTTTGGCTCTTTCAGGTCAATGTCTCAGACTCCAGAGTGAATACTCAAGATCTGAAATTAGTTCTAATGATCCTCATTTCTCTCCTCCCTCAATAATTCTTAAAGAAGTTTGAAATCCAAAACAATCTAGCTCCTAAAGTGATTGAAACTTGTAATTTCTTTTTGCACAACGTGAAGTTATATAATCCTTCAGCCCATTACATGGTTGTCCTGTGGCATTAGGGTATTAGTACTAATGGAAAGACATAGTTATTACAAACAATTCCAAATTTCACGGTGTGTATCTTAATAGCAGAAAGGGATTTTGTGATGATTAAAAAGAAAAATGGGTGGCAAAATAAGGAAGAATTGCTTGTTACATAGGATGATTCCCTGGAGGCTTAATTACTGAAAAAACAAATAGGAGGTAAATGTTCAAGATGTTTACAGGTTAAACATTCCATAAGTATCTTTTAAATAAGAGTGTCTGCAGCCTTGGAGCAGCTAATTGCTCAAGAATCACAGCCATTTATGGTGCCTCATTTTCCCCTGGGATCAACACTCACAACAGGATAATTCTTACCCTGATATAAGTGTCACAGTAGGGACTCAGTGTAATTTGCTGATATGATATCAAAAATAGCATTAAGGCAATTACATTTTGCACTTGTAATGTTTCACAGGCAATAATATAACTGGAAAATCCTCTTTTTTCTTTTTTAAGGTTGTAACCTGGCTGTTCCTCACCTCACCAGAACCACATTTTTAATTTTTCCTCTTAAGGTACATCACTGAAGACACAAAAGTTTTGGGGCTTTTCTAGCCAATTCAACATAAACAGGTATTCAATAATCAGAGTTAAACAAGTAGTACCCTGTTTCACTTATGTGATGTTCTCTACACTAAACTCATCCATGGAGAAAAAGTAAAATTTTGTTCTTGTTTGGATCTATTTCTGGTGATAAAATGAAATTGTGTTGAAAAATTAAATTCTCTGTAACACTAACTTTAACTTGTGTATTATACAGCCTGTTCAAGGAAGGTCAGTTTTCGCAAGGGTTACCTGATCCTGTCACTGTTTTTTCCATTCAAGTGTAATGTGAGTGCAGTGAAAAAGTGACTGGAACCAAGAAAACCAGACTTTAGTTTGCTGGAAACTGGCATAGAGCTCTGGATTTAAACAGAGCTGCTCTGGTTAACAGGTGACAGAATGGCTGGGGACAGAGCGAATGGATTTAATTATCATTTAGACTCAAAGATTTTGCAGACCTTTGTGATTTTATGATGCTTCTTTCAAATCTTTTACCAGTTTCTGGGAAGTGCCCAATAAGTCCTGAGAAGCACTTTCTTATTTACCTATGATACCTTGCTTAGATGATATCTGATCATCTTATTTAGCTATTTTAGACTAGATTTATCACTTTGGTCTTACATAAAAAAATTGTTCATCAAATCCTTGTACAAACAAGCAAAGGTATTCCACAGATGGCAAATGTGGGGGGTCAAACTTTAAGCTTTTTAAAATAGTACTGTAATGTAGACAACTTGAGGAACTGATGGTAATGTTCAAACTATTTGGTGTAACTGGTCTGGTTGGCCCACAAAATCTCCTCAAGCTGGCCCACTGAAAGCTGGAAGCAACTGTGATGTGGTTCTGCTCCATCCAGGCCCCTACTGAGTTTTTGGAGGGAAAAAAATAACAGATTTGTCTACCTGGCTTTTGCTTTGAAGGACTCACTGAAAATGCTGCCCATGGCTGAGAGTTCTCTGTCTGAGACTGGTAATGAAAATGAGGAGTGATGTTGGACAGGATGTCTGCAGCTGTTATAATTTTAACATAAAGAAACAAGTATTTAAAAAGAGTTTGCTTTTCATTACAAGAGGCACCCTGAGTAACTCTAGAGTTGAAGATTAGAGATGAAGGATAATAGGTATGATGTGTTTGAGGGCTTTCCTGCAATGGGCTAAATAACACACAGGAAGAAAAATTATATTCAAATATGTCTTTTTTTTTGTTTTGCCATTGAACAGTGCTAGGGATCCTTTTTGCAGACAGACAAATGCTTGCCATTACTTTATGCTCAAAGGCAACATTGAAAGTGACCTGGAACAGGCAGGAACTGACTTTTTTCTCTAATATGATATGAAAGTTTTATCGTATTAGGAATTTTCTGTCATGGCAGATTAGTATCAGGTCATATTAATGTTCATTTTTACTAACTTACAATGAAATGTGCTAACGTGACTACACTTCACTATCACACGAAATAAAAAGCAGAATGATTTTATATTAATGTGATACCATAGAGTGATTTCAATACCTCTGTCCCATGACAAGTAGGAAGAAGTTAAAAATGAAATAAAGTAAAATAAAATGGCTTGGGACAAGGAGTTTGTAATTTTTTTAAATTATTTTACTTTTTTTTCCCAGGGTCGAAGCTCCTCCCCACACATCACGTGTATATTTGTTTAATAGTTCCTGAGTTTTATAATTATTACTTTTGATGCAGTTTGGGCCTGGTTTTGTAATTATGGCTGCTCTCACATTTCTAGCTAAAAGTCATTTGGAACTGCAAATACTGAGTACCTACACAAAACAACCCAAGGTGTTCTGGGCTGGTTATCCCTTGACTTTCAGCAAAGCAAGTGTTGACTTTTCAAAATGTTGACCTAGAAGCCAAATCTAAAAAAAAAAAAATAAATGGAGGGGAGGAGAGGAGGGAAAGGCAAAGCCATCATATTGTGTCCATGCTCCATTATGCACAGAATGCTGTGGCCAGAAATAATTAACAGGCACAAAGGGTGGCAGTTAGTCATTTGGCTGTAAGATTGTACCTGCAAGGTTTCTTTCATCTGGAGCCAAAATCTGATAAAAATGGCTAATATTAGAAAAATTCAATCTTACCTAAATTACAACCAGAAAAAAACTGGTTTTAATCTTGGCTCCAAACTTCACACAGTACAAAGTAGATGAGTTTGGCTTCTAGATTTGAATTCTAATAATCTCAAATTCTGGAAGTCTATAATAGTCTGTAATATGCCTTTCCATTTTTCCTTCTGATGCAGCTAATATTCCTAAATATTAGGAATATTTACTTTGGTCTAAACTTTGGTCTAAAACACAAGTGGACAAAACCTTTAAAAAACTCTAAGGACATGATCAATTAAAATGTACTTGTTTTCAAAAGTGCAGGATTACTTCATTAGTTGAGATCCATGGATAATAAGACTGGATTTCCTGCTAGAAGTTGATGAAACATGTTTACATGTATCAGAGGACATGTACACTATTTTTGCTCTGTGTGTGTAGTCCTTTGCTATAGGTTCTCAGCAGATAAGGGGATGAAAACCACCCACATTTCAGTGCAAAAGTAAAAGCTATAGTTTTTCAGCTGCTGTTCTAAGTAATAGAAGTGTCCTTGTGACACTTGTGTGTCACCAGGGAGACCAGTCTGGAGTGAGTTGTCCTTTTGCCATTTGTTGTACTTTCCCTGCATGGGTTGTGCAGTGATGACTTGCAGGGGGACTGCAGAGCTAGAGGAGTTGGACCTGTTTTTGTTTTAACACCTACAAATGAGATAGGACTTTGTTGTCAAAAGAATGGAAAGGGCAGACAGACCCAGTGAGCTGCCTACCCATGTCCCAAATGGGACCCTCTCCATTGACTGAACTGGTGACTTCAGCACTGCTGCCAAGCTGAGGCACAAGTCTTCCATGATCCAGGTTGTTCCACCTGCTCTTATTTGAAAGTCATCATTGATCTGCATTCAGAGATATAAAAAAGGTGTTTTCTACATGTGGAATTTGGTGCCTGAAGTGTTCTGCATCATTCAAAATGCTGACTTGGGACAGTAATGCAAGCAGATCTCCTAACACATGGCTCAGCACAGTAGTAAATAGCCAGCTGGTAACAGACTGAGGAGGAGGTGTGGAAAGCCAGGCTGAGCTTGCTCTTTTTGAGGAATGTAAAAAACCATTGTCACAGAGAGAAAAATGCTGAAGTTTTTATGTCAGTATATTGGAAATGTGTTTGTTAATCACATGTAGTAATTTAAAAACTTTTGCAGGTTAGATATCCTATCCTAGCCTCTTCATCCTAGTGCTGTCCCCATGATGTTCAGATGTTCTCATTAGAACATTATTAAAATGGCAGTGCCACTATCTGCAGATGCTTTCCATCATTAATACCGTTTTATCTCTCTCTTCAGACTGATTTTTAATTTTTATGTTTGCAATTATAAGTGATTTATAGGAAGATTCATTGCACAACCTGCCCAGAATCATTAAATTTACCTAGGTAGAATAACCTGATGTTCACCTGGAAATAACCAAATCAGTGACATTATCTTACTGGATTTTCAGCTGCCTTAGAAGTATAGAGCTTTTTTTTTTTTTTTCCTCTCAAGTATAGTGGTTAGTGGGGGAAGGAACAATTTTAATTCATAAGAGGTAATTAGCCAAGTCTGAAAGGTGTGCACTAATTACAGAATGCTGTATATCTTGTGTAGCTGATTGCAGCACAGGTTTCTGAATGGTAGCTATGATTTTTTCCAAACACTGTTCAGTAATTTGAAATGTTATTAGGGGATTAACTTTCCATATGAAAAGCTAAACTAATACTTATTATACAGATTATAACAGCAAGTGGCCTAAGAAGCTGTTGAGGCCATTATTTTTCAGGCTCTAGTCACTGCCAAAGATCAAGGAGAGTGCAGGATAACCAGCCCAGCCAGGGGAATGCAGGGAGCACCAAGCTTGGCTGCTCCCTGTCCCTCCTAATTCCAACACAAGTCAAGTGATGGGCTCCACTTATCAATATGACTCCTAAATAAAGAGGCAGAGGAGAGGAGGTGTGGGGATTGTTGTGACTTACATTGTTTTGCTATGGTTACAGATCAATCAAACTAAGCTCAGCTGTATTGAAATTTTAGCTGTCTTGGAATGGGGCTGTCATCTTATTTAGAAGCCAATCTTTGGGAAAATACTATTTAGAGAAACCAACTGAGTAGTACACCTTTAAATATTTATTTTCATTGGGCTGATGCTGGGTAAAGTTTTGTAGTCAGTATTTTAAAACCACATTAAATGGCTTGTTTTGATTTGTGCTTTATGGTGGTGTTAGCTGTTGTTTATTCTCTGTTTCCCAGGTTTTATGCTCCTATAGAGCCGTATATTCTCTCTTTATGTAACCTCTGATACTTGTTCAACACATGGGAAATCAAATTGGATTCCTCCAAGCTAAAAGCATGAGGCTGCAGCTAGAAATTATATTTACAGTAAAAACCTCTCATTCCCTGTAAACAAGGCCATAGCAAATGCAGAGCTAATTTTCTAGGAAGGCCATAGAGCTGTGATCATGGAGAATGGATGTGGGAGCATGTGGCACAGCACTTCATGCCAGTGGTGATGGAGAAGGAAGCTCTTAGATATCTCTGCTGAATAAACCAGCACTGAAATGTGTGGCTCACACTGGGGGCTGCAAAATGCACACTAATCTGGATGGAAAACACCTCTGTAGTTTGAGCTTTGAGGGAAAATGTAAACCTGTTTTGTAAAAGAAATCTCTAAATTATAGAGTTTTCTTATATTTTTCATTCTGTACACTGAATTACTGTTAAAATCTAACACTCCACACCTCCCTTTCAAAACAATACCCTAACCCTGCCATCCTTGAGAAAGACTTTTAAATGAAAAAATGCATAACTAAATGATATTATTTATGCTGTACTATTTACACTGAGTCATGGTGTTTGTCTTGAAAAGTTCTTGTTCAGTCCAGGTAAAATTCTTGATTAATAATTTAAAGCAGCTTTCCTTACGACTTTTTTCTCTATCTTTTTACCATCATTATGGATTCATTGATACATTATCTAGACTTCTCCCTAAGACAGCTTCCCTCTTCTCTTTAATAAATGCCCAAATTATTTACTGTAAAGTAAATAATCTCCTCTCCCCTCCTGCCCATCTTATTTATCAAGGCTTCCTGCTCTTTGCACTTCAGTGATGTTACAGTTTATAAAATTACAAGCCTGTCACACTGTTTGTACTGATATATGATTGAACAGTTTTTCAAATGCACTTTATAACATTTCTGGAATACATTTGCTTTTCTAAATTTTTTAATGCATTTTGCTTCCAATATGAAAGTTGGGGAAATGATTCTGAACATCTCCACGTCATGTTCCCCCTGCCTCCTTTTGTCTATCCTAGTGGTAATATCCTTGGAGATTTTCTCCCACAGGCATGTCTAAAACCCTTAATTGAACGACTAGTCTGCTTATTTAAAGTGTTTCCCTCACTTGGTTTTATAAAATGATTTTTAAGCTTTCCCTACATAACATTTTCAGTTTCCCTAGGCTTTTCCTTAAGTAATGGCATTATGATGGTCTCTTTCTTGTCTTCAGGGATCTCTCTTGAACTATCTGAACTTGTAAATTGTCAGTGAAGACATCTCTCATTTTCTGTTCTCACTTTTCTTGCTCTCTTGGATATCTGCTGTCAACTCTGTGGGTTACCTGAGGGCTCAGTCAGAAATAGCTGTGCATCCTTTTGCAAGAGAAGAAAGGGCCATAAGTCACTGTCTGACTCCCTTGCATGGGCAGCTTAGGTGGGAGGGAACACTGTGAAGGAGCAGTTGCTCCTGCCACTGAGATAAAAGGGAAACAAGTTGTACCAGGAAAAATTTGTCATAAGTCACATTCCCAGTGGATCAAGCAATTAATTCTTTTGACTGGTTATATCAAGATATACCAATATAGTGCTTGCATCCTTATTTTAGCTGTCTAATCAAAGTTAGAAAGCTCAGACTAAAACAGTAGTGAAGTCTTGTTGGATGTAGCTCTGGTTCACATGTGAAGTCAAAGTTATGGGAAGCCTTGCAGGAAAAAGTGAGGAAGATCTATACAAGACCCAATGTGCTGGCAATTTTAAATCATTTCTCTCAAAAGTTTACTTTGATTTAGACATTTCATGCAAAAACTCCTGAATATTATCACAGTTCTTTTACTTCATAGAGCTTAGTAACCATGAGAAACTTCTGCTTTCCTCTTTTTATTATTGTCACAGGGTAAGGACCCAGACAAAGCCACTTTGCCCCTGCAGCCTGTTGCAAAGCAGCCATTCTGAAGGCTGGCAAGGTTTGTGTCACCTGTGCCATCTGCCACTGCTGGGAGTGTTCTGGGGCTGAGATGGAGAAGGACGGTGGAGTTACAGCCCTGTGCTCCACCAAGGAACTCACCCAGGAACAGATGCAGCTCCCAGTCAGCACACACCAATAATCTGTGCAGCAGTGCTGTTACCTTCACACGTGCTGAATGAAGATGTGGTGTGATAACTGCAAAAACCAGGGAAAGGAATTGCCCCTCAAGTGTCTGCTACTGCAGAGGCAAGGTTGGACATGCACCAGTGGTACCTCTCACAGGGATCACCTTGGCTGTGAACTCCATTTGTTCTTGCCCTTGGTGAGGGCTGTGAGTACATAATCTGCATTGACACAAGAAAGCAGTAAAGGTGGGGAAAACCACTAAGTCCTCCTTATAGGAGTATCAGGTATGTTGCACCAGGTAGTTATATCTTAGAATAGCTGCAAATTATTGTTTTAATATTTATGGTAGTCACTGTGGTTTAGTTTGATCTCTTTCACTCTCATTCTGAAAAGTGAATTTTAAATTCTTTGTTTTAAAAAATTTTAAAACCCCCACAAATCAGAAAACCTTCTCATACTGAGACATTTTGAGCTGTATGATTCTCTTTTGGTTTTATTTGATTTGGTTTAGACTTTTTCTTTTAATACTTAATCAAATCTTTCACTTCTCATATTCTGTGGATGGGTTCAAAAGCTTTTTTGTTTATTTTATGTATTGCTCCATATATCTATCTTGAGCCACATTGGCTTCTCTTGTCATTTTGACACTGATTTACTGGAATGAACTTAAATTTTAAACTCTGTTACTGTTCTTTAAATGCCTTCCATTCCACATTAACATTTCTAAACAATAGTTCTAATCAGTTTTTTCCAGCCTGTTTGCAAATCTAGCATGATGGTGCCTGAAAATAAACATACTGAAGAATATCAGGCATTTTAAGATAATAAGTGATCAAGTGACTTTGCTGCTGTTAGTTCATCTGTGTTCTGTGTGGGCTTCTATCCAGTTACATATGTATCAAATAGTCATTTAACTCCTGAAGAAAAAAAAGTTTAATTATATTAGAAAATCTGCTCCAGAAACTCTTTTCGTTTTCCAGTGAACTATAGAAAGTGAAGTTTGAAAGGCTTCTGAGTAGGTCAGAGATTTCTATTAGGATTTTCCAAAAGAGGTCTCATGTCCCTATTGATGTGCTTTGATGGCATTCTTGCTGCCCTCTGATCTGTGAATACCTGTGCTTGTCTTGATCTTAAATAGCTTTTCAATTGTTCTAGTGACAATGGAAAGCTACATCAGTACCAGAATATCTTTATAGACCTCAGTGAAAGACATTTGCATATAAGTGAACATTTTTACTCTGTTTTAATCCAAAGAGCTGAAGAATTTTCTTCCTCATCTGTCTTTCATGTCCTGCTACACACACATCTGTTACATGTCCTTTAAAGCAGCAAAAAATTGGGCAGGATGCTATTTGGTGTTCCTTTTGATCTAGGAGGGTTGTTTACAGCCAAATTTATTTTATAAAGTGCCTGTGGATCTAACTGAATGTAGGTACATTGAAAGAGACTGTACACATAGGTACATTGAAAGGGGGGGGCAGAGCACAAACAGTGGAAAGATTTAATCTGTGCAAAGGCAAATTTTCCAGGTTTGATCAGAGAACAGTAGGGTAGGAGGAATCCCTCTCCAATTGCAGTACTTTTGCTACCTACATATCCCTGTCTTTGTGCCTGCCTTTGTTCAATGCCAATTTCATGGCACTTAGGTGACCTTCTAATTTTGGTGTCTGGCTTGTCTTCTACATGTTAGAAGCTTTGTGGGACACAAGGATCTCACACAGAAATCAGCAACCCTTTGAGCAAGGCACTACACAGTGCTCCTGAAGTTGCTCCATTTGTGCATTCCTGGCTTCACCAGGCAGCCTCATCCATGTGCCTCATGTAGCTGCCTCTGCTGAGTGGAATGGAGGAGACAGCTCTGTGAATCACTCATGCATCAGTTAAAAAAAAGGCATAACAGGACAGACACAAGTGCAGTTCTGATAATGCAGGGTTGGGTTTTTTATCCAAGATTGTTCTGAGTTTTACCAGGAGCAAGGTGGGATGATGCAGGACTGAAGAGGTTGATGGAAATCTAAGGCTTTTCTTGCCTTCTCACCAGTCCTGTGTTGCAGTGAGGCTGTGACTTGCTCCTCTGACTAAACTGCAAGATGCCAGGCTCACGATGTGTATAACCTTTTCCCATGACATGGATTTTTATATTTAATTCTAAAATGTGTCTTTGAAGACGGTGTAATCCTGTCTATGAAGCACATCTGAAAATGTGGCATGCACATAAGTGTAAAATATTTGATGTGATGCCATTCTAATCAATTCTTGTTAACAGTGTAGCATACAGGTAGATAAAGTATAAAAATATGGTGGAATGCAATGGAATTCAGAAATATCTTTTCAGTTCTATTCTGAGAATGCAACAAAAATAGCCCAATGTCAAAAGCTATTTCAGCATCATTTCTTAATGTGTCTGATACACTTATTCTTTATGTGAACCCACTGTTATCTTGCTTATGCTGCAAAAATTTTAAAATACCTATTTTAAAAATATATATTTTTGCCTCTAGGTATGCTGAATTACGTTCTCCATTTCATTCTCAACTCCTTATGGTTTTTGCAATGACTGATTGATGGCATTCCTACCATCATGTTGTGTAAGAGAATTTGATAGTTCTAACTTAATAACTCAGTCCACTGTTTACAAAATCTCTGTCTCTGCAGGGGAATGAATCCTATGTGGTTTCACTCCTTGCTGCTACCATCTTGTCAAATTGAGAGAAGGTGGCCATAATAAATTCTAACAGTGGTACATCTGGACCAATATCAATACTAGACAATACAAGAAGTAGCAATAAGAAAACTACATTAAAAAACTTCTCTCTGAGCCCTGAGAGACTCTGCAGTGGTGAAGTCAGTGCTGCTGTGTGGTGCTGAATTTTATTTCTCACTCTGCAGTAACAAAGCAAACAGATGAATGGGAGAAAGAGTTATTAAATGTACTGCATATATTAAACAATATTTTTAGCTCAATTAGTCCAGTTGTACATAATAGTAGAACCATCTTGTTATATTGTCTATAACCTTTAGCCACATCTTGGATTGCAGGCTTGAGTTACATCCTGACAGTAACCACACTCTTCCCCTGACTCATTCTGACAGTTTATGTCCGGTTACTTTCAGTGATTTGCAAAGCTGACGTTTCCCTTTAGTGAACCTGAAATTCTTTTCTGCTGTATTGCCCAGATATTCTTAACATACCAGACAATAATGGAAAGCAGAGAAAAGAGAAGAGGGCTTCATTCTCACTGAACCCATGGATGGGTCTTACAGCAAACACGAGGGGTGAAAGCAGCTGCAGTATAGATGGGGACTGGGCCTAAGATGAGTATATTTGTGATCAGAAGCATCCTTGTTATGCATTTCTCATGCTATAAGAGTCACGCTACTGTATTGCTCCTTAGTAGATGTTCTGATACTGCAATATCATCTTTTCTTATGGTAAAGTGTACCTGATTGAGTCAATCTATACTGACAGCTTTCCTAACTTAACTTCTATGTGAATTCCCAGTTCATTTAATATTTTTCCTCCTGCTTCCCACATTTGAGATACCTTTGTTCTGTGTCTGAAGGATAGGAAGCTGATAGTTATTTTATATTTATATTTCAAGGCTGCTTAATGTTTAATGAGGCTGAATATGTTGTAAAAAGCTTCAGAACACTCAGACTGGTTAATATTTCATGCCGATCTACAGAGACAACAATATTGATCTTTTAAGCATCTGCTAAACAAGACAAGGAATAAATTAGATTTTGGTCAGTTTGATTTGGCTGGTGAGTTAAATAGCTTTTAGAGCATTATCACCTTTTAAAATGTTTTCTTTCCAGTTGAATAAAGTAGATTTTAAAGGTGATATTTCATCATGTCGTTTCTCATCACTCTTGATCTCCCCTGTTTTGTTTCAGTTGTGCTTGCGTATGTTACGAAGGGATGCAGACATATAAGGGGAGGATATTTGCAGTTCTGCTTTATGCACCCTTATACCTTCTAAAGCTGCATTTGAGGGGGCCTATTTGTCTCTATTGACTACTTTTGGGACATAGGTTCCCACAGTTAAACTAATGTTTATTTACATCATGGCTACATGCCCAGAAAATTCTTTGAATACATTGCAAAGCTACAACATAGATATAGTCTGATTTAGGGGAAACCCTACCTTATCCCCAAGTTCCTTATCCCAGAGGCTCCATTTTAATATCTTGTATGCAACCTTTCTTTTCACAAGCAAATGTTAAAAGTTGATTTCCTTCCAAAAAAGGGTAAAAAGAAATTATGTCCATTCAGACATCTACATAACTGTTCTGTAAAACTAATGCTAATTGATAGCAAGGCTTTTGAAAGGTCATTTTTATAATGAAATAATTTCATAACCTTTTTTTGATGATTGAAAGGTTCCACACATTGCAGACAGCACATACGGCATTTTTAGAGCTGATACAACACTGAGGTTTTTAGTAAGAAACTGAGTAGACAGCCTTGGAATAAAGTCTTGGGGTCTGTTAGCTCAGGAAGGTACCCTAGAATTCAATCATGAGGAAAGATCAATGGAGGAAACCTTTGCTTCACAAGGTTTCAGTCTGACTAAACTCAGGGGTAAGTTACTGCATTTATTGTCTCTAGGAGAACAGTACTCTAGCCTACAAGAAGTATACAAATACTTCTATAGAGTTCACTTTTAAATACTTTTGTAGTAAATTAAATAATCCAACTCACTATAACCCTAAAGCTATCTGTTCCAGGTTAAATGTATTTCTATTAACAAATATAGATGGAAATAAGGAATAATATTCTTTTTAGTCTCTTTGGATTTCTTTGTTTAACTGAATTTTGCTGTATCAAGTTAGGAGCAGATATAAAAGCTGTGAAAACTTGCTTTTTTTGCCATAAAGCATTTCAAAGTTGTCAGTGATTTAGATTTGGGGTTTCCCAGAAATATTGTATCTGTACTGTTGACTGAACTTAAAACTTAAGGACAAAGAAATAATAGGGAGACTCTGTAGCGGGAGGAGCCTTTCTTGCTCCTGAGGCTCGACGAGCTGCTGGCCTCTCCATTGCCTTGCACAAGAGTGAGCTGCTCTCTGTGAGTGTGTGTCCCACCTTTATTGGCCCCCCTGGTTAGGGGGCCTGTCCTAACCAGGCACAGGTGGACTCACACCCACTCTTTGGCAACTCGAGGCACCTGGTTTATCTTGTTTCTCTACAAGACTCAGGCAAAGCACTTGTTGAAAAATCTTCTAAATGAAGAGCAGGAATTGAGAAGGGAAGAGAAGCTTTTGGGTTTTTTGGACTCTAGGTCATGTCTCCAATGTCTCCAGCTTCCTTTTTCCCGTAATTTCTGCTGCCTGTGGAATTAACTTGTGAATTCACCTTTTTAAAAAAAATCCTCCCTATGATTTTAAAATGTCATCTAAAGGTTTCAGGAAGTTTTAGCTGAAATCCTTTTTTTTTTTCTTTTTTTTTTCTTTTCTGTGTTTTAGCAACCGAGGCCATCAGAAATGTAGTGAAAGCAATTTCAGCAAAGGAGGGATGTGCCTAACTTGTCAACCTGGTCAATACTATATTTGGTATGTTGGTTTAATATCTTACAGTTTGTTTAATGGCTTAAGAGCCCCTCTCCCACTTTTTTTTTTTTTATTAAATTCACTGGCTTTTATCCAAACAGAAGATATCTTTTCAAAAGTCCTGAGAACACCATGCTCTGGGGAGCTTAATAATAGTCTACTAAAATTAATTATCTTGTTTCATTTTTATTTCTGGAGTATTGTGGCCTTGAAACCAACTTCTTAACCTGAATCATAGTCATGGGATTTATGGTGACCATCAGAGCTTTCATTTTTAGTTCCTCAAGGTTAGTGTTCAGTAGTAGTAGTAGGGAGATCAGGATCTGATGGTCATAAGGTTATTTCTAACTTCAATCCACACCATCCCATAGTTCTGGCCTTTGGGTGGCCAAGGCTTTAGTCCATCTATACAGGGATGAGGTGTTCTGCCATCAGCCTCACTGGGATCCAGATCAACTTCTGCATTGCAAATAGCCACACATTATGCAACTACTGTAAGATACTTGAGTAAGTGTAATTAGATCAGGGTGAGATGCATTCTCCTTTCCACAGGGAGTTATGTAAAGTATCTTGATTGGAATAGCAGACAGATTTAACCTGATTGAATCATTAAATGGAAATATAAGACAATGAACATTAGCCACTTAGTTCATTTCATAAATTCCAATAATTAATACTGCATGTGCAATAATAATGGCCATTCCAGATATCTAAGAAAGAAAAATGCACCTTTGATATGTTGTGGCATAGGCATAATGAAAACATTTAGTTAATGGAGGATCTATGTAATAAGAGTCACCATACAGGACCTGCAGTTGGAAATATATAAACACGTTCCCAACAGAATTCCACTACATCACAATTCATTAAGAAAATAGGCAATAACTGACAAGATAGGCACAAAATGGATTTTCATGTTGCTGGGATGAAGTATGGCTCCCAGCAATTAATGGTTTTAGTCATATTAAGCAGATAAATAATACTATCTGACATTACAGTATTTCACATTACACTAAAATTTTGTAACATTTGCCCGTAATATGACTTGAAATATGTTACCTAGGAAAAAAAAATGTTATCTCTGGAACAGTCAAACCACATTAGAAACCTTAGGCTTGAAAAATCACAATGTTAACAGCTATATCCCCTAGCAAAAGTTTGCTTTCCTTAAATAGTGTTAAATTTAAACCCAGAAGCTCTAGTCTCTTTTGGAGTTACTCTTCCTTGGTGCATTGAGCTTGAAATGAAAATTTAGTGCACAAAATGTACTGTGCATTATTGCATGTTGGTAAGTGAAACACTGTGAAGAGCAGCAGAAAAAAGAAGGTAGCCTTTAGAGTAAAATCACTTCAGTGATGCTTAAGTTCTGTAAAAAATATTTCTATATTCTGCTTTATAAAAATGCTCCCATTTTAATATAACCCCATTGCCCTTACAGTGACTGAAAAATAAATTTACTATTGTAAAGGTCATTCTAGTTGGTGTGTTTGCCTTTGCCATAGCTGGATATAGTCAAAGTACCATTCCTTTTGTAAAAAAAAAAATATTTTACTGTAAAATACTATAGGTTTAACTTTCCAATTCCTGTTTCCATGTGCAACTTCTGACTTCAGCATTTTTACTCATGAAAATATAGTTTTACACTGAAAAACGTCCAATGTGTTCCAAGCACAGAAATGTGATTTCTCTATTTCTTCCATGTTACTCAGTGTGATTGGGAATAGAATTAGCATCAAATGTGATTGCTTGTCAAAGCTCAGATGTTTTTTGTTGGGACAGAACACAGTGGATTTGAATGTGTCATGTTTAGCTGAAGGCAGTGATTCTTAGTGTCTCAGCACCCAACTCCCACTGAATTTCAACAAGAGTTATCAAACAACCTTCCCTTGGGCTCCAGTGAAAATCCTTGGCTTAGGATCCAGCCTGAGATGCAGTTTCATTTACAGAAAACAAGGGGGGGGTTTAAGCTTTTTAAGATATTGTTTCCTGAAACAGAAGATAATCTTGAATGCAGAGACAGTACTGCAAATCTATTACTAAAATACAAAAACATTAAATTTTAGTATGAAAAGACTACTAAAAAAAAAAATCTCAAGATTGTTAGGATTATTGAGCACAATTCACCTTTCCAAATCAAAGTCATAAACAAAACAGATAATCTTTCACACGTGCCAAGATAAAATTTTATTGCTTCTCAGATAACATGGCATTTAGGCATTTAACTTGAGGGCATGGAAGAGAATAAACAGTTCCCTTATGTCTTCTGACATTTGTCCTAAGGTATGTTAGTGGAAGAGGTAGGGACTTTTCAGAGACATTGCTGGCAATGTCATAAGAAGTGCACACCACAAGCTTAGTAATTGTGCTAGTAGGAACATGTAATCTCTGCCAGACTCTGATATCTATATATATAATTATCTTCCACTGGAAGATGTAAAATATTTTACCACAGTTCTTATGCGACCTTATGAAACTGACACTGTTTATGGAGGTCAGTTCTCCTAGCATTAGTGTTCAAATTCTAGTAATAGTAACAATGACTATGTATTTTGAACTTACTTTTAGCTTTTTTTTTTTTTTCTTTTAATGAGGTGAAGAAGAAACAGTTGATGCCATATGTCCAGCTGCTGTTTGCAGATGACCAGCCAGGGCTGCAGGAGCTGCCAATGACCCAGTGCTTTAGGAAATACTGGCTCTAAAGGTTTGGTTCTTTGCTTTCACATCATCTCTCTGCTAGTCTGTGTTAGTGTTATTGCACCGTCATAGTATCACCAAGAAGTATTGGTTTTATTGTGCTTATTTCAAAACTAGTACATTTAAAACCAGCCACACTTATCAAAGTTTGGTATATAAAATTATATGTGTAATAGCTCACATTATACAGTAAAAAAGAAAGCACCTGGGTGGAAATCTTACCCCTTTCCTTAGAAGAAAAGCTGTCTCCATGTAGTTTGTAGTTGCTTCAGGAACCCATATATATAAGTATATACATACAAACCCAGAACTCTAGCCACATAAATCTGTCCTCTTATGTGGTAGAAAAGACAGAAGGCCCAGAGGGGTGATATGTCTCATTCTCTCTCCATCACAGAACTGCTGCCATTCACACTGTGTGAACAAGAGTATGGCTTGGGTAAAGTGCGAAAAGCATGAGATAAATTATGCTCCATGTGGCATAATTCCTCCTAGGAAACAGCATAAGCAACAGCCCACAAACAATTGTATGTTACTGTTGTCAGAAGGAGCAGCTGTCACTGTGAACTCCACGGCCCTGACCGAGGAATGGCAGCACAGGGTGCTGAGCCACGTGTGCTGTCTCTGCTCTGTGCTGGGGGTTAGAGAGAAGGGCCAGATGTACATGTTGCACTTGTAAAGCTATGAGCCAGAGAGCTGCTGGATACCTTCTCCAGCACCTCTAGCCCAAACTGGCAGAGAAAACCAGTGTTGAGATAAAGGTTATGGGTCTTGTTATGTCAAACCTTTTCCCTGGATAGGAGGGTCAAAGAATAACTCTAAATTGTTGTATGCTATTAAAAAAGATGGCTAAATAACTTAATCTGATAAACATTAGGGTTTTTTTTCTAATCCTAGCTGTATTTCGCTACAGTAAATAAGAATATTTGGAGAAAATATTTCTCTATTAAAGATCCTTGCAGTTATCTTCCAGAAGTGCCTTTTCTAGATCAGGCTATTAAAAAAAGTTACCTTTTTGTTTTTTCCTCAAATAAAACTGTAGTAATTAGACGTTGCATTTAACCATCTGAAAAGAGTAGAAAGCTATTTCTATGCAGTTTCTGAGGTAATAAGCTAGCATGTTAAAAATTTATTAATGCAAATCATTCAGTTGTGAGTTTGTCTCTTGTCCATCTTCCCCCAAAAGAAGGGATAGACAGTGATTTCTGTCAAGTTGAGAAAAGGTCCCTGGCATACTGGTTGGTTCACTGTATCATAATTCATCATGGTTTCTTGTGAGGTCCTCCCCATAATTAGTAGCTTGACTTCCAACGAACATATTCCAGTTATCCAGAACTTCCTCTTTCGTTAGTTTTTGATCCTGATGGGAGTAAAAAAAAATTCTGTAAGAACATTTTAAAAGCTAAGTAAAAACCACAAAGTCTAGCCTCTAGAACTCCATTTAAAGTGTTCTAAGAGGAAAAGTTATTAGGAATAATTTCTTGCTAGCTGATAGGTTTAAAAAAACCCAACATACCAGCTTATATAACTTTAAAAACACACACACACATATGTATATATATATATATATTAGAACACTAAGTACCTTGTCTACATCTGATTCATAGACTAAGTGCCTGGCTTCAGCTAGTGCGTGATCATAGTCTTGTGGGAGAATCCAGTGCTGAATCTCCTCTTTGTCCATCTTTCCATCCTTGTTGAGGTCACGAAAATCTGAAAACTGTTCCCGTTCTGTAATCACCCAGTCAGGCTCTGGTCCCCCCTCTTCGTTTGGAAACATATCAGCTGGAGAGGAAATAAAGTTCTTGCTGGAGTCATATTTAATTTGCAAGACAAAATAGGAGGAAGGAATTGTACTATAACCCTCAGCAGATTTCCCCATCAAATACCTGATCTAGAGACTAACATTTTTTTACTTCTTTTAGTTCTTTATAAACTACATAAGAGAGTTTTGTATTTGTTTTTAACACAGGCTTGATAAAAAAATAAAAACTATTACATGTGAAAAAATGAAGAAGGGATATTTTAAGCATAGTTTTCCTCAGCTCAGAAGAAACTTCAGACAACACATTCACTTTTTCTTTTCATTTTTAAAGTGCCAATTATGTTGTTTATTTGAAGCAACTGACATGTCCTGTCAATTTGATTTTTATCATCCTTGCCATTGTGGGGTGATCGTGACTAGAACATTCTATGTTCCTATCTATAGAAGACAAAAAAACCCAGCATTCACACAGTAACAAATGTTGACAATTACCTTATAATTATATGTAGGTAATGTCACTGAATAAACTGAAATTACTGTGGAAATCATGCTGCTCTGTTATTTCAGTCATAAATGAGAAGCATTCACATTCTGAGGCTAAATATAATTTACAAGGAGTAGAAACCCCCTGCCATTAATTAATGTGTGTATATTGTTCCTGATTATATGTGAAGTGATCTTTATAGCACCACTAGAAACAGAAAGATTCACCTGAGTTTGCACTAATGCTTCTCTGGTGCTACTTTCTTGACTTAAAACCCATCAAAGTGAGTGCAGTGGGAGAAGTCAGCTTTTAGTACCAGCATAGTGATTCAAAAGGTGAAAATGTATTAGGTGCTGCTAATCTCTAGCCCTGCTTCTGTTTTCTCTTCATAGGTCTAAGTGCAAGACAGCAGATAACTGCCTAGTGTGACTGAAGTTTGTGCAAATTAACTGTGACTGATCTGCTGTTGATGTTTTCCATTTTGTTCTGTTTCTGCCACTGAAGTAATACACAGCTGACTTTCACACACTTCACAACTTCTTTGAGCATCTTGAATCTTGGTGCTATTTTCATGCATCTTATGTTTCTGGATGAAACATAAATGGCATCACCATACAAATCATTAGAGTTCTTAATTATTAAATTAGGAAAATAATGAGTAGAAAAAAGTTAATTTTCTTTTTTGCAACATGTATTTCCCAGCTATTTAGCATAGTCAAGTACCACTGAAACTTGGGAAGAGTCCACTTCCTGATCCTCTTGCTGCTCTAAATAATGCCTTTAAAAAGCTGTTATGCAGACAAGTACACAGAGAGTATCTCTCTCAGGAAAAATATTATTCAGGACCCTCTTAGCCAAATTACACAAGAATAAGAGGAGGATATTATGCTGTAAAGGATGAGGAACATTTTCCTGGTGATGTTGCTATCTGCCTAAAATGAAATTAAACTTTCTTGGATTCATGGCTGTTTTAAAATATTTCAACTGAACACAGAAAATTTAATCTTTGCACTGCTAATTCTACCTATGTATTTGAAAGAAGAGGGACAAACCAGGTGGAGGCTATAAAAGAAATAAATCTCAATACTTACCAATGTATTCATCTTGATCAACAAAACCATCTCCATTTTTGTCTATGTCTTCTAAGGTTTCCTGGAAAACAGTCAAAAAAGAACTGAGAATTCTGGCTATTTGCCTCTTTGATATTTAATGTTTTGAGGCCTTGACCTGCTCTTGTACACAGGTAAATGTACCTGCACTGACTCCAGTGTGATTTTTGTTTATGCAATGAATATATCTATCTTTTCATGTTGAAAAAACTCCTTGCACTAATGAACTGGATAAGTTTTAAGTTAGGGGCAGATATAACCTTGAATCAAACACTCAGCTGCCCTGTCAGCAAACTTTTCTTTCATTATGATCTCGGTCCACGCGTTACGACATTTTCTTGTTTCCATTTAGGAGCCAAGTGCATTTCACAAGTCTGAGAGTCCTACATCAAGTCAGCTTCAAGAGAAGCATTATATGTGTGGCACTTTCTAAGCCCTGCAAGGGAAGATCAGAGAAGCTTTTCAAAGCTCATCTAAAAAAATAAAGGTAAAAACAATGGTGTTGGTTTTGCTCTGCTTACCAAGACAACAATGTTTTTCATATGCTCAAATTCTTCTGGGTGAAGGAAAGCAGTGAATTCTTCACGAGTGGCAGCTAAGTCTCCATCCAGATCTGCAGTTTTGAATCTTCTTTCATCTCTGGGTAGCATTTTTTTAAAACTGTGCTGATCAGTTGCATCTTGGAATTCTTCTGGATTTTCTGCAAATGAATCAAGATGATCTCAAAGCTGTGTTCTTGTAAAAACATTACCACAACGAGGTATCCCAAATTTTATGTTAAAAGCCTAGAAATACAAAGGCTTGTTGCCAGAATTGCTTCTGTGTTAAAATAGCAGTTCTCTTTTATAAGCACTGCTTAGGCAGTATTTGGGGTAGATTTCATTCACAGAAATGATTTTTTTATTCCTAGGAAACAGCATGATCTACACAACTTTTGAGTTTCAAAAAGCAAGAAAACCAAAGTAGTTTGAGAAGCTGGCAGACTGAAATTATCTAATTGCTACGCCTCTGCTACAGGGAACCTAACAATTATTTTCCATCTTAAACAATGACATTTTCCCAGGGTGTTCAGTGGCATAAAACTTTTATAAAATACCATTACTTTTTAAAATAGGCTCACTAAACTGACGTCAAACATGAAAAACGTTCACATAATAACAATTTCATTATTTGCATGTTGGAAGACAAAACAGTTAAAAACTACTATGTCAGGTATCTCAGGTGGGCATTTTAGGTGTGCATCAACACAAGACTGCAAAGAAGGAGCTGTTCAAATCTTGGGAATCATGGAGAGCAAAAACAAAGAGTTGAGAAGGCTCCCAGGGATAGTGCTGCAGGGATAAGTGTGTCGAATATTTCCTTCTGCAAAGGTAATAAGCTCACTTTTAATCTAAAGTAGACTTTGTACTCTATGGTAAGTAGATATTGTCTTCTTATTTCCAGTATAAATGGCCAATTAATACCAATTTGTTGTTCTGTCAGCATTGCCCTTTAGTTTAAGTGATTTCTCTTCCTCCTTTCCCTTCATTAACTTAAAAAATGCAAAAGGAGTGTAAGTAGGGGGGGAAAGGTTTGGGTACATTTTTTTAGTGTTCCTTTTACCTGATTTGTTAAGGGTTTTCATTTGCAGTGGATCACAGTCTGAAGCATGTTATTCTGCCTGAACTATTTTAATCAATAACTTTGCTATAGCTTAGACCCATCCTAAATTTTAGCATCTAGAATCCTAAGAGTTTAGAGAGACTCAATTAACAAATACTGGATAACTAGGCAATATACTATTTTAAAATTAAAGAACCACTTTTAATTTTAAAAAAATATATATATTTCTGACTGGAGGAGACTTTAATTCAGACTTGTCAGTACATTTAATAGTTCCTCTACAAAACATTTTGTTCCTGTGACCCCCAAGGAAATGGCTGCAGTAAAAAGCTAAGTGCTTTTGACCTCTGAGCATCTATAAAATTTAATGCTATTTTCAAGAGTCCTACATGTGCCACCAAACTCCTGTTGACTCTAAGGTATGAAATCATGCCTTATCACCTCAATATTCTTTGAGCACGTAGTTTGAAAATATCTTACCTAGATAATAACCATATGTGGCTTGCTTGTATTCATCCCAGGCAATTTTATTGTCCTTGTTTAGATCATAGTCTTTCCAGACTTTAGCCACGTTTTCATAGATATAACGTTTCTGTACTCGTTTAATCCAGATTTTTAATTCCTCTGTTGTGAGGTAGCCATCTTTGTTGTCATCTATTCTATCCACAATTTTCCTGTAAAAAGAGACAAGCATCCTTAAGAGTTGACAGAAAAAAGCCCCTGCATGTCAGTCCAATTTTAGTAATCTTTATCTGGCCCTGATTTTCTACAAAAATGCAGTGCCTTAAAACTTAAAAGGCTGCCCTACTAGCTAAGGATTTCTTGCACTTTGCAGATAACCTTCAGGGATTTGTCTCTATTCATTATTCAATATTGCTATGAATAATTGAAATGGAACTTGCATGATCAAAATTAGTGAACAAAGTACCTCAGATATAATACCTGGATTTATTTGGCTGGTAACTTAGGGAGACCTGTTCTTCACTGCCAACAGGGAGTGGCTGTGATGGGTTGAGAGCAGGAGACACTAACTTCACCTCAGGAGATAGCCTGTACCACCCCCTGATGGAGGCAACCAGGGAAAAAAGCCAGGATTTCTTGGACACCTGCAGCTTCACCTGTGGCTTTCCAGTGGACTGACACTAGAACGGAGTGAGTTATATCACTGTGTAAGACTGGGTATGGACACTCTTCCCTTCCATTCCTGTTCCTCCACTTTTGTTTCTTTCTTTCCCACCACAAAAAGCAATACTGCTTTTATTGCCAGGAATGCCTGTAACTAAAATAACAGCTCATCTGCAGCAGGTCTTCAGTCACTGCTGGCAGATGGGCTATAAGCCGCTGTCCCCTGTAAAGCTCAAGTTCTGTTGAGATCAGCAGGAGTGAAAGGTACTGGTGTATTCCCAGGGAAACTTCCATCTTTGAAATGTTCTGCTCACAGCTGCAGATAAAGCCTGCCTGAAAAACTATGTTAAGGGAAAAAAAAAGGCAGTATTCTTCTCTACTACTTAAGTTCTCTGCAATATATCTCTCCTGGGATGCTTGTAATTGATACCAGTTTGGGTTTGAGCTTGTAAAACTGGCTTCTCTCCCAGCTACAGTGATAAACCAGATGACAAAAACCTTTATTTAAAACAAGAATGCAGCTTTTATCCTGCGACTTGCAGGTAAACTTGTCACAGCATTATTATATTCTGAGCACTGGCCTGTGGATGTGCCCTGCTCCTGGACCTGGGGCAGCTAGCACCAGATCTCTCCTGCACATCCAGACTGGCTTTAGGCACATCAGCACTTTTAACCCTTGTGTCACTGCTCGTGATGTACAAGAGCAATCTGTCTGTAGCTGCACTGCAGAAACAGACAACTCAGGATCATCTGAAGGGCCATTCCTCACAGGCTGAGTCACCATGCCCATGGAGTCATATGTCATATGTAACACAGGGGTAAGAGGGCACTTCAACCCCGACTTGAGATTCAACAGGTGAGCTCCCTGAACCTCCACGTACCCAAAGGCCACAGGGAAAGGTTCTGAACTTTAATATATTACTTTTAATTCAACATCTTGTCTCGCCACACAGAAACCCACCTTGGCCAACTGGAACTGTTCAACAAGAATTATCTTTTCCCATGCCTTAGTTATAAAAGTGGTAAGAGTGAAATGCCAGCATCTTGCTGAATTTTCAGCAATGTGTCTGGACGGAGTCTGGTAGTATCATAAACATGCTATTTCTGAGCTACGGGAGAGAAAGTGGCTGCTGAATCAGCTTTCTGAAGTAGTGAAGTATGGAAAACCTTGTCTCTTTTGAAGGAATGTCATGGGAAACTGACTGCCAAGACTCCTGTGCATGATGGACTGTATTTGTCAGTGCATTTGCCCCACAATGAGTTTGATCTAGTTCTATCACTAGATGTATTAGTTATAATAAATTATTCTGCTAGTATTCTTTGGTATTTTTAACACAAAAAGTCATGGCTGTTTGCCAGAAAATATTGCATGCCACTTCCTTTTCGTCTGTGCTCCTGCTCTTAAAGGTCCATTGCATCTCTGCATCTCTGATGTTCTGCTGCCACAACACTTGCCCCACAGTATGGGATTTGGTCCTCAGAGGGATACTTCAGTCACCTCCATTTAAAAGGTCATTTACTGTGGCTGGACTTAACATGCCTCTGTCAACTTCCCATGGTGCACAAGTGAGATCACTAAAAGTTAAGCTTTTCCCCTTGATGAGTTAAAGTTTGTAAAAACTGTTAAAAAACCTCTCTCTGTTAAATCATATCCTCAGCTGAAATATCTATACTTGTAGACCAATTTTTAAAAGACAGGTCCATTTTAGTGATATGCTTTATGAGACTCTAAATCACAGATCATGTATGTTGAGAACATGGTTCCTTTTGCTCCTTCTTGAAATGAGGGATGAAACTGATCCATTTCTGATAACCACTGTATCTGTTTACTGAGTGAAATACAGGTAAATATTAGTGATAGCTTCCAGAAGGACCAAGAGATCAGTCTGTAAGATGACTGTAATACTGCACTAAGATCTTCTGATGGAACATACAAGTACTTTTCCTTATAGAAGGGAAGTAAAGGTGAGGTTAGTCTTAGTGAGAAGATGCAGATATTTTAAACACTTCTTTTGTTGATAACTACATAAAAGGATCTTTCTTCAACTGCTTTTAAACTTCTTTCTAATTGCTTATCTGACTTCCCATAGGTGTAAAAGAGGGGGAAGCAGTAGAACAAGGCAACTGTTGCACAGACTCTGTTCTTGGCCTAAAGAGCAGCACTGAAGTAGGAGCAACACTTTAAGACAGGACATGAAGATGTCACAAGTGGAAAGGCTGTGGAAAGATAGCTTCAAGTGGACTTGCAAATGGAGCTATAAAGAAGGAATAGTAAGGCCCAGGTAAGCAACCTGGTAAGGAGCTGTAACAGCTCCAGCAGTGGGTGTGAGGTCCGTCCAACCCCGGGGCACAGCAGAGCACACAGCATCTCCCTGCATGAGGCTTACTGCTGTAGGGCTAGAAAGCAAAAGTGATGAAACGTTGGCTGGTCCTCTGCGAAATCAGAGGGTGTGAAAGAAGCGTGTACCCGAGGAAGTGCGGTACAGCGCTACTCCTACACGAGCCCCCATAATCTGGAAAGGGACCGCAACCAGAGCCCTCCGGACACTCTCCCCGCCTTGGGCCGGTACCGGGCCGCCCCTCCGCTGACACAAAAACCGAGCCCACGGCAGCCCTCCCGCCGCCTCCCTCAGGCCGGGGCCGGGCCCTCCCACTGCCACGTTCCCGCAGCCGCCGCGCTGTCCCGGCGGGGAGCGGCAACCCCCACCCGCACCCCTTACCCGAGCCTTTCCCGGCTCTCCTCCGGGCTGAGCTGGTCGAAGCTCCGCGCCTCCTCCTTGCCCAGGAAGGCCTCGTGGTCGTATTGGAAGCCCGGGCGGTCTTCGTGCTGTGCGGGGCCGGGCCGCGCCCGTTCCTGCCGCGCTGTCGGCTTGCCCCGGCCGCCCGGTACCAGCACCAACAGAACCAGAGCCAGCACCAGGCCCCAGGCCGCCCCGCCGCTCGCCATGCCCCGCCGCCCCTGCCCCGTTCACCCACAGACCCGCCGAGACCCCGGTTACCGACTCCCGCCCGGCTCGGCCCCGCGCATCGCACCCGCCCCGCCCCGCTCCGCCTCCGGATGGGTCGGGGCGGGGGAACGGGGCCGGGGCAGGGGGGAGGCGATTGGGCAGCGGCCGCCGGGAGAGCATCCCGGGCCGGGCTGGCGCCACGTCTGCAGAGACCGCCGAGAAAGCCCGAGCGGTTCACCCAGAGAAGTAGTAGGAGCCTCAGCCCCGGGCGGCAGAGGGAAGCGGGGAGCTCACTGTCCCCTTGCTCTCAGGCCCTTCAGGTCGTTTGTCATCACAGCCTTCTCAGCTTATTCTGCTGAAAAAGCACGACAGAATAATTAGCCCTGCTTCATTTCTGCGTAGTTTGTTCATCTGGAGCATCATAAAGTTGATGGTTTCTGCTGTCATGCTAAATTGGTTAGGAAAGGACAAAACTGTTTCTCTCTTTGAGACAAGTAACAATAAGGTTACGAGTAAAAAAAAATATAAAAAATAATCCTGTAACTTTGTCTTGAGTGTTACAGCAAGCTGATACTCAAATGTGTAAAAAAAGTTGTCAGTGCTCAGGTGCGAGGATATTTATCTTGACAAGGGTTGCTGTTCTGAACTCAGGATCATGAAAACAGCAGCAGAGAGCTCAGATCTCATAGCATAGAAAAGGATGTGGGTTTTTGCCTTAAATTCCCATTTATTTTGCTCAAGATCGTAAAAGATTCTAGATAGAGGTAATTGAATTTTGCACCTAATATATTTCCTTTTCCTGTGTTATATCCTCAATTCACTATTAGCCAGAATTATTGTTGTGTGCAACATGTGCTATGTTAATGATCCTGTTGCTAAGAGGTTCCAGTTTAAACCCTATGTCCAACATGTGCAGATAAGTGTCACCACTGGGGCCTGTCTGTCCATTGTTACTTTGGGCCTGAGGGTACATCTAGTTTAAAATTGCAAAGTGTGATTTGTCAGCCCAGTCCACAGGGTATAGACACGATGTGGTATAGACACATCATGGTATAGACATGATATGGCCTTTGGCTGCACCACGAACACTAACAAGCAGGATGAGGAGCTCACCCACAACCTTACTTCCACCGCTGTTGCCCTGGTAGATACGATCCTGACCTAAACCTCACATGGTGCTCAATCCTGCTGGGCGCAGGGCTTGGCTTTTTGCTTTTTGAAAGCAAAAAGGTGATGTCAGACTTGCCCATTTGCTGGGTTTTATCTTCTGTGACTTTATGCAGAGCCACCAGGGCTAGTAGTGTTCTTGCCTCAGAGTTATTGGCAACAGTAGCAGATTTCAAACATTTAAACAGTCAGATACGTTACTTTGTTCCTGAAGTCTAAACAGAATGAATCACTAATTCACCTTTTTCACTTCAGTCAGAAGAGCTGCGCTTTGCTTTGGGCCAGGACAGTCTGTCCCTGAGGTGTGTTTGTACCATGGCTGAGCAAGTGCTCTCACCAGGGCTCTTTTGGTGAGGGCTGATACACGCCTGGCAGCTTGGAAATGGTTCAGCTGGTCATAGCAACTGTGTTTGACTTTACAAAGCTTAGTGAGATGCAATGCTTTTATTATTTGTTTTTGTATTAAGCATACACCTGTAAAATGTGGCTTTTTGATGTGTTTAGGAGTCATGTAGTAGTGCAATAATTCTGATACAGATTTTTTTTTTTTTTTTGGTCTCAGTTTCTGGTGTTCCTGTCCCTGATTCCTTTATCTGTAATACCACATCTAATGTTACTCCAGAGGTAAGGCTGTACTTAGATGCTGAATTTTCACCTTCTTGATCCATATGGTGCTCTGTGTGCTGCTAGTTAAGAGGTAAGTGGTTTGATGGGTAACAGGTATATTTTACTCCCCATTTACCCGGTCAGTGTTGTAACATTGTAGCTTGATGCCTCATCTTAGTAGCAGAGGAGTATGAAGTTATTTGAGAGATGTAGGAAATGAATCTCTATGTTATGTTGTCAGAAAAATTTTGAGCTGTTTCTGAGAGAAGAGCTATAATAACAGCAATGCAGAACGGGCTAAGTGAGTACATGGTCGTTCTTCAGAAAGCCTTCAGACATTGGGAGGCTTTTCCTCAGGGGTATGGATTCTGGCTGCTAAAACATTTTGATTTTGCCCTGTGTTTGGGTTCAAGTGTGAATGAGCCCTGAAATGCAGTGATCTTGTGCAAGATGGGCAACAATCAATGTTCTGTTCCCTCCAGACTTGTTTTGGGACCACTGGTTAAAACAATAAAATTTTGATTGATCCAATATGACTTTTTTTGGAAAGAGGATGATAATTGTAATTACTTGTCCTTAGAGGGGTGAAGTCTTATATTTTAATGCTGATACAAATATTTTATATTTAATGCAAAGCATAGAGTGCACATTCAGTCAAAACAGTTGTTGATCCAGTCAGTCTTAACATTGCCAGATTTTTATGTCACTCAGATTAATATTTACAGATTTTGCCGTTGTGCTATCATGACCCCATCAAATACCTCAAACTCTTATTCTCTGTGAAAAGTCATGCTTTCTACTCCCTTTACTCAGGTCACAAAAGGGTAGATATTTTCTCTTAAATCCCTTATCCACACTTGCTTTGTAAAATACTGAATAATTTTATCTGAGATTCTGGCATTTACTGTTTTAGTGATATTACAACGACCATCTCTGTTGAGAGAAACCTACTGCTACTGAATAATTAATATTAATTAGGTTTAGAATTTCAGGTGCTATTTTCATACTTCTTTCAGCAATGTGTCTGAGTTTTATACACGTAAGGTTTCTTTGAAACATTGCAAAATACCAGGTCTGCAACACTCACAATGTTTTTTAGCAATACATTTATGCAACAGCAGGCATGCTGGGTAGTTTATAAGCTTTTAATGAAACACTGGCAGATATTAGGATTTTATGGGCTGGAAAACAGTGCAAATCAAAGAGCTTTGCTTACTGTTTATAGCATTTCCCCCCTGAATCTAACAATATTTATCTCGTTTTTTCCATCTTGCATTTTGCTCTTCACATATTTACTTATTACTTCATGGATAAATTTACAGTCAACAAACTATTTTGTATGAAATACACTTAGTTGCGATGTGTCTGTCAACATGTGGGTCCAGTTAGCCAGATAAAGCCAAAGACAACTTACTCTTTATCCTCCTACATCTTCAGTCCTCCTACATCTTTATCATCCTACATTTATCCTAAGTAGGCTACACTTACAGTTTGCATCTTTAGTCAGTACTTCTGGACATCATTAGTTGTTCCTTTCCTGAGGCCATGTGAATTATCCTACCTTAAGGGAAGTCATGTTTTCTGGCTTTTCTACCCGTTCTTATCAGACTTTCAGTAGCAAAATCCTTCTCTGAACTAATCACCTCCATCAATATGTTTTTTGAGTGCCATCTGCTAAAATAGTCAAAATACTTGATGTAACTTAAAGTGTAGCTTTTAAGAGAGGACCTTTTTGTACTCGCAATTACATTTTCAGGCCACCTTAAAATTAGAATGAGAATCAGGCCTGATTTGGATGATCAAGCATTATATACTGTGTATTTAGACTTCCAGCCAAATTTATTCTAGTATCATTGTTGTCAACAGCTGGGGTGTACCACTGCAGAAGCACTGTAACTTGTCTCAGCCCCCACAGGAAATTAGAAATTTCAGGTCCCAGCCTGCAAATGGCAGTAGAAAAGTTGGGGGGGGGGGAGTGAGGGAAAGGAGGGAACTTTTACAGAGCCAGTTTGATTAGATTTGGTTTTTACCTGTCCTGACCATGTAACAGCATTTTTTTTTTTTTTTCCCCCCCTCTCTCCAGTCTACAGCACTCCCTCCCCCTTCTTGTCCTTTTGTCTTTTCATCCTTTTTCATCATTTTATGCCTGGCTTGCCAGAAGTGAGTATCTTGACCTAATCTACCCAAAATAGTCGTGCCAATAGCATGAGGTTGACAACTTTGTTTGCTCTGCATGTTATACCACTTCTCTTGCTCTCTGTAACTCTCACCTAGCTACACTCTCAAGTCTGTGGGCTGGGACTTTCTAATGTTTCTACTGATTAGTTTCTGGTTACTGCTACTGATCCTATTGATCTTCTGATGAGCCTCTGCAGTGTCAGGCTTACCTGGGCAAGATCTGATTTGGCCCTTAAGGTACTGTTGCTAATACCCACAGTTAACAACCATTTTAGGTCACTTGGGAGCAGTCTTAAAGTTTTCCTCTTATCAGGAATCTTTGTGATTAGGGTTTGTTGTTTTTTGTTGAGTTTTTTTGAAACGTTTAAGTTTTCAAGTGTATAAAAAGATCCTTTGCTTCTGACAGCATGAATCTGTGTGCTGTATGTGCAATTTGCCCTGGTAATTACTTATGTATGGTGATAACCATAGCAACATCCCAGGTAGATAATGTCATGCAAATTACTGCAGCTCTAGGGATGGAAGATGTTAATACAAGTGTGTACTCACACCCCTGGTCTTCAACATTTTGCGACAACTCCCCCTTCCCCCCCTTCTCCAACACACACACATTGTTTTTAAATTTCCTCTCCTCACTATGATCAGGAAGGAAAAGAAAACCTCTTGCTCTTTTCCTCAATAGTATTCACACAGAGGGAGAGGGAAGGTGGTCCTTCAATGTTTCTGTCATTAATAATTTTCTGTGCACAGTGGAAATTCCACAGTGTATGTAGGGCACAAAAGTCTAAAGACTTGGGTACACTGCCGGGTCGTGTTGTGCTTAAACCCAAGTTTTTGCATTTGTAAACACAGAGTGTGAGCTTGTGGGGGTGGAATTGTAGTCACAGATGTTTGGACTAAGATGTAAACCTCCTCAAATTGCTTACAGAGGATCTGGGAGGGCAGATTTGTTTCTCAAAGCAGAAATGTTGAGGCTGAATACTTTTCAGGGCCAGTACATTGTTGTTGAAATTAAGAAATAGTGGAGAGAAAGCTGGTAACAGTTACACCTTGTTTGGTCAGGAGCAAGAGAGACAATAACATCTATATGGATGCTGATCTGCATATACACTAGTCCTGTGTAACCTTAGAACCCTGGAGCTGTGAAAGCCTCTAACTTGTAACTAGAGTCCTTTGCCAAAGACAAAAAAAAAAAAAAAAAAAAGGGGGGGGGGGCAAAAAAGCAATGTTTTGCTTTTCTGGTGAAAATTGAAATTGTTGCTGGTTTTTTATGCTTTGTGGTTAAATAGTAGGAATGTGGGTGCTAGTCCTGAAATCAGTGCTGAAGCTACTGATAACTGAAGGCTGCACTGCCCCAGCAATTATCTGAAGAAATGCCCTGGTTAAGGAGGGTGGAGATTTCAGCAGAGACAGAAAAAGACTGCACGCAGCCAGAGGCACAAACAGAGTCAGGTCCCAGTTTGGAAAGAAGTTCCATAGGAAGTTGAGTTATTCATTAGACCAGTACTGAACTGTCTTAATCATAAAACATGGTCTCTCTCAAACAGAACCATGGTGGGAAGTGGAAACAGAATTATTGAAGTCACTAAACAACTTTATTTGTGCTAGAGGTAGTAAATGTAGAGAGTGCTAATTAACTGAAGATTAAAATACTGCCAATGAGTATCCCCTGGTGTCTGTACAAAGGTGTTTGCCACTCTTACATGTCTGCTTACAAATCCCAGATTGTAAACTTTAATCTTTTCCCCTCTGACTTCTCTGTGAATTAACAATTCAATACTTTGCCCAGTGGTAGCACTGAGAGCACTGTTCAGCCATGCCAGCTTGCCAAGAATTGCTATTGATGGCAGTGGAATTTGAAAGGTACCAATGTCCAGGGAATCCAGTTTGTTGCTAAAGCTTGTAACAGCATTTTGGAGCTATAGACATCCCTGATTTACACTGGATTTTTTTATTTTTATTTTTTATTTATTTTTTAAAACACCATATTTGAGGATGACCACCCAAGAAAAAGAAACTGTACCAGGAAGAAATATATAAAATCAGGCTTTTTATCATCTGGAAGAAACTATTGAGTTTAATTATCTGCTGAAGTTTTTGTCTGTCTGACTCCTTTGCACAGAATGGACATTTCTTTATCACTTCTCTATTTGCCATGGGATTGCCTGAGGATGGCCTCTTCTAGAGACTCCATATCCAATAAAGAGGTCATGTCTTGGAATTATAGGAATAGCCAAACTGAGGTCTTCACAAGTTAAATACACAAAATTTTTCAAAACAAAATTCATAATTTCTGCTAGACCTCCTGAAACCCTGTTCATAGGTGGTTTCTTTGGCCAATATCACAGCCAGATAAAATATTTGACTGTAATTATCCAGTCCTCTGCTTTCCATGGCTAGGAGATCTTCAGGCCTGAAATGATCCTTTCTTAAATAAGTTCGGAGACAGTGGGTATCATAACTGGCATATTTTTTGTTTCCCTGTGATTTAATGTCTGTATGTTTTTGATTTATTGTTTTTGATCACGGTGAGGTATTATTAACCTTTGACTGAAACGGCTGTGAGTACCCTAGGAATGTCTGAGAAATGGTGTCAGTTGTTAATGAAATTTGTAGCACAGGAGTTCAATTGAAGACCTTAAAAAGTTCACTGCAGAAGTTGCTGACATTGGAAGTCTTCATTCAGAGTGCAGTATCATTCCAACACAGGTGGAAAGGTGTGTGAGAGAAATGATTTTCCTAGTTTAATGCCACATGTGGGGTTAAAGTTGTCTCTAGTTATTCTGGTTCGCTGCTCTAGCAAGGCTCTTGCCTTCCTCCCTGCACTACCCAGTTTCCACGTTTTTTTTATTTGCTTTTAGCTGACAAAACTAAAAAGGCCTGCTGGTATCTGAAAAGCCACTATATTAGCCAACTGTGCAGTTTGTATTTATCAAGGGGGTGTATTTTATCAGAAAGCAAAGGAAATAATAACACCAAATTCAGATGTCAAAAAAGCATGTGCATTTAATAAATAATTATCAGTGTGCATGATTGTATTTACTGTCTCTTCTCCTCACTTTTTCCGCCTCACCAGTTGCTCACCTTTGCTAGTTTATGACATATGATGTTCAAGGAAATATTGTGTTATCACATGCGGCAGACATTGAAAGGAGAGAAATTGGCTTGTCATTAATAATAATTGTAAAACCAGCCCTACAATAAACCCTGCTTTTGGCCACAACTTCTGCTTCCTGGGAGAAGAAGTGAAACAACATCCACAGCTCTCATTTGTTGATAGTTCCTAAGCCAAGGTTGAAATCTCCACGTGCATAGGTCAAGTGTAGACAGTTCATCCATAGGGCTGAAAGGTGCATAAATGCTGTAGCTGCAGAGCATCCTGGAATGTAGTTATCCAGGGAATGGGGGAAATCAGGTTGCTTTCCACACCTATGGATTCCTTCATTATTCCTGCAGAGATTTCTGGAAAGCTGGAATGTCTATGGGCAGCTGTGGCTGTGAGGAACAGGTTCCAGTGGCTGCCTCTGGGTTCCTCCTATCTCTCAGCCTTCAGACCTGACTGTGATTTCCCTGCTTGGATTAAGATCTTTATTTTAACAAATACTGAGACCTGGCAAAATAGCTTGCAGTTCTAAAGCAGACACCAGGCATGCTGCAGGCTCACACCTCTGTGGTTTGAAGCTTATGTGGGAAGAAACATGATCAGTCTGGCCTTGGTAGGCAGCTTGGATTTCTGGCAGAAGCAGAACAGGAATGGCTTGAAAATTAAAGAGGGAAACTCTTTCTAAGCTTAAATGTTTTTATTTTATAATATATGACATCATTAGCTGCTGAAAGTAAACCACCTTAGGATAGAGGCATACCAACTGCAGAAGGGGTCTGTCTGATGTCCACTGAAATCAGCTGGAAGCATTTTAGTAACTTCAGCAATTGTCAGCAGTGCAAATCCTGCACAGCTTCTAGGAGTGGAAGTGGAGTATGCTGAAAGCAGTATAAATTCCTTTTGGTCTTTTTTGGGTCACAATTTTTTTTTAAGTTTATCAAGCAATTCATAAACTGCACCTGACCTGAAATGCAGATGTAATGTACATTACTGTAAGAGAGAAGCTGAGCTCTTTTAGACAGACAGATGGAATAAAACAGGCATATTGAATGAGTTCTCCTCAGTGAAATGTGCAAACCCCTTGTTTTTCCAAATCTTTAGATTCTAACTTCTCTGTTAAAGATTCAAACGTGTAAATACCATGGTCTGCCATGGTCTAGCAACTGCTCCGGTGGGTCAAGGGTTGGACTAGATGATCTCTGAGGTCCCTTCCAACCCGGCTAATTCTATGATTCTATGATTCTATGATACACTAAAATATGCTCACAAAAGACAACACATCAGCTGAATTTTTTCCAACAACATATGAATGTCCAAAGACTTTGAAAGACTTTTATACAGGGTCTTGCACTCGAGACTTTTTCTGGCTTTTGTTGTAGATGGCCTATTTGGTATTTCCAAACCATTCACCCGGAATGCACAACAATTGCATAAGGGTGCATAAATAGGACTCATGTAAGAAGAGGTAGTAGCTGCTTAAATATATTAACTAAAGGAAGTCTATGTTTCCAGCTACCATTTTGCTTTGTAGTCATCAAGGCCACAAAATCCCAGCTCCTAACTGACCACCAGTATAGAGAACTAGATAATCAAAGCCATAAAACTGATAGAAAAACATATTAACTAGTGCCAGAATTGTGGAGTGTGTAAGAGATATTTAGGTAAGGTGAGTTATGAACTTAAATTAGCTTTAGTTCACAGTTTTAAGTGCCAGTGAACCAGACAAGCTAATTCCTTGCCTGTGAAGTAATGCATACAAATACATATTGTATGTAATTTATATTTAAGTATAAAAGTGGGATTACTTTTTATGTTGTGAAACAGAATCATATAGGCAACAAACGTTAAATCTAGGGTCTTCTATGAGTGAAAACTGTTGTGTCAAATATGGTTAGTTTAGTAGGGTTGATGGGCTTAATTCAAGGTTCCTAGAATTTATCTGCCAAGCATAAATAATTATTTAACAACTAATAAGGGAAGGCCAGAAATATAATAGCTTTTATGTTGAAATTAACATCAAGTGATCTGTAGACATCTGCTAAGCAAGCCAAATGTGGTCTATGTGCTGCATGTTTTGCCTCACTGCCTCAAAATAACAAGCAGTGCTTATATTTGGAGGGGCAGTTTTCCTTGTTGAAGTGGAAAAAAAATGCTCTGATAGAAAATCACTTGCACTGTTAGGATCAAGTGTGTGATGAACATTAAATAGCCCTACAAATTTAAATAATGCTCGATGCTGAGATTTCAACCTTGCAAATGCTCATTTCCTGATGTGTGATTAGTGTGGTTCAGAGCGAAATGAAAGTCCTTTCTTGTTAGAAAGAAAATGAAGTATCGCCCCGTATATTCTAACCCTGAGCTGTTGCAGCTTTCTGGGGTCCAGTAAGTGTGGGAGCTTGGGCTCCAGTGAATTTATCCTTACAAAATGAGCAGAAGGGTGAGGGAAGTGTAAGAAAAGCCACAGCATTGAGAAAGCCTGAAAAAGTTCCAAGCAGTAAAGACCCTTTCCAAGCAGATACTTGCTGTTGCCTTGCAGAGATCTGTACTGTGTGTCTAGTGTTAGGGTTATGTGGGTGCCAGAACAGAAACTGTACTTCCTTTGCTTGAGAACACTGCTGCTGGCATGGTTTGTTTGCTACACAGGCTCTTGCAGTTCATCAGCTTTCAGGGCCAACTCTTCAATCTTTGGCATCTTCTCTAGGGGTCTTGGCCTTTCCTCTGTTTTAAAAGTATTAGAAGGAGGTTGAATTGCTGAGCGGGGAACGTAATCTTTGTGAGGCAAAGTCTCTAAAGATGTTAGTAAGCTGAAAGGGCTGCACTCACAATTTACTGTGTACTATGTAGGAGTGAATGAAAGACTCATATTCATTGTGCTTATGTATGCACAACTTCTTTATGTCCATATTTAGATCTATTAACAAACTCAGATTAAGCCAACTTGCCTTTCTGGAATGAACAAAGCAGCAAATGGCAAAGCCTCAACAACAGACCCCATAGATGTGTGCTACCACCAGCAGCATGAGTAACACTGGACCTGGGATGCTGTGGGGTCTGGCAGTGACACAGGAGACACTGTTCTGAACAAGCTGGATTCCCATTCTTACAGGAGCCTTGGCACTGACCTCACTGTAGTCTGGCTTGGACTTTTATGGGGGCAATGAAGGCTGGGCTCGTGTTGGACTTGGAGTCTCTGCCCCAGCCTTTCCTGAACACAGGAGTGTGGCCTCAGGCTGCTCTGGTTTGTGCTGCCAGGAGTCCCTGGGGATTTGTCTGCCAGCTGGGCTAGCCAGAACACACAGTGCTCCAGCCAAAGTCAACTTCCCCTTGTGAGGGCAACCACAGTGAGGAAATGTCAACTGCTGGCTGTGCCAGTTCTCAAACCACAGCTCACCCTTTTTTCCCAACAAAGTGTCAGCGGTCTCTGCTCTATGCTGGCATCTCCAGAGGACAGAGTTAGAGGAACAGGACGAAGTGTCTGGGGAAAGAGAGCTGTTGCACTGGCAAATCCAGTCTTCATCACAAGAAACCAGGTTTTGGCTGTGAGATTTTTCTCTGCTGCTTCAAAGCAGACATGATGAGAAAGAAGCAATCCTCTTTGCAAAAGGTCACTTCTTGGATTTCTATATTGGAGCAGCTGCAGGGATTTAGGAGTGTCCTGAAGGGAGGAATGCTGCATCATTTTGTCATGGATGAGGCTCTTTGCAGTCCTGCTGTGGCTAGCTGGTGGGAACCTGGGCTGAGATGCTCTGCATTTTAACTAGAAAGAATCTTTATCTACCTCAGCAATGTCCTGAGGCATTGATAGCCCCACTCTTGGTTTAGCATCTTCTGGTTCTGCATGCTGCTCTTCAAAGAGTGGAATTATTATGTTTGCTAGAAAAATTACAGTGTGACCTGTCTTATGCACCTGTCTCACTGTGATCAGGGACACTCTTGATTTGGGGCTGTCGTTATCTCCATAGGGCTGCTCTGCAAAATGGTGTGGTTGTAGCATGATGGCCTTGTCTTAATTTAACTGGCAGAGGTAATAGTAGCAGTGAGGATACAGCAGCACTGGCTTAGCAACCAAGTTATAAGATCTCCAGAGACCTTTTGTACATGTCTCAAGGTACACTGACACTCCAGCAACTGCTGCTTGCAGGGATACCCTGAGACAGCTGACAGTTTCACAGTGACTGAATTGTTACTTAGCAATGACCAAGTTAAATTACTGCCACAGTGTTTATTCCACTTCTTGGGTGAGTTTTGCAGTTTGTTCAGAGTACCATGGCACTGTGGAGGGGATGGACCTGCTTTAGCTAATGGGAAGCAGTGACAGTGTTCTGGGTTAACAGTGTACACATCCTCAGCACGTGTGGAATAAATGCTAAGAGGCTAAAGATAAAAAATGAGGCAAACAAATAGAAGACTGGCTCCTGTGTAGAGCAACTTTATGGCTGGCGTGTTACAGGAGGGATGCAGATGACACAAAACCTCTGCTGCAGTGCAGTATGAATCCATGCCAGAAAAATGATGCTGAGGACTGTGAAAATGGTGCCTGGCTCTGGAAGAAGCAAAGCATTGGTAGAGACTGTGCTGTGCTGCCACTGACCCAGAAATTGAGGCCTCATACCCTGAACAATGATATGGGGATGTTACTTGCCCCAGCCTGACCCTGGGGCTCTTGTGTTTTACCCTGTGGCATGCTATATGTAAGCTGTCAGACTAGTGAAGGTCCACAGAACTGAATTGAACATCTGGGCTCTGAAGTGATAGCCAATACATCTCTTCACTGAACTGTGCCTGTTTGGAGGAGTCTGATATTTGGGTCTATTTCTGGAACTTGGATCTATTACTCTTGCAGGTGTCTTTTTGAGTGCTACACCCAACACCATCCTTCTGCGCCTGTTTCTGCTCCTGAGAAAGGGCTCAGCTTCCCACTCAGTCCAGCAGAACTGGACTTTTGGCTTTGAAAATAGTCTCAGTCTCTTGACTTAAGATCTGTCCTCAGGACTCTTGTATGCTCTTTTGAGCATTGTTTCTGTGTGCTGCTAACTTTGCTGGGGTAATGGGAATGATCTGCACACTGAGGTGACCCTTGCATTATAAACAGGGAGCTTTGATCTGCACTATGTGTTCTAAATGAGATTCACTGAAGTATTTTAGGAGCCATTCAGGTGTGCTCCTAACCTGTTGTAGACTGACCTTGGTACCACAAGCCAGCGAAGCTTTGCCGCTGAAGATGCGATCCAGATTTGGGACATGTCTACAGCCTGTGTCTTTCTGCATCCGTGTTTCAATTACACACACACACAAAAACAAAACAAAAAAGAAAAAAAAACACCACTCTGGAGATGTGGTAAACCTTGCTGAGGCCAACAGGAGTGAGTCCTTTGCTCAGCAGGCGGCTGGGAGGCAGGCGCGGAGCTGGGCACGGCTGCAGCCCCACCTGCTGTCGGCCACGGGGGAAGCGCCCGCCTGGCTCCTCCGGCAGCGTGCGGGAGCACCGAGTCACTCCCGATTATTTTATCTCTCATCACCCTCTTAGACCCTGGCATTCCCCCTCTTAAATCCAGTTCTTTGTGGTCCTTATGTCTGATGTTGACTCTGAGCTCTTTGGGTTAGGAAGTGTATCTTATCTCGGCTTGTAAAGCGCTAAGTAAATTTACACAAGAGTGTAAGTGCTTAATGATGATAACACTGAGCTTTTGCTTTTACTAGCATTTTACTAGCATCAAGAGCTCTCTGGGAATCTGGATAAGAAAAAGTTATAAAGACGAAAGGTATAATTAGGACAGTTTTATTCTAATCCGAGGAGGGTGACTTTATACTGTTTTGTTTTTCTCTGTAGAAATGAGAATGCTATAAACAATTCTGTCTAGAACAGGAAATAAAAAATATATGAGACTTTTAAATTGAGCAATGCTTGTAAAAATGACAGGGTATTAAAGGATGTATTAACTGTCTTTTTCTTAAACTGGACTGCTTCTTTTATGAGATGAGCACAGTGATCAGAAGAAAGGTTTATTTTCACAGACAAATTCATCTGAGATCAGGGTGCTTTAGGAGCAGAAGATGACTAAAGACTAAGGCAAATGTCTAAAGATTTTATATGTATATCATTTATATATTTTAGAGACCAGTTCTGCAATGTAGTTCAGCTCATATTTGTTTTCAATAACAGTTCTGTTTCAGACCATAGATGTTGCTGAATCAGAATCTATACCATCAGTTTTTCTTGCCTTAGAAAAAAACTACAATTAAAATGATCTCCCAAAGTATCTTATTTTGGAAGAGTTTGCTAGCCTGCAGCATGATGATTCATATTTGGGGTCAGAGAGGGACTCAAACCAGCAAAATTTGGGTTGCAGTGAGATTCCAAACATTTTGTTTCCGAGTGTTCTTTAGGATTATCCACTAGAAATGTGAAATTGAGAGCACAGGAATGTGTATTTTGTTAGTCCAGCTTATAGGATACTATATGTGCAGGTAGCAGAGTGAAAAGGTGTTATTTAGTTTGGGAGAGTGTGATGGTTCAGGCTAGCAAATATAATTTAATTTATTACTAACATGAACTGAATCAGTGTTCCAGCATTATCTGACATGGACAGAGTTTCTTCTGAGATACCTACTCTGCAAAAAGCTACCACAACTGGCTTCAGCTGGCATTGTGAAACCCTTTATATTTGTGACATAGCATGTGATTTACACCTGGGTTTATAAAACTTCTATAAAAATATGTTACTAAGCCTCAGTATGTGATCTTCATAGGCTGATTACTAATAGATAACACAGAGCCCGTTTCCTGCATACAGAGAGTAGGACTTACTGGTGAAGCAAGATTTTAAAAGTCAATAAAACAAAAAATGCTTAATTACAGATTCTTAACAGCTAAGAAATTTATTTATTTTATTCGTCAATATAATACATTTTCTCTCAGATCGTTGAGACCTTAATTTTTAAGAAGATCTTTGGATTTCTTAGATGAGAAATGTTTTTGCTTGTGTCTGCCTAATCTGCCTTGTGCCTGAGTAACCCAGCAGGAAGAGAACAGCACTTTCTGATATTCTCAGTAGTATAAATGTGTCTTGCTTTGCAGATGAGGGAGGCACAACAGTGGTTCACATACCATGTGCAGGCTTTCCATAGAGTTTACACTTTACTCTGCAAGAACTTAAAATGCCACAACTGTCACAAAGTGCAGAGATTTCAGAAACCTGGTGCATGATGCACTAAGTAAAGAAGAGAAAGAATCCCACAGCTTTAAACATTGCCACATGTTTGTTTTAATATATTATGTTTCACTGCAAGGTCCCAAGTAGCTGGAAGTTGCTTTATTTTTTTCTTAGTGTAAAGCATCCTTGTAGGTACCTCTGAAGTCAGAGTCATTGCAGTGATGTGTAACAAGTAAGGATGTGTCCATGCTTTGCCTTACAGGCAAGAAACTCCTTCCCTTTCTAGGAATATTAGTATTCATTTGTCCTGGAATCCAGCAGCACCCAGGCCAAGACATCTGGTAACCACATCTGTGTGGAAACTAATTGCTCTGGTGCCTTTAATAGTCACATGTGAGTGCAAAGAGGATTCAGATGTCTGGGAAATTACCACAGAAACAAAAGTGTTTTTCTTGATAAATTCTGTAGGCAAGTGGGTCATCTTGTAGTATACTGCTCTTTGCAAATAATGTGGTAAAGACCGATGAACCCCTGAAGGATCCAGACCTCTGCAGAAGTTATCATGACAGTCTTTGTGGAAATTATGGTTTCTGTTATTAGGTACAGGTCATAAACAGGGGTGACTGATAAATCTTTCCTTAAAATTCTTGTTAATGATGCGGTGATTTCATAAACATGGCAGTCTAACAAGTGTATGGTCATGCCTGTTTGTGAGCTCCTGTCAGTGTGCTTGCTCAAGAATGGGGCAAAGAATTATTTTTTGTTGTTTACTTAGGGTTTTAGATCTGTTAGAAAGTTCTGAGATTGCCAACAATCTGAAAACTCCCAGAGTACATGACTGAGGTAAGGTTTGTAGGCTTGAATTTGTTAGTTTATTAAATCTAATACTAGAGTTGGAAAAAAATACACAACATTCTGGGCATATGAACCATCCTTAGGGCACTTTGGAGGGATTGATGGCAGCATTTGCAACGTTGAAAGCTCAATGGGTATGAACTTATGTGTCTTTGGCTCAATTACTGTGCTCTGAGCAGTGAAATTTAAATATTGTGTGTTTCCGGAAGGTTAACATTGCTGGTACACTTCATGCTATTCACTGTAAAAAGCAAACACTTTAAAAACAAGTGACAATCTTCCATTTGCCACTGTGCAATCCAAGAAACTGTTCTGTTCAGATTGAAATTTCCAAGGCTGACATCAATTAGTGTGGGGTACTTAAATTTGTTATCCACAGGAAAATAATGCAGAAACTCCAGTGCAAGGCTGGTGCTAAGGGGTAGGTAGTGCAACAACCACATTGTGACTAAATTTGCTCAACAATACTTTGTGTAAGCAGAAAGGCTGTGGTCTGGAGATAGCACTGCCCACCCTTGCATCGTTCAGAAACTGATCTGTCTGATAAATCGAAGATCTGATGTCACTGGAGCAGAGGCTTGCAGAGTGGTGCCACAAGGTCATCAGTTCTGTAGCTCCCTTGGCACCCACGGTGCTGCCATTCCACCAGCAGCAGTATCCACGTTCAACTTAGAGCAAGCCATGGTTGTACTATGAGTGTCTTCTGTGGAAGTCCCTTGAGATCAGTGTCTGCTGATGTGATCATGACAATTATCCCTTCTCCGGGTATGTTTTCACACATTGCTGTGAAGCCAGGTAAGGTATGGGCTTGCTATACCTTTATCTATACAGCAGTGTTGACACTTTCAGTGTGGGAGAGCAGAGAAGTTTCTGTGAAGCTGGTCATTGCACAGTGAATTCTCTGAAGCTATTCTTCCAATAGTTTGCTCCTATAGTTGTATTCTAGGATACAGCACCAGTCATAAATTTAATCAGAAATCAAAATAAAGCTCCTTTGGTGCTATTTAATTTTATATATCATTACTATTTTCATAGCAAACTTTTAAAAGTCCAACTACAATCTAGCAGACTTCACAGAGTGGCTCTAAATATATATAGATTGTATTTCTGACTTCCAATCACATCAATTAAGTGAGCCGTGATTGTTATGTTACTGGACATTGTAAAAGATGCACCTGCCAGTTTTATTTCTGTTTTTATATTGTTGGAAGAGGTTTGGAAGTTTGATCTAAGAATATTCCTGAAACTTGAGATGCTTCTCTGAATCTTTCCAATTTGCTGGAGGAATATTGTGGTGTTTGTTTTGTTGGAGAGCAGCCCAGGGTCTTAGAAGTCCTTTTGAGACTTATAACCTCTGATTCTTGTACAGTCCACGTTATGAGCACCTAGTAAGAAATACATGCTGTCACATGCTGTGTTGTCTTCTGGGCAGATCAAAAATCTCATGCATCAACATTTCTCATGGAACAGCTCTATTTTTGACTCAGTAGCATGTGAGCAGAAGCTGGACATGACATAGAATGCAAGAAAAAATCAAATATGAACAAGAAGAAATCTTTCTTTAGCCATTTATGGAGTGTCCATTTGTCAGCATCTGGTAAGTACATATCTATTTTAAGGAATGGAAAAACATTTGAAATGTGCCACTCATATGTGATTTGATTACTAAATGTAGCTTGTGGTTAGGAGTCTGCCTTTAGCATATTGCTGTGTGCTGCCCCAAAGACTTTAGGTCACACAAACTTATCTCAGATTTAGTTTTCTTTCAGTCGTAGTATTAATTCAGGGTTTTTACAGTTTGCTTGTTTAAAAAAAAATCTACGTGATTTTTCTTTGCATTTTGCAGACCTCATAATTTTGGTATCCTAAGTGAACTGTTAAAAGTACTATTTATTATAACCCTATTATATAGATATATTTTGACAAAGAATGTTCATGAACTTGATGGTGCATCAAAGAAAAAAAAAATAACATCAAAATAGTTTTTTACATTAAGGAAAAGATCTGAACCACTGTCAAGATCAAAGTATATTTCATGTGCTGGAGTCCTGATTCAGCAAAGCATGTAAAAAAGAATTTTGAGCACAGTGAGCTTTAGTGGCAGCCACTGAACATGGCTGCATTTACTGCTGCAATTTTGGCTTCTTAAAAAATCCCAACGAAACAAAACACTTTCCCACAAACAAGTCATCAAAAATATTGTAATCTTTCTCTGTTTTCATATTCTAGTTCAGTATTTCTTACACAGTTTGCATTATTCGTAACTATTTGCTTTAATATGAAGAGCTTGAAGTTTTAAAAGTTTCTGCATTTGCGTATCTGTTTCTCTTGGTAAAAGCTCTTGCTGATGAGAAATAGCTTGTATGCTTTTCCATGGCCTAGGAATCTTTTATTCACATTTACTTTGTGCAATAGGCACACTCTCTACTCTTCCTCCTTCTCCATCACCAAGAGTCTCAGAAGATGTATGCTGACACCAAATAAATTAAAGCAGTGCTTCTTTTCTTAATGCAAAGGACCTGGTAAGACACTCTGATTCCCTACATCCCTCTTTATTTTTAAGCAGCCCAGTGTTATAAGAGCTTTCAGCCAGACAAATGCTTTATGGCAACAGTGCTTTATGCTTTCGTAACACCCTTCTTCTAAGGATCTAAAATGCTTTACAGCAGTAATAAATTAAGCCTTACAACATCAGTGTGGTAGGTAACGATTATACCCATTTTATGGGTGCCAGACTTCATGGAATAAGCTGCATTCAACATGCCAGCACACTATGAACAGCCATTTGGGGATCTATCCTAGAATGATCACGTGAATGGTGTCTACAATAGAGTCTATAAAAGAGATACCTACAAGGCAAAGCATTAGGGCTTTTAGGAGCAGTGTTTGTCTTTGGCCCTTATATGCAGAGACCTTTAAAAAAAAAGATTTGTGAAGAAACCTCTGATTAGACACTAAGGAAAGCCTAAGGAAGAATTCAGTATAAAAACCCTTAATAAATGATGAAGTGGAGGCTCAGCAGTCTGAGAAGAAAGGTGATGTGGATGGGGGTCTGGAGGAATCAAAAGAAAGATTTTAGAATGGAGGGGCAAAGACCAGATTTTCTTCTGGTCTGTAATTTAAAATATATCAGAGAGCCTGCCCTCCTTGTGATGCTTCAGCTGGGATAAAGTCAAGACCATTGCTGGAAACATTTACTCCCAACCTGAAACCTAAATAACCATAGGGAGCTGAACTAACTCAGTTTTTAAATCAGCAGAAGAACTGAGCTAGAGCTCTGGGTGGTTAAATGGCAAACCAGAGTTCAGCACTGTATTTGTGTCTGAAATAGGTACGTAACTGCTGGCACCCCATAAACCCATGAAGGTGTGCTAAGCTTCTTTTGGCCTGTTTTGCTTAAATGCTTGAAGTTTCTTCAGATCTTGCAGTGATAACAGCCTCTTGGTTTTGAGGCAACACCAAATTGTAGAATTGTGACACCAAACAGGTAAACCCACAGTCTTGTGACCTGAGGTTACAACATAGGTGGTCTACCTTGGTGGCCAGCCACAGGGAAAGAAAAAAGCTAGGACTTTGCAAAAGTTATCATATATATACCTACACATACATACATCTACACACACCTAAGAGCAGGGAGTTTCTTGTGTGGAGTGCATCAGAGAAGAGGAATAGAGAAACCTAAACTAGTTTTAAAATAAAGCTCAGTCATTGCATGGATGGTCCTGTAGGGTGTGGTAGTCTGGATTAGTGGGGGTCAAGCCATTGATCAAGGAGGGATCCCTTCTAAGATAAATTAACATTATATGATGAACTCAGTGCTTCCTGGCATGCTTTTTTGTTAAGTTGTTAAAAAAAAACATATCATACAGGAATAACCTTATTATTCTGTTGAGATGAAACAAGGAATACAGGCACCAAGCAATATCTGCTGCTCTGAAATATTCATAAGTGGTTTTGTTTTCTTTTTCTACTGACACAAACAGTCAAAAAGCAGCCTGGAGGAAATGTCCTTTGCTTTTGGAAAATGAGTTGGTAATTTATTCACATAAGGCCATGTAGTCATTTTGAATTAGCACATTGTGGAATCTACTAATAAAACGAAGTCAGTTTACATTTTAAACAACCTTTAATATTTGTAAAAGTAAATATCCTTTAATTTCTCAGCAATTTAGATGTAATGGAAATTGTCAGAAATTTTAATTTCTTCCCGTTTAGCTCACTCACAATGGCTGTCAAACAGTCAAATGATATGACGTAAAGTACTGCTAATCGTTTCAGCACAAGACAGTACTTCAAAGGTAAGGCAAAGGATGTGCAGACACTAATGAAATTTTATTATCAGAACATAGAATTAGAATTGTGACAAGAGACAATGGTGGCAGTGACATGCAGCTAGAATGTTAAGCTTCTGAAATCTCCAAGCTGAGCCTCACAGACAAAAATAGCTAGAGCTACAGGCTTGTTAATAGTCTTAAATGGAAATTGAATGGGCTCAATTAATCAAATGAACACACATAGGAAATTACAAAAAAGGCTCATTCTATATTTTTGGGCCATTAACATGCATGGGCAGTACATCCTGTTACAATGGTGTGGTTTGCAATCCATGTTCTCTTTCTCTGAGAGCACATTTTTGTAATTCATAGGGAAACATGTAAAACCCCTCAGACAGCAGGGCATGATGATTTTTGTAAGCACACACTTGGCAGAGCCCACAGAGAGCAGGTCTTGTTGCACATGATCAAACCAAGTCAGTCTGTGATGTAGCACTGCATATTTCTGAATAGGTAAGCATGAGAAGTTTGCTTCAGAGCAGATTTCTGTTCCCCAGCATGTCCTACATTAAAGGATGAATTGAACCAACCTGTGGGCATCTGTTACTATTTTGGTGTTGACTAAAAGTATCTACTTTAAAGAAACCTGTGAGAATCTGCCAGGTTTTACAGAAGTGGCAGCTTTGATTTTAGTGGGTTCACTTGGATTTAGTCCTAAAGTATTTGTAAAGTTACTACCTGTGTCCTCAGTGCACTTTCTGATGTGGGAGGTGTCCTGTTGCCTTGTGAGCCTCAGCAGCTGCAAGGGCTGAAAATACTACCTGGAATGTATTAGGTTTACTTATTTTTTTAATTTCAATTAACCTTGTGGAAGAGTGACCAGAGTCTGGTAAATTCTCCCTTCTCTGGAGGGAATGTGTCCTTTGCTATTAGGAACTTGGTCTCTGGTTCTCAGATTAGTCCTATCTACAGTGGCATCAGAGACAAGGAATAATGTTTGAGAAAGGTTGGAGCCACAGGTTACCACATCATTACATTCAACAACTGCTTTTTGGGATCTTCTAGAATGTCTAATCCCTTGGAGTTCTGCATAAATAAAGGGCTTTATGAAAACACACACCTATAATGGATGTGTTAGTAGGGAGTTCTGTGACTTCCATGGGACAAAATCCAGCAGGAAGTCTGCAGCATCAGGGACTGGATTTCCCACCTCCACCTGCAGAGTAGCTATGGGTTTGGTAAACTAAACAGAAGTGGTTTCAGTGGAGAACTGAGACCGGAAAATTGTTCCTGAGCTCCTCCAGCACACTGGAGTACTGCACAGTCCTTGAAGTATAATGTCTGTCTGCATTTGAATGGGGATGAAAAGTGCATTGATTTCTTTAGGAGATACTTCTGCACTCTGACAAGGGGAGGCTTTCCTCTGAAGAGTGAAAAGGTCACAGAAATTATGTAAGGTATTAGCCCTACCATGTAATTACTTGAACTTGGTAATAATTTCTAAATAAACAGGTAAGGCTACATTATGTATGACTTAAATGTTGCTGTGACCTGGCAGGATACTCCAGATTTTGAGTCCGTGTCAGTCTGTGCCTGGCGCTTTCTGCTCAGAGTTACTGTGTTCTCATTGCAGGGAATGTGGCTGTGACCCATTGTCCCTTTTCTTATTCTTTTTCCATAGTGTGGCTGCAGTTTATCTTTCCCACTCTCTCCTCAGTTCTTCCATTTTTCTCTTTCTCTCTCATTTTTCTTTCTCTGTAGTTTTTATTCTTGCAGAGGGCATCTCCAGAGTGTCCTAAAATAGATAATTCATGTTCCCTTGTGCTGTTTCCTGTGCCACACTGCCACTCCCCTGCCAGCACTGAGTGTAAACATGTAAGGATTCAAGCTATGCTTGTACAGATATTTGCCAAGGGCAAACTGTAACCCAGAGTGCTTGATCATTAGCTGAAAGCAAACTGCACATCGTACATGCACATATGTTGTCTATTTACAGTTTTGACTCCATTGCTAAGTTATGCAAGTCTACCAGTCAGGGAACAAAACCAATACCCCATATGTTTGGTGACTAACCAAAACTGTCATTTGTCCTGACAATAAAAAGAAAAAAAAAAATAAAAATATTAAAAGCTTGTATTCCACTTAGTAACACGGTTTAAAACACGGGTGACACATGGTTTGAAAATATTTTGGGTGTTGTGTTAATAGTAAATCCAGAGCATATTCTAAATAGGCATTATTCAGCTGTGTTGCTGCAGGGAGGGGAAACATTGCCACATGGCTTGTGCAGTCCAGCCAGCACCATGCATATGGTGAGGATCTGCAGCAAACTGTGCTGCAGAATTTAACTATTAATAACAGTTTTCATTAAGTTTCCAATTCTCACAATTAGTTCATATGCAGCTGAATAAATCAGACAAACAGTCATTAAATGAATCCTTGTAATTTGTTTGTTCAGGAACAAAGTTTCAGTCCTCAGAGCTCTAACTCAGGAGCTGGAGGTCCCAGCTGTGATGTGGCCTCCCTGCTCCAGCTCCCCACCAGTGACCTGAGGATTGCAGTGATCTGCAAAACCTCTTGCATGTGACATTCACCTGTATTTTGGAAGGACTGTTAATCATACAAAATGGGGTGCAAGGAAAATTCAGATTAAAAATGTGTTATTATTGGGAGCCAGAAATTGTTGTCTTGGCAACAGTAAGCATCTTGGGTTTTTTTATTTTTATTTTTGTTTGGGTTGGTTTTGGGGGGTATTTTTTGGCCTTGCTCTGGATTTGCAGTGCCCTGTAAGAGGCTTTAGCTGCTCTTCTGTGTTATGACAGCCAGGTTTGTCCTTCAAGGAGAATTTCATGCAGTACTTTGCAGGGGAAGTCACTAAGATTGGTATAAGAGTAGCTTAGCAGAATCAAGTTCATTCTTGGATGAGAAGGTCTGTCAGAAACAATGAGCTGTTCAAATTTTAGTTAAAATGCCCTTGCACACTTCATGGAAAAAACAGTTCTTGGAAGTGAAAAGCTTTATGTACAGAGGGAATTTATACGGAACTCCTTTTTCTTCAAATTAAGGTGGCTCTTAGAAGATCAATAGAAAATCTGCAGAGCTAACTGCTTATCTTAGTGCATTGGTACTGGTATTGTGTATTGCACTGGGATAAATTAACAATTATTAATGTATACCTCCCCTAATAGAGTTGAAAATGCAAGCTCAGTATTTCAGTAAGGGGAAAAAACCTTGAAATTGTCATAAACCTCTTCTCTTCACCTTTAATACAACCTCTTGGTTTTTAATTACTCCTGTAAAGTGGAGCAATCACAGGATCCTCCTGTGACATTTTCAAGTTTTCTGTCTGCTCCACTTACGAGAAACAAATGGGTCTGCTCAGCTCCATCTAGATTGAGTTTTTCATGAAGTCATTACTTCTGTCACAGGGACTATTTTCAAATTGAAAAATCTGAAACAATAAATGATGGTGAAGCAGTTAATAACTGTTAAGAAATCACATTTGGAAAATTGCATTTAAGCAATAACCTTTCTCCCTGTAATTAAATGACAGAAAGGTCCTGGTTTTAATTAAGTCAGCAATTTATAGTTATGAAGCTATACTTCACTATGCAGATTAGAAGATGATAGGTCACAGAACACCCTGAGTGCATTTTTAGCGGAGCTGATCTGGTAATTACTCCACTGTTCAGTGGTGACCACAGTGAACCGTATCTCTAGATTAAACAATTTTCTTTTCCCTGCTCCATGATGTATAACCAGGATGAGTAAATGTACCACTAGGACTGCATCGAACATCTTTAAATTAAAATGGATTTTAAATGAGGGGGCATGAGCGAAGAAAGTAATGTTTGAAGAACAGCAGTAGAAATGAATGGGCCACTAGGCAAGTCTTGCAAGCAGAGAATATATCATTGTTTTACAGGGCTTTCTATCTTGTGCCTGAATGTTTGGTGCAGATTTATGAGGAAGTAAAATGCTAATGTTAGTGTATTTATAAACATATGATGGGGGTTTCATCTATAATTTATTCCCGGGTCCTGCATTATGCAGCCTATGAAAGAAAATGAAATGCTGTGTTGGACAGCAAAAGGGTTCATTAATACAGCTTTCACATTTTATTTAACTAACCCCTAGCTCATATTACACATTGATTATTACATTGTGAGATGTTTTTGAACGCTTATTGTGTTCTGTTCCTCAGGCCTTTTGCTAGCTCCTTCAGTAAGATTTCAGCAGCGTTCAAATGTCTTATTTCAACTAGCACTAAGTGTATTCCCTTGGCCTTCAGGCATATGAACAATGTATGTATATTTATGGGTATATATGTTTTCTGAAAGAGTTGAGGGAACTGAGATAGAGTTCAGTAGTACTGTTTACTGGGAAAATCTCTTATTTTGGTCAGATAGTGATTTAATAACCTGTGGTCAACTTGCACCACAGAACCAGTTCTAATAAAATGTAACTACAGCGTAAGCCTTGCTGAACCAGTTTGTAAATAAGTAATATTTAAATAGCACTTTAGTTTGCAGTTACTACTTCCATTTACTCATAAACAAACTAATTCATTGAGCAGAAAAACTTCATCAATGGGTTAAATTAGTTATCAGTACAGATTGTCAACACTGCATGGAAATCTGTTGACATTTGGCAATACAACAGCCTGGAATTTAGTTAAGAGAGCATGATTTTTGTCATGTATTGGAACAGAGTGTGTGTTGAAGGGGTGGGCAGGCATGGATGGGAAGAGATGAAAAGCCATTTACAAGATGATATTTATAAGAATGGACATCAGTAACTCTTGACATTAAGTGAACACAGCAGATGATGTTTTTCAAGTTTACTGATACAAATACTTGCTTACAATCTCTTTTTACTCTGTTTGCTGCATGATTGTTTTATTTTTGTTCTCAGAATTTTGCAAACCTTAGTCTGATTCTTTGTGACTTCAACAGGAAGGGGCTTCAGCCAGCAGTAGGCAATGGCAGGATTCTTTCAAGGTTGACTCTGGCTAAACAGGGCAAATGGACAGAATGCCTCCTTTGTATATCTAACTTTGTTCTGAGGGACCCAGATGTTTAGAGTGAAGTTTAGAGATGATGACTTGTTCTGTTTGTTTTAATGTGGCAGCAAAACGGGGACAGTTCTTCAGCTGCACAGTAAGAAAGGGGAACTTAGCCCAAGGTACTGGTCATCTAAAGGGTGACTTTTCTACCCTTCACAAAGTTCTAGGGAAGCTGGGAAAGCTCCTTTCACAAGCCCCCTCTCTTTTTTTTTTTTTTTTTCCTCAATATTTTTATGGTACTTAGGTGATGCAAAGAAGTGACTTTTCTTACCTTTACTGATGTTTGCAAATCTTCAGTGGGCACCACAACATCTCATGATGAAGATGTGTCAGAAAGTTACAGTGTTGAAGGAATCCAGTGATGTAGATCAGATTTTAGTTATTTTTAAAGGCCTTCCCTAGCAATGTATGACGTTTGGAGTTACAAGGGTGCAGAGCTGCAGAGCCCTAATCTCTGAACATGTAGCATATATACCATGGGGACCCAAATGCCTTCTGCATAACTCCAGGGACAGAGTCAGTACAACCAAAAAGCCATGTGTATCCAAATTCCAGGACCTACAGTCTGTCGGAGATCTCTGAAACCTGAAGCAGAGATGAGCATCTACACTTTGCTAGCAATTACCATCTGTCACACCACGGTCTTGTTATCAACAGATCTGCTTATCAGCTGACTGGAAGTTGTTAAAGGTAAATAGAAATGTGTGAGATCTTAACAGGCTTCCACAGAAATGTGGAGTTATCCATAACTCCCATGTTAAGACAATCAGCCAGCTCAGAATTTGTTTTATTGCCTCAGAGGAGGATGATTTTACCATTTTGCTTTGTCCTGAAACAGCTGGAATTACTTATGCTTGGAGGAACAAATTTCCTTTCATTCCTTGCAGAGTCTAAGGAAGTTCATGGCAATATTCCCTGTAGACAAGACCATCAAAATGGCTGTCATGAAGCATGGGGACATAAAATAAATTGATGACAGAAGGACTTATCCTTCAGTGGTCATGTAGAGTTGCCATATAAGGACACGGAGAGGAAATCTCCCTTCGAGACAGCCCATTCTTACTCTGTTACATCTAGAGGAGAGACATACAATTAAGGTAGGTAGGAAAGAATTTGAATTATGGAGAGGTACATGCTTCCTGATGTGTTTGACAGCAGAAATCAGACAGGGAAAGCTGATGAATTCTTACCCTTCTCATGGGAAAAAGTGAATTTGAATCGATGTGACAAAAAAAATTGTCAAGTGATACTAGCATGCTTTAGAAAAAGCAGTAAAATCCCTCCCCCATATGGAGTTCTTGAAGAGCACCTTTTCAAATTCGTTCTGGTTATAGGAGCTTTGCAGAGAAGTCTACTGGAAAGCGACAGTAAAGCACTTTTAACATGCTGTGAGTCAGAATATTATCTTCACTCTCACCACCTTACCTACATGCAAGGGTGGTGATACTTACACAGACTTTCAGGCAATCCTTGCAGTTGCTCTGTTTCTGATTTTCAGTTCTTCATCTAATGTTGGAACAATGACACTGATCAGATTTGATTATTCCATCGGATCACTATTGTAGAGAAGGAAGCCCAATCCACAGATCAGCATAATGGGTATTAGCACTTATTAATTTCCCCCATTTGCCAGTGACTGTCTTTAATGACATGTAAGTTTTTTATTTACTATTTCAGTTATCCCAGGCAAGTGGTACATAACAAACAGAAAAAAACCCTGGCCCTACCCAAGGAGTTCTCAATCCAGATGCAAATTACAGATGATAGCTTAATCCAGAGCAATTTTGTGGTGTTGAATCCAGAGCACAGAAAGCTGGGGTGATGGTAAAAAATATCTCAAGTGAATGACCTCTTTGGGAAGTGAGAGGTGGGAACTGGGGGCTGCTGCTGAGGTGAATACATGCAGCAATGTGCACCATGAATAAGAAAGTTACAGTGACTGTGGTGGGGAAGTTATTAGTTATTAATTACCTATTAGTTATTAATATCCTCTACCCTTATGTGATCCTGCTCTGGCAGGGGGGTAGAACTTGGTGATCTTCCAAGGTCCCTTCCAATCCCTAACATTCTGTGGTTCGGTGTCTCACTGGCTAATTCCATACTTGCCTTCATCTTTAAAGGGTGTTGGGAGCTCTCAAAACTTTCTGACAATTTATTTGGAGGATTACAGATGGACATTTTGTTAAAAATAAGTCAGTGTTGACAAATTGTTGGATTTGAAAGTAAACGTAGGACAAAAACTTGAGTCTTCATATACTAGGTTATGTACTGTGGCTACATTCTGCCAACAGCATGAAGCTCAGTTTTGAAAAGCAGGTAATCACCCAACTTTCTTCAGATCAGTCAGAACACAAGCATGTAAATATCTGCAGCAATCTGAACCTCAGTTCCTACAGTCTATTTAAGCAAGTGTGGCTAGGGGGGTAACTTAGACTAGCTTTGCAGAAACTATAGCAGTGCTGGGCAACAAAATGTGAAGGTACAACCACCAGGTTCTGTCCTGTACTGCACATAGTGCTGTCATTCCCCAGCACAAAGCCCTAAGTTGGGACACTGAAGTATTGGCTTTCTTCCCCTTAATTTTGTTTTGTTTTTGTGACAGAAAGTCTTGCCAGTTCTCCTGGTGACTACATGAGTATTCAGTCTTGTGGTTTAGGGGAGGATCATCAGAACCACATTTTTTTGTGCTTGCTTATAAGCTGGAGAGCTGACAGTGGGTAGTAAAACACTGGGTTTTGCTGAGTAGCCTGGCAGTGCTGTCAAGAGATCCCTTATATCCTTATAGATTTTTAATATATCTTTCAGAGCTTTTTCTGCTAATGCACTTGGCTCTGCTTAAAGAAGCCACAACACAATGCACTTTACTGATGCATGGTTGAAAATTACCAAAACCAGTCACTTATGTATCAAAACCCATCCATTCTTCTATTGTTTAGATGGTTTAGTTGGAGCAAGCAGCAGTTAACAATATTATACTGTCTTTGAAGTAAGATGGTTTGTAAAATTTTTAGGAGCAGTCCACTACTGAGAAATGATTCCTCCTCACCCAGAAAGCTCTCTCCCAACCTTGTACCAAGGGCAGTCAGGAGTCTCATGTTGTGTAAGTGGTCTCTGTTACATTCTGCTCCCTGTATGAACTGCAGACTTCACAGCAGGATACTTTATCTTTGATTGCAGCATTCATGTCTGGCAGGAACAGGACATCTCAAACATTGTTTTTTACACTTTTCAACACCCAAAAGGGAGCTGCAGATTATGTTTGCTGTGTCTCACCTCAGGTTGTGTGATACTAGAACACAGCAGTCTTTGTGCAGAGTCCCATCTTTAGCTACAGGTATGTTTGGCTTAGGGTGGACGTGATGTGATCTCCTTTTTAAGGGCCACCCATTTAAATGTCATCTAAAATGGCAGCACATGTGGCTCCTCTGAGTTTCTTAATTGAGCTTTTAAATTTTGTTTTAGAAACATACATCATGCTAAGTTTCCTTCTTTGTGTTCGTGAGCCTACAAAGAAAATATTTAAAGCATTTCTTTTGTGAAATGCCCATTGTGGCTAAAGACAGAGTGTTCAATCCACTATAAAAGGGATTATATTCAACTTTCTTTTTCCCAGCACCTTCTAGTATCCCTCCCATCAACTCACTGGGACCCAGTGAAGGTCACAATCTGTGCCTGAATCATCTACTGAAAAGCATAATTGCAATTGGCATTGGTGTGTAAGAGAGAGTTTAAATGTTAAGGGAAAGGGTGCCATGGCAGTAGCTAAGGAACTGACTTGGAGGGAGTATTTTTGTATGGTATCTTCAGGAACAGTTTCCCTGAAGTCTACAGGGTGAAAAATGTTCTCTGTAATGTTGCTGGCAGTAATTTGCAGTCATTTCTGGTACGAATGGACACAGCTCTGTTCTATTTATGGAAGGTTCCTCTAATGTGTGCAGATCTCCCACTGACTACAGTGAAGCTGTGCCCACTTCTGAGGCTTGTGAACCTGGCCTGTGCTCTCTGCCAGTCACTCATCAGGTCTGAGATACAAAGCCAGCCTGAAAGCTGTCAATGTTTATGTAATTCTGCCTGAAGATTGCTATGTTGGGGTGAGCCCAGCAAGGAAAAAAACCTTTGTATGCTCAGACTAAAACCAGTAACATTTAAGTACTTATTTTTTTTTTCCTAGGAAGATTTTTCCATTAACTTTAATGAAGCTTTTTCAAGGCTTACAAGTCTGAAGAGAGCTATTAAACAAAAAGGAGAGAGTTTGCTTGCCAGGCATTTTCTCTGCTCTCTCGGTTCCATTTCTTTATAGCCAGAGAAACACTTTCAGCCATATGTCTTTAAAGCAATGCTAACACTTAGTGACCAGTTAAGTAAATCCCACTTGTTAAATTCTTGTGGCTGCATTATGCTGGGAGCCTTACTCTGAGGGCCCTTCTGTCACTGCTTGTTTTTTTCTGCATTAAATGAAGTGACTTGGATGGGATACGCACATTGGTGATGCAGGAGAAATCCTCTTCTGCTACTGAAAGGTGGCACAGTGCAAAACTATAACAGTTATTTTCCTTTTCTGTAAAAGGTAAGCCAAGAAACTTGTTTTCTTGGGCCTCAGGTTAATGGGGCAAAGCCTGGATGCAAGCCAGGCTGTAGAAAATCACCTTTACTTGTGGTTGCCACCTCTGAATTAGGAATCAAAGGATTTGGGTGGGATTTACTTTCTTTGGCCTCCAGTTTGCTCCTGGACCAGTGGAATTAGAAAACTAAATGGCAGCAATCCAGCATGGATGCAGTGTCTCACCCCCCGTGGTCACCCTTCCCCTCACAGTGACAGGCATAGATATCTCTAAAAAAAAAATTTGGAATTTCGGGAGCTTCCTTGGAACAGAAACTGTGACTGCTGATACCTTTCTCCCAGACCAAAGAGACAAATGATGCCTGTGTCCATTTGCCTGCCTTCTCTGCAGGGTGTGTGTCCCTCCCGTAGCCCTCACACTTACCAGCCCCTGACTCCCTTCATAAGCACCATGGCACCACATTTATCTTTTACCCTTCAATGGGATTAAAGCCCTTGCAGTCCCAATGTGCTCCATCTTGAGAGGAGCACCTAATCTGCACCCCTATTATCTCTGCTGCCAAAAAATGCTCAGGATTTCTTTGTGTACCATAGCTCTTCTTTCAGTTAGAGAATACTGATCAGAAGTCATAGCTCAGGAGTGCTGGCCTTATTTCTCTTAGAAATTGCTTGTATGGATTTCTCTCACTTGAAAATTAATTGACCATACAATAAACTATTTTCCCTTGAGCAGGGACTATTCTGTTTGCATGACGTTACAGTAAGCTGTCTTTGGGCCAAATATTTAAAGGTATTTAGGTGCCTAAAGATGCAGGTAATGTGAATTTTCCGAAATACCTAGCTGCCTAATACACAGCGATTTCAGTGGGAGTTGCCATCTAAGAGCTTCTAAAAATCCCACTGTGCACCCATCTGTTTCTTTAAGCACCTGAGTTCTTTTAAAAAACAGGGCCTTCCCTCCAGCAGTGGAGACAAATTTTATTTTTCTTAATGCAGACCGAGCTTCTCAATCCAGTTTCTCAGATATTGTCTGCCACCTAAAACTTATTTTTCATTGTTTTGATTATGATGTCAAATCTAGTTGATGATCATGTTTATGCAGCTCCAAGCAGAGCGTGGGCACACAGCATCTATCCTTTATGACATGAACTTGGCACAGCATCTAATATTAATAAATCAGGGCTAAGAGGTCTGTAGGCAAGCAAACTGTCAGGAAGTTACCGCAACTTTGCAGTATATTAAATGATCTGTGTTTTGCTCTAACTTTTTAAACCTTCTTTGAAAACTGGTATTCTGTTTCTCATTAGCTGGTCTTTGATCCAGTGAAAATATCAGTCCCTTGAGTTAATATTTCATCTGACTATAGGGCCATGTAATTTGCTACGACACTAAGTCAATAGGTCTCTGCTGGCTTACCCCAGCAGGACTTGTGTGTGTGTAGGCAAAAAATTCTCTGCAAAACATGAATAATGTGGATCTACTCAAGAATTTATTTCCTTGGTTAACCAAAGGAAAAAAGTGGAGTGTGAACATCAGTCCATCTGGGCAAAAAAGGAGCTTGAGGGAAAGAAAACATTTCACTTTGTATCAATTCACATTCTCAATTTAATACATAAACAGGAGTGTCAGGACATGTGCATCTTGCAGAGCCACAGAAATAGCAGCAGATTGATTTATCATTATTTACCAGCTTAGCCATCCTATTCATGTGCTTTCTATTATAATGTACTTGGAAAGCTCAGGCAGTCCTTCTCCATTAACCTCCACCTTCTGTCGTCATCCTTCCCTCTGGCTGCCCTGTGCTGCATTCAGAAATTTTAATTTCATTGCACAAGGTGCTATAGAATGAAAATAAACATTTGTCTGTGGAGAGTTTGCTGAGTCTGGAATATTCAGTTTGGCTTAAACTAATTTAAAAACAAGCAACCAAAATTGTGTTTTTACTTTTTAAGGCTCCTCCAGGGATATTTCATTCTGTGATCTCCAAAGGAGCAAAACATTTACGAATATGCATTAATCCTCACTGGGAATTGATCCAGAGCTTGTTTTAAGCATATGCTTAAGTGGTTTGTTGAACTGGGGCCATAGCTGCCCAGGCCCATCTCTGGCTGAGCTCTAATTGAGCAATGTGAACATTTGAATTCATTTACTTGTAGTTGTGGGGTTACATATTTTTTTATAACAGCTATTGATGACATTTATAAGAATTTGTGCACATCTCATCTTTGGATATGTAAAAAAGGGCCAGATCTCTGAAATGACTTTGCAAAAAAAAAAAAAATCTCTTTTTTAGTTCAATACCTGTCTGACACCGTGTTAAAGGACAAGCAAATATTTTGTTGTATTTTCACCAACCTGAAAAAAGACTCAGATCTGGGTTGTGTGGTTTTTCAATCCTTGCTTAGTTTTGGCTCGCTGGTTTTGGTTTTGTTTATTATATTATAATTGTTATTATTGTTGTTGTTAAATGTATATTAATAATAATATCAATGTTGATAATAATATATTTTATGGTTTCCATTTCTTTCTTGGGTCTGTGCTACAGAAGAGCCTCCTGCTCTGATTGATGTGTTAGCATATCACTGACTACCTGCAGCTCATTCATGAGTTTCAACTCTGATGGGTTGGATGCCCAGGGAGGTCACTGATTAGACTGCCCCTCCTAATGTTCTGATCCCTGCAGATACTAAGCAGGAAAATATTAAGTAAATTTCTTAATTTAAGAAATTAAGAAGTAGTAAAATAAAATTAAGTAGTAAAGTAAAATTAAGAAGTAGTGTGGAAAATGAAGAGTTTGAGAAACCATGGACTTACAGCATCATATGGTGCTTGCTGGGTCTGCAGTGGCATTCAGTGTGGTAGCACAAGAGTTAGGATCAGAAAAGAAATCCAAATTTTGGCAAATAGAAGGCAAATTGCACATTGCATTTGCAGCTTTTATATGGCTGTGTGATGCCTTAGGGGAAGGAGAAGAATTTCAGAGTCCTGGATGATTCTTCAGGGCTTGGTTGTTTTGTGTTCAGTTGTTCTACAGAAGAGATCTGACCCTGAAATTTCAGGGCCACCTCCTGAACTCCAAATACTCTATTCATCCAGACAAAACTCTTAGTAAAGTCACCAGGAGTTTTCCTTAGACTTAAGGATATTAGAATTTGATGATCCTTGTATTTTTTTTTCAACAGGATGGGTAAAGTGTATTTATCACTGTAAATAGGGATTTAAGTCCTGATGGAAGAAATTCTATTTCTCCTGATTTTAAAGTAAAGGAACCAGGCAACTTACTGGTTTAGAGTATTTGATGGGTGTCATAAAATGAGATTTATTTAATTTCATTTGGGAAAATTTCTTTTTGCAGCTACTTTTCTTTCTCATTATTTGTGCAGATTTTAGTCCCACTCTTCTTGTTGTCCTGTCTTCTTTTTGAGTACCCAAGGAATATTTTCAATTTCTGGGCTCCCAGGGCCAGTACCAGAGGCTGAGCTGCATGCAGTCAGCCAGGGTATTCACCTGGGATGTGCTGAGGCAAAAATCAAATAAGGTAAAGTTCCAAATTGAATCTGGGCCTCATGTGTCTCAGGTGAATACAATAATGTCTTCATCCTCTATAGCTGCTTGGGGTTTTTTTCCTTTTTTTTTTTCTTTTCTTTTTTTTTTTTAATGTCTGTAAAAGTTCTGAAAAGTATTTCTCTGACCTTCTTACCAGGAGGAAAAGAAAAAAGAAAGGGTCTATTTCATGAATCAGTATTTTCCAGTGAAAATTTTTGTTGGAATACTCCTGATTGGTTGCAGCTGTTTTCTTAAAAGCATCTTTACTTAGGCTCTTGTCTAAAAATATGAACTCTCTTTAGAATATGGGAAGTCCCACATGCCTTTAGCAAACAAGGGAAATGTTTCTGAAGTTAAACACATCTGAATTAGGTGATCCAATAAATGTGTTAATGAGCAGAAATTAGGCAAATAAGTGGAATTTATGACCCAGGTTGGTAAATGTATGTCCTCTGGCTATGGTAAGTACTGCCCTGTGTCTCTTTCCCATCTTTTCACTCAGTGTTGTGTTTTTAAGCTCTGTGGCACAATTATGATGTGTAGATCCAGTAAGAGCAAGTCTGTTCTTGGTCCTCTGGGTTCACTTTTATCTACAGCCTGGAGCAGGGCTGTGCACAGAGAGTTTGCCACGTAGCTGTGCACACTCTTGTACTTCCCCTCCATGTCCCAAGGTGCTGGAAAGCCACATTGTACCAGACTAATGGTAGAGCGAGAGCAATCCTCTGTGTTTTGCCAGACCCAGAGAAGTGAGTCATCCTCCATGCTGCTTTGAAAGTAGCAACACTTTAAACTCCAGGTGCAGCTGGTCCAACCTATGAATGTTTTCTCTTAGACTTTGGTTAAGAGCTGAGTGCCAGTGTTAGGGCATCCTGTGAGCAGCTGGATGTTGGCTCTCACATGCACCATCTCCATCCACATTGTTCTCTACAACCACCTGAAAGAAAGCTGTAGTAATGTGGGTGTTGGTCTTGTCTTCCATGTAGCAAGCAATGGAAAATGGGGAAATAACTAAGTTGTTCCAGGGAATGTTTAGATTGGATATTAGAAAAAATTTCTTTACTGAAAGGGTCGTCAGACACTGGAAGGGGCTGCCCAGGGAAGTGGTTAAGTTACCATTACTGGAGGAGTTGTAGATGTGGTGCTTAGGGACAGGGTTTAGTGGTGAACTTGACATTGTGCTAGGTTAACAGTTGGACTTGATGATCCTAAAAGTCTTTTCCAGCACCAGTTAGTATCCAAACTTGGTGGAAGGATAACACAAATTAAAACTGGTCTTAAGTTCTGAGTTAACAGCAACTGGGGATGTTAATGCAAAATTCCCCATGTTTAGTACTAAGGCTAACCCCATGGTCCTCATCAAGTCAGTCTGAAAATTCTCATAGCTGTACCCTCAGGTTCTGTGATGTGTTTCATAGCCCAACCTGCACCTTTTGCTCTCTGCAGATCATCATCCCACCAGCTCTCCTACAACTCCCACCCCTCCAGTCTCCTTACATAAGAGATTGAAAGGGAAGCCAGTGACCAGGGCAGAAATCCTCAACTTGTATTGTAAAAAAGAGGCAAAGAAAGAGTCAAGGTAATTGATAAAACATGAAAGGTCACAAATGCCTTTTCACTAAACCCTTTTCTTTTTTTAATTATCCAACTGCATAGAAATACATAGGAAAAATATGTACAGCTTTTGTTGATTCTGTGACCATATATAAAGTCTTATGCTGTCCTTAGGGATAATAGGATTTGGGGGGTATAAGTGCAAAAGAATTAAAATAGAAAGCTGGGTAGAATGTAGTCATAGTTTGTCTTGTACTTCCAGCTGTTGTACTGAGAAGAGCAGGAGTCCTGTCTGCACATGCCTCTTGCCCAGAGTGTCAGGGAATTTGGACCCAGGTGGCTGTATTTTTCCACAAAAGCTCTGCTGTGCATGATGAGCAGCTCAGGATAGCACTGTAAGTGTGAGTGCATCCTTAATTCTGTTTTTATAGACACATAATTTCAAGTACAGTGCATAGAGCTCATGACACAAACACATCTGGATTTCAGTTGTTGATCTGAAATATTCACAGTCCAATATGGTAAAAGCAGATGTTGATATGACAGTCATCTTAAATGTGAATGATCATATCAGAAATCCCATATGCAGCTTATCTGGGAGCTGCAAAGCCTACCTGGCCATGCTTGATTTTGTTTTGGGGTTAAAGATGTTTGCATACACACCTGATGTTTTCATCACTTTTTTTTATGTGTAAAAGATTATTATAAATGTGAAAAAAGTTTAGATGCAAACTGTAATAGGGATTGAACTAATTGCCTCCATCAGAAATACTTAGTTTTAAATTAACTATTAAAAAAAAACCTCTTTAAAATGTTAAATATTAGCAAATTTTATGCATTTTGTGCTCTGCTGCAGAGGTCAATGGCACTGAACCTATTGGGTGGATAATTAAAAGACATCAAGCATCTGTGCCTTCTGCTAAAGTACACAGGGGCTGCAGAACTTCTGACACCTCTGGAGGAAAGTAGCTGAGGCAAGAGAAGTGTAGATGTACAGGTGAGTCAAGGGGCCCATATAAAGGTCACCTACATTCTCAGAGGTTTTACAATTCCACAACGTTATCACTTTGAATGTGAGTTTAACTGTGGTGAAAATTGCATGTTTGGCCTTCTTTATGTATTTGCTTATGAGTGTGTCCACAATGTGGACAATGTTGAAGATTATTTTGGATTTTGTATGTTTTTATGTTACAAAATGCACAACCTAAATTGAGAGTTTAAATTAATTTAGATTTAGGTTGTGTTCGTTTCCTAAAAGAGCATTTTATTTGTGAATAGGCAAACATCGAAAATCATAAAGAAAAAGCAAGTACTTTCCTTGGAAGGATGGATAAAACATAAATCTTAAGCAGAACTCTAAACTATTGAGACAGGGCAATTTTGCTGGATTATGTATCAGATAGCTCATATCAGATAGCAATAAATCAATCCTTCAAAGACAAAGGACTATAGAAAGAAGAATAAACCAAAGACTCTCCAGATAACAAAGGCCAGATACACAAAAGTAACTAAGGAGCTGAAGAGGCAAATAGATGCCTGGCAGGGCTTTAAATGGGATCATTCAGCACAGACACTCATCACCTGCTAGTGATTACTGGAATCTTCAGGCTCCTTCAGACCCAGACACTTCCTTGACTGAGGTTGCAATTCCCATCAGCATCAGGGAAATTAACTCACAGCCTTAAAATCTGCATGTTTGGTACAGCACCCCCGAGGCAAATGGAATTTATTTAGTGGGTGGGTTCCACCTATAGTGAGGATTGACAATACGTTTTTTTAATATGACTGTCTTCACCAACTTGAGTCATCTCACTGAGCTGGGAAGTTCTGTACATGTGTCACTTGCTGATCAGAGCCTGACTAGATAGAATAATAAATTTTGAGCAAAACTGGCTTGTTGGGTATGATGAAAGATTTCTAGCAGTGAGCACCAGCCACTAATGTTAGTTAGTACTCACTTCCTCTCACACTTTGGAAATAAATTTTCTGTACTGAGAATTCCTGAATTTGGGACCAAAAAAACCCTCAACATTCCAGTGGTATAAAATGCAAAATCCATGTCACACCTTGTGTCTGTACTCCTACCTTAGCAGTTCTCTACCCTGTAGTCCAGTGCCTTATTGTCCAGACTTTTAAAACATCCTGTGGCATGTTCCTAACCTGTGCCCCTTGGCCTTCTCCCACTTCTTGTGGGAGAAGATACTCTTCTACTGTGGGATACTTCTTGTATTCTGAAAATCAGAATACAAGAGGTATTTGGGACTCATCCTGACTTGGAAGTAGAAGAGTCACAGGAGCTGGGAAGTGTTTCCAGATCTCCAGGCCAGAACTACTGGGGATAAGCCTTTTAGATGAGCTTTGCTGTGCTGAGAGTTGCATATCCACCCAGTATCAAATCTGGCTGCTTTGTTTGTTGACATTACACAAAAGCATGACTTGAGTCTTAAACTGTGGAGGGTGTATGGAGTATACAGAAAGTGATTCCTCTCCTTCTTGTATCAGAAGAAACAAACAAAATGTGGGTAATCAGAAAGAGGGAAAAAAGAAAAGAAATTGATGTATGCCTAAAAATAAAAAAATAAGTAAATATTGAGGACATATTGAGGATCTTATCATGACTGAGAATTACCAGAACATGCCAGACATGATAAATAAAAGGCAAGAAAGGTTACTGCTGGAACAAGCAGAGATGTGAAAAATCTAGGAATATTTGCAAGTATTTATTTACCAGTAGTCTGACAACAGATGATGATGACATATTTGTGAACATATGTTACAAAAAAAAGACTACTATCACAAGCTAGACAGTGACAGGGTCGTTGAATATTTTTGGCTCCAATTCTGGTTCTGGTTGGCCTGTATCATCTTGAGTTTGAAAGTGCTGGTTAGTTCAGTCTCCTGACAATACTTCCAGTGCATTTATACAGAAAGAAGCCCTTATATTCGAATACAATATAATAAGACATGCAATACAAGTCCCTACAGTTTTAGGTTTGTTTAATCAAAGATTAATATTCTGTTTGCTTGGACCTTACACACTTTCAGAGTACAGCTGGAAAAAAAGTCAGTGCACTTACAAGTGAAATGGTACTTCTGAGAGTGGTTCTTTCAAGTCCCTCTCCCCTTTGGCACCACAGAAGTGCTTTTTTCATTTCATGCCTTATGATGCCCTATGCTTAAAACAGGGCAGCATGGAACACCATAAAAATATGTCGTTCTGGCTTAGTTCAAAATACATTTATCTGTTTAAAAAAGAAAAAGATTATTTTCCAAAAGCTTGTCTATACATTAATCCTGCCCAAGGGCACATTTGTTGTATGCTTTCACCATTTATGTGGCTTTTATACACAATTGCTTGCTTTGGTATAGACTAAAAAATGAATTTTTTACCAGTCAGGCAAGTACCGGACAGTGAAGCATGAGACTGTCCACCTGCTATTCCTGATAATCTTTTCTTAAAGAAAACACCTTAGTGATGCATTCCTCTCTATCCATCTCTCAAAGCATGAGCATTCAACTGAGGAAATGTATTGCTGGTCTCATTGTTTACTTTTGTCTCCTTCTGTGAGTATGAACCCATTTTTCCTCTCTTTTCATTAATTACACAACCTTGGGAAAAAAAAAAAAAAAAAAAGAAAAGAAAAGAAAAAAGGTAGCCATTTGCAAATGGCAAATCAGTTCATGGGGCTGCTTGGATTTTAAGGGCAGCTGCTGTTCAATGTATCTGGTGTGTCACTTTCTGTTTTGTGCTACTGTTTTATTGCTGCTGTGGGAATGGAGCAAAAATAGCGGCTACTGCAGTTCTGTTGAATAACCATCAATGTGATTCTAACCAATGTGTCAGTCCCTCACTGGGAAAAAAAAAAGTCCATATTTGATATCCACTGCTCTACCCTGACCTGTACATGAAAATAGTAACATGCTGCTAAATAGCTACAGAAAAGCATGATTAGCTAAAAGATGCAGCTGATATCCATCAATGTGTTTCTGCTGCTATCCGTGTGTGGGTGTGAGAATATAAGCACATTTCCAGGAAGGTTTGTGGAAGTAAATCATTCATAAGGTGCAGTGTATTTAAATGTTAAATACATTGGCTTTCAAATTCAGTGCAACTATTGAAACCTGCAGTTGGCTACTACCACTCGACTCCTGTATGTTTAAAGCAAAATCACCAGCAGTCTGCAAACACTGAGTAAAAATTACAAAAGCCCAATTACTGACAGAAAGCCTAAGCTTGCCAGCTTAGCCCTTTGTGGGGCTCAGATTTATCTTCCTCCCACGCAGGATGCTGCTTGGTCCAATTTGAGTGTCAAGTCTTGACACTAGAAGTGCTGACTCATGAAACAGCAAGGAAGGAAAATTTCTGGTGCTGCTGTGGTGGCCAAAGTCGAGTGGATTGACCCCACCGGGGCTTCTCCTGCCCTCCTCCCTCCAGCCCGTGCCCCACGTCTGGCCTCTGCCAGCCTGAACCTGCTGCTGGGGAAGAGCACAAAGGTATTAAATCCATCTAACAGCTGCTGCTTCATGCAGTTTGGTGTCGAATCCATGGCGATTGTTTTACCTCCCCTTTCTAATCACCAGCAAAAGTTTATCCTGCATCCAACCAGGCTTGTCACGTACCGGGTCTAAAGGGGCTTTTGTTCCACCCAAGGCAAAGCGGCGGCGTGCCCGCTGCGCTCTCCTGAACCAGCTGGTTTTCCCCAACAGATGGCACTGCCTTTCTCTCCTAGTTAGCCAAAAGTTTAAAAACATTTTGTTAAAAATAGATGCCCCACATTCTTAATTGGCAATCCTTTTTCTATTTATTGTGAGGCACAAATCAAAAGCTGGTTAGCTCTTAGGCAAGCTCAATGCACAATACATAAAAGCGGAACCTAAAGCACCCAGATATTTTCCTTTTCTGTTCTGTATCTGCTTGTTATGCCAGAAAATACTGAACAGTTTGTGTTTTTTCACTAATATCTTCAGAAACATATTTATAATAAAATGTGGGTTTTCCACTGTGAAGGGAGACCCTTTTTGTGTTAAACCTACAATGTAATCAGGCATCCAAGCCCACATGAAGCCCTGATTTTCACATAAATGAAGCCAAGATTATTTCAGAATCTCTGCTACATTTACTGGGCTGCTTAAGGCATTTGGCTCTTATCCTGAAGAAAGATCTCCTGAAGAAATCTCTTGTGCCAGCAATGTTTCTTGCATTAGGGATTGGAGGCACCTGTGAATGCAGAGAGTCCTGAGCTCTGGTCCATGTGTTGGGGCTCCAAGGCTGGTCCTGGGGTCAGGATGGCTCACAGCCTCCTTGGGGTGAGTCCTGTGTGCAGGAGCTAGGCGTGTGCTGTGGGGAAATGTGAGTCCCCCACAGCTCTCCTCCGACATGCCCTGGGTCTCTGTGGTAATTCAGCCAGGTAATTCCACAGGGTAATTTGCTACAGCTTCTTACCAGTGTCTCCTGATACCCTTGTGGGAAGAGAACAGACATATCACCAGGGGTGAGCCTGTCTCTGCTCTCTCTTGAGCAAGTTAATAATTTCTGTGGCCTCTTCTGGGACCCATTTCATTCGTGCAATTCCTTGGGCTATGCTGAGCATAAAGGCCAAATCACTCCTTTACAAAATGAAATTGTAATGGCCTCTGTTTCCTAGTTTATTCTGTACCTCCTCTTTCTTTTCGTGGTCGAGTTGTTTATGGTGGAGCAGAAGGAACATGTTTTGTTTTGCTTTATTTCTTTGCCTGTTCTTGCACATGGACAGATTTTCGGCCAGCTGCCCACAGTTTTTCTCCCTTCCACCTCCCCCCACAACGGTCGCAGATTCAGCGTAGGGACAGATCCAGACAAACATTTCCTTTCCCTACCAGAGCTCTTCCAGCAATGTCAATAGCCCAGCCCACAGATGTGGTTTTGTATCTGCTGGAAGGCGGTGTCAGCACAGGCCTTTTAGCACAGATGCATGGGAGTAATTCTTTCTTATATGCATTCACATGCATCTCTCTCCAGTGACCTTCATTTGCCATCTCTCTGCCTGTTTAGTTAGCTTACCAGGTCCTTCTGAAGTGGTTCATAATATTCTCATAATATTGGGCAAGTCTCAATAATTACGTCAAATCCCAATGTTATCAGCTGGATTTTGAAGCTGCTTCTCCTGTTTGCTAACATACCAAACAGCTCTGTACCTAACACAGTTCTTTGAGTCACCTCATTGTCAAAGAAATTGAAAGCCTTTTCTTCCTCCTCTTCTTTGGTGATTTTTACTTCCCAAGTTGGTTTTGTTCCCTTTGTCACTTTTTGTGATGAAGGCTATCAGCTGTATTTAGAAAGAGCAGTAGATTAACCATATGCTTGTATTTGAGGCAGTTCTCTTTTTAAAAACTCAGCAATATTTTCTCTATTTATACAACAATAATCTGGTTGGTTTTGCACTTTTTTTTTTTTTGGTTTAAGAGTTTTGCTTTCCTGGCAGTAGAGTGAGGTTTAGTAGGCTGCAATTTTCAAGGCTAGTTCTACATATTTTTTTTTAAAAATCCAGTGCTCACAAGACAGCTCCCAGCTCTCCAGCAGCTGATGGTAATGAGGAAGGATGTAGGGGGTTTTAATTAGTTCTTCCGACACTAACTGGAAAATATTTGCATGCACACAAGCCGGTTCTGGAGATCTGTTGCTCCCAAACACAAATGTTGCAGCACTTTCTGCCTTGAAAACAATCTTTAATATTGATTTATTTTTCTTACATGGAAGAAGAGCTGTGCTGAGATGACAGCTTAAAATCCTCTTTTGAAAACAGGTGTAAAAAAGATATATTTGTTATCTTTGAACACATCATCCTTAAAGGCTCGTTTGTTCCTCCTTCAGTCCTCCTGCCCCTCAGGGGTGTGCCTCTGTCTTTGTGAGTGTATGAAAGAATTCCTTTTTTTTTGTTTTTTGACTGCTTTCTGGTGAATTTTTTTCATGGATATAATTTCTGTCCTGCATTTTTTAAGGCCATTGTGTGTGTGTTTTTGTGTTGGTTTTAGCTCATGTAGGTTGTTCTGTTTTGACAGCTGACTGGTAAACAGCTCCCCATGTAAACATAAATATTTATTTCTTCTTGAATTCTGCTTCCTCTTTGTGTCAAAATATCCATATTGTAGTGACTGTATTATAATTTTGTCTCTTAATGGACATTAAGAACATTGTGTTATTTCTTGCATCATAACCAGCTATATGATTTCAGCCCCTAGGTCCCAAATGAGCTGAAGTATCTTCTGTAAAGGGTCTCATTCTTACTGAAAAGGCATCAGTTTATAACATCCACTGCTCTCAAGCAGTTAATTTTAATCTAGTATTTACTTTACTCATAAAAAGAACAATTTTTTTTCCAACCTGCATTTTTCTACCTTCTCTTTCTAATCATTAATTACTTTTATCTCTTTGCTCCCTAGTTGAAAGTCCACTGATGACAGGACCTCCCAGCACATCCCTGGCACTTTGATGAGCTATTTCTGCCTTTTTTGGGGTTGTTGTCTGCAGTTTGTTATGCACAGGTAAGACTTCCACACTTGCAAATAATTTCATGATTTAGTCTCTATTCCCCTGCAATATTCTAGAATTATCATTATTTGAAAATTGGATACCAGAACTGGACGTATCAATGCTGGTCCCATCAGTGATACATACCTGGAATATCATTGCCTCCTGCATAATCATTCAAATATTGCATTAACCTTAGCCCATAGATTGCATAGGGAATTCATGGTAAATTGATTTTCTGAAGTCCTTTTCAGTGTCACTGCATTTCAGGATATCGTATTCTGTGTTGTTAACGTGACCTACATTCTCTCTTTTGACATATCTAATTTGTGTCTGTCTGTGTATTAAAACATTTTTTTAAATATCTTACTTCATTTTACAAGATGATTCCAGTAATAACACATAATACAAAATAATAATACATAACAAATAATAGACATAATTTAATTTTATAATAGACAAAATAATAGTTTTTCTGTCTCTTCAGAAGCATAGGGAGATAAGATATTTTCACACACATACTTGATGGAATTTATGATACCTCCCTATCAACTGACAAACTTTTACATCAGTAAAGCCAGCAGAACAGGAGAGCCCTGTTTAACCTGCCCAGTGTTTTCTTAGTGATAACAGAGTAGATGGCACAGTAGTGTTTCCTCGAAGAATATCCAAATATCCACTGGCATAAAAGTTCAAAGAACACAGCACTGCTTCTGGTTACACTAAGCATGGTGTGTTGGAGTGTGTTGGTGCAAAATGCTTGGCAACTGATCTGGATCTCTGTCACCTGCACAGGGTCTGGGCACCAGATGAGAACCTGGATGCTCAGTGTTGTGGGTCATTAGGGGTATAAATTCTTAAGGTTAGTCTGAAGAAGGCAATTCCAGATCCCACTGAGGTGGCCTCAGTTATTGGCTGTTAAATCAGATCCTGACTGCTGCATAAAAGCCAATTTTTGAATGGGAAAGTTTTGTTTCACTGGGGAAAAAAAAAAAAGTAAGGCAGAGAAAATGAGGACAAGGCAGTCACAGAGGCTGCATGAGGAAGGGGGATGGAACTAAAAGGAAGAGTTACAGACTGTCACATCCTCACTAGAATTTTCCCTCCCATTAGCTAACTGTGACTGCCAACCTGCTTTGTCCTACTGAAGAGATGCCTTGATTCTGCTGTGGATTAGAGAGAAATGGCAGGTTTGCCAGCACAAAGCAGGCAATGCTGAGGAGCCCAGTTCCTGATGCAGGTGCTTTGAGAGCATCCAGAGTGCAGCTGTAGCTAAAAGTCTCATAAAAATTCTGAATTCTTCAGCCTAAATGTACCTTATTTTTTTGACTTTGGAAGAAAAAAGTGTTGTGCTGACCATGCATAAGAAAACTAATCTTGTTGCTAACAGATATGTGATAATGTATGAGATGATATGTGCTCAGCTGAGTCACTTGCAGCCAGAGATAAGTGACAGTTCTAGCAAGTAATAAGCTGTCATGTACTGTTTCTTAAATGCATGGATTTCCTGAAACCCTGTTCAAAGGGTCAATAGTAGAGCAGACACAATTCTCTGCTGTATCACAGAGATCTTGAGAATCAGCTCTGCATTTCCCTTTATTTTTCATGCCCCTGAAGAGGTAAACTTACTTGGCAATTTCCTCCCAGGGCAAAGAAGGTTTCGCTATATGTTAGAGGAAAGATTTAGTTTTAGATATTTTCTTATGATAAGCTCTTATTCCACCTACTTTATTTTTTTGTTTCATATTGTTCCTTGAAAAAGCAGACTGTTTATCATTACTACCATTTGTTAGCTAATAAGAATTAATTGTTATTTTGATTTTTCGTCCTGGTGGTGGCCAAACTTGCTAATTTCAGTTTACTTACAAGAAAGGCCATTCAAATCAGACTGTTAAAATCCATGCCAGGGACATTCCTAATATGCCCTCATCTCAAATCTTGTATTTGGTTGATTGCTGGGTTTCAGGGGGGGAGAGCTAAGGATGGTACAGGGAAAGATAGCAATAAAATAATCTAGAGCCTTCAGAGGATCCACTAAGGGGAAAAAGACAGAGATGTGCACAATAATGAGTGTCATGGAGAAAGTGATTAGGGAGTGACTAATGCATTGTTTCTGACAATACAGGACCTAAGGGGGTTCCAATGTTATAATCACACAGGGAATTTAAAACAAACTTTTGTCATGCAGGGCATAATTATTTTGTGGAACTCATTCCACAGGATGTTATGAGTTCAAAAAAATAAAATATATTACTGATGATAGGTCCATGGGGGACTATTAACATGATGGTACTGTGGCAATCTGTACTTCAGAAAGTCCTCTAAGCAGTGATTGCTGGAAGCTGAGGGAGTATGCACTGGGAGTTCTGATTTGTCCCGTTTCTTTTTTTTTTGTCCTCTCAGAATCTCCTGCTAATAGCCCAAAGACAGGATACAGGGCAAGGATGGATTTTGGTCTGGCCTAGGGGAACATGTTCATGTACATAGTTAGCTCTCCCAAAGAGCAGCAGAGGAGGCATAGGAACATAGGGCTGGCTCACTAATTGAGTGACATGGGGCTGGTGATCTTTTTAATATCCAGACAATGCAAAGCCAAAGCCACTGCAAGTTCAGCTGACCTCTGCAAAGCCATTTTACACCAGTGTTAAGGTACAAAGGTTGTTAGTGTCCTAAAGGGAAAGTGCTTTCCTCAATGTGCCCATAATTATCATCTCCTGACCATCCAGGCTGTGGGACGCTGGATCTATAGCAGCATCCTCCCTATGTGCAAAGCCATGGTGTACAGAGGAAGGTGCACAGCATCCATCTGCAGGGTGGTACCCAGGGGAGAATGGAGGAGCGTGTATGGTTGGCAGGGCAGCCCCAGCCTGTTTTGAGATGCTGAAGCCATGGCTGCATAAACAAAATGCTGCAAGACCTATTGTAATGTGCGTTTACAGACCACCAGTGACAGTACATGTGTGCTCTTGTCCTTTGGTAAATATAAAGTGTCTCCCCTCGCAAACAATGATTCAGGAAGGATTGTGGATGGTGAAGTAATCAATATGGAGGAGAAATTAAATATGTGAGGTTGCCACAGATAAGTGGTAAAATGTCTGAAGACTGGGTTCAAGTTTCACTAGCTTGGTAACACTGAGAAATATTAAGAAAGAGAGGATGCTTCCAAATCAGGGCATATTTGAGTATATTTTCTTTAAAATTACTTCTAAGAAGCTCACATTATTATATCTGCACATTTTATCTCTACATATTTATATTTTGTAACTCACATGTATTAAAGTATAATACGATATTTCTGAATTACAGGAAATTATGTAAGACTGGGTTTGAGTACCATAAAAAATTAAAAATACTCTTTTTTAGCTATGCTCCTACCAGAAGTGTCAGATGGAACATGACTGCAACAATTTCACTCTGAAATCTTCTAAATGCATGTGAAAATCAAAACAATAGCCTTTGCAATCAATTCCACCATGCATAGAAACAAATGCTCTCTAAAATGATAGAAAAGAGATTGACTTTAATATTAGATTTATGTAATCACAGTTGTAAGAAACCTTTTGTACATCAACATAAAAATAATATCTGAGATTCCTACTCAGAGACCACAGTTTCTTTCAGACCTGCTCATTCACTTAAAAGCACTGTAAGTATGGAATGGCTGTCACTACTCTATATGCATCTCTCATCCTAAATTAGCACTTTGTATTATTGCATTTAATTTTGGAAGGATTTTCCAACAACCTATCAGGTATTTAAAAAATGTGCAGTGCACTTGCAATGATACAGGTCACTTATTTATTTAACTGTTGAAAGCTTGAAAGGCAGTTTCACCTCCCAGTATCTATTTCTATATGTACGAGTTATGAGACCTTGAATAATGAACGTGTTATTTAAATTGTGCTGTGACACTACATAATGCTGAGAAGTCATTTTCCACAGTTCACTATTCTCATGGTCAATGGTGCTTGACTTGATTACCAGTGCCTCATAGCTAGAGTAGATATGGGCAATGTTTTAAATTTGTTAAAAATTGGTTAGATAAAATTGTCTCAAACGAAATAGGGTAAGTTGGAGAGCCTATTCCTTTTGATAGTTTCTTAGATGAGTCTTAATTGTCATGCATAAAATACCCATGATAGATTACATTTTGTATTTTAAAAAAATTAAAGAGAAAAGGAATAGCTGAACATTCAAGCTTGACTCCCCAAAATGGTAGTGGAGGAGGCAAACCCAGCCTCTACATTCCTAAACCACAATTCAGGACAAATACGGTTAAGGAAATGTTGTGCCACATTTACTCCTTTCCTTGTAAGGAAAAGGTGAGCAAAAAGCTCAGTTGTTAATATCCATTAGCTCCTCATTCAAGTTCCTCTTTCAAGTATACTTCCATTCCAGTGAATTTTCTAGGGAACAATAAAAATTTCTGTAGGAAACATTCTGACCCAGTGTCCACGTAGGTTACCAGTCTTCAGGTTTCACATCTATTTCTCAAGGCTGAATGAGAGTTAGGGCTGGTTGTACCCATGTCACAGCTCTGGCTTACTTTTACTTTCCAGGTCTGTGGAAGAAGCCTCACTTGTGGTGCAACAGGTTTTGGTTCCCTGCCCCCTTGCCACACATACACAGAGGGTTTATTTCACTCTTCTCTGATCCATGCACCAGAGATAACCCACACTTTCTTGTTCCATCTCCTTCTTGATCAATTTAAATATCCAGTAAGTTATTAACCAAATAGGGAAAAGGAATCTGTTTAAAGATACTAGAACTCATATGACATGGATTTGAAGCATTTTATGATCAAATAGCATTTTTTAATTTGTCTTGATTCATGTGAAAGTAATTTGAATCCACATTAGTATTCTGTGAACTGATCATTAACACTTTTCAACTGATTTAGTAAACATATATTGCTTCCAAAATAAATAGAAACAGGAAAGGAGTACAGTTAATGTAGCTGAGGCATGAAAACATGGACATTAACATGCAAGGCAAAACTTCAGTGTTGAAATGGCGCAGAACATCGAAGTTGTTTTTCTAGCCATGTTTTTGCATCTCCAGAGGATGCTTAAAAACAATAGTCTGAACATCCTAAAATACATCTTTTAATAGAGCATCTTCATACTTCACAATAAAATGTGTGCAGACTGTAGTGAGTTGGCACAGCTCCTCTGAAAATATTGGGTAGTCAGGAAATAATGACATGGTGAAACTAAAGTGCATGTTCTCCAAGGGGTTTTTTGCCTGGCAGTAGAGATCTCCTGAAGGCAGAGACAGGAGCATATTTATCAAAAAGAAATCCAGCAGACACCCTTCCAAAACATGGGCAGGACAGTGCTGATGCCCTCTCTAGCTCAGCTGTTCACTGGTCAGTGTCTGGGAGCTCCAAACACATTTCTCTGTGAAAGTGTTCAACTCTGCAGCTCCTGTCTCCCATGGAATTTCTCTGGCCTCCAGTTGGAGGTTATTGTGTAGCTTCTTTTAAGCTCCTCCACTTGCATCACACTAAAAGGATTAATTGGACTACAGTGGCAGGACAAGTGCACTCCCCATTGTTTATATCTATGGCTGAGGTAAATCCCTGGAGAGGGAAATCCTGTCATTTATTCCTGTTCTGTTGCTTGTTGCTGTGTTTCATTTTAAACATAAGTAAGGACACCTGGAAATGGTCTTTTTCCTCAGAAGTCAGTGTTCTACCAACCAGCTATGGTGTAAAACGATTGAAGAACCCTCTAGCTCTTCCCCAAAGGAGAGGTAAGTCCCTTTTGAGGGATTTATCCACTTAGCTCACCTAGCAGATTCTGCTTCACCTGTGAGCTATTTATAAGAATATCAAATTTGATAATCCTCACAAGGCTGAGGCATGAAAAAAAAAAAGCTGAGTTTTCCAGCCTTTCTAACAGTATGAGGCTTTGAGTGTTCCCAGAATTTTATGCACGTAGAAAACCAGGCTGACCAGGAGCTCAAAGGCTCAGCCCTGGAAGAACCTGTTTCATGCAAGACTCAGTCTAAATGCTTTCTGTAGATACAAGTGGAAGTGATTTGCTGAATGCAGTCTAACTAATTCTTTGGATAAAGCTGGGAATAGAGCACCTATTTGCCTACCCCCATGCAAAATTCAGCCTCTGTCAAATTTGTGAGAGAGGAGTGTTTGTTGCTGGGAAGAAAAGTGCTAAACATTATCTTGTGCAACTTGGGCAGTGTCTCTCTTTGAAAACTGTAAAAATTCCTTTGTGAAAACTGTAGGGTTTTTTGGTGCAATGTAACTCTCTGACAACTCACTTTGTGAGCAGTAGCCATGCAGGAGGGAGGAGACTTGTATTTCTAAGACTTCTGGAGTGGTCCTCATGCTGCTAAAATTGACACAGTTTCAGGTGTTTCAGGATGGATGCTGACAGCAGCTGAGAAACATTTGGCAGAGCTCAGGAGAAGTGCAAAGGTGACAGTCTCCTTTACCAGCTAGCTGGGGCCAGTTCAGTTTGCAGCACCTGCCAGCAGTCCCAACTGTGCTAAGACAGCCAGGCCCCCCTTGTCTTTGCAGTCTTCTGGACTTGAAAGGTACTGAGAAGATTTGAATTCAACCTTATGTCTCATGCTGGGAAAATAATTCAGCCTAGAATCTGCTTCTACTTCTACTATTTCACTACACTATCTTATAAAAGGTCTTGTAGAAATACAGTAAATATCTGCAATACCCCCCTTAGGTCTGTGTTGTCTGTGATCTCTCAGTCAACCTTTCCCCAGTGTATTCCAAATTTTTCCTTTCTGCTCTGGCTCATCAGTGCTAATGGAGTAATCCCTCCCCAGAGAAACCAAGCACCTTATTTTGAAATCTTAAATTCTTATTCCTTGTTAAAGCAAAGATTTTTGCAAATACTGCAAATGCTGTTGCTGACTGGCATCAATGTCTCAGCTGCACATATGGAAAGATGGAAATTTTTTGTGAAGAGGCATAAAGTGCTTCTTGAAGCAGAGATGTGAATTCACATCAAATGATTTGTGCATGGGGGGGTCCTTTTTTTTGCATTACATTATAGAAAATGATTCATTGTAGATTATAAGTAGTAATGATCTGGACCACACTCTGGTATATTCAGTTCTAATTAGAAATGCACTGAGCTCCCAAAAATGATGCACCCAGGTCAGCTTCCTTAGGACTGCTGTTATCTTCTACATAAATACACCTTTAACCAACAGCATATAAAAAGAGCAATGATGACATCCAGAGGACAGATAGTTTAATCATAGGTGCTGTAGGTAATCTGAGAAAATTTCTTGGGGATATATCCCTCACCTACTTTTTCTGTTTAAAGTCTTTTCTTATTAAGTCAGCTATTGATTGCCTACTGAGTTCCTCTAATTCTTATTTTTTATGTAACTGACCTTGTAAACTTGATTTTTTTTCACCCCCACTGCAAAAATTATATGTACAGCGTAAACTTCTATTAGTTTCATCATTTTTTCTGTGCACCATTGTTCTATGTTATCACTGAATCCAACTGAAAAATGAAGCACTCCTTTAAGCTGTTGGTAAACCAGGTTAAAAGCTGTCTGGCTTTCTTCATCTGAAAGTGCTCCTACTGTGGAACCTCTCCATATATGTAGGTTTTTATCTAATCTGTCTTAGTAACCTTCCATCCTCTGCTTTGGCAGTTATTTTTGGGTTTGAATTTTTTTTTTTTTTTTGCAACTGCAAGAATATTGGCCAGGTGCACCATATGTAGGGGCTACTATATAGATAAACCTCTAAATTCCACAGATTTATCTATGGATGGGTGTCTATTTTATTGACAAATCTGAAAGAGATACATTTCCAATGTTAGCCTGTTAAGCACAGCTCCACAATCAGAATTTAATTGAAGCATATTACCTATAATAGGTTCAGATATTTGTGTTCTTCAGCATTTTATGAATTCAGAAACAGATGGGCTATGACCAGGAAGCAGTGGAGAACAGACTGGTGTAAAGCAGGTTGGCTCTCTGACAAGTGCAGGTACAGCTGTGGTATGTATTTTATTCAGCATGCCCACCTACTGTATCAGCAGCCTGCCCTACCAGCAATTCAACTACAACTGACTTAATGAAGAGTAGAAGTAAGCATGAATCCAGACTTTCCATGGATCATAATATTTGAGAACCCAGAAGAATCAACATGATGGAAATCATGCCAAGTAATTTTTTTCTTCATCTTTACATGCAAGAGATAACAAAGCATTGGCATTTTGAAAGGGAAAAAAAAATCAAGCATAAGATGTAATCAAATTAAGGTGTATTAGAATATTGCTCTTTTAGTCTGTTAAGTCATTTTTAAAATTGAAAATAGAAAACCTTAACAAGTAGTATCTTACAGCTTAAATCACCATAATTTTGCCAAGGAACATGGTGAAATGCTAGCTAAAAGTGCTTCCTTTAGTAAAAAAAAAGATTATAAGGATGATAGAGAGGCCAGTTACTGAAGATATCATGCAAGAAGTGTACAAAGGATATTTTACTCCCATTTATGCCACTCTTTACGTTTTTGCAAGTTCCATGGGGAAAGAAATTTCTGTGACTAAAGAGATGGTGGAAATGAATCCCTGATTTGAACATTCCTTAATTTGAAGTGTGGTATTTGCTATCTTATGCATTTAAAAGAGATGCCCCTCTCTTTGTCTTCTGGCATTTCTTATACATCCAGGTGAATAATCTTGTATTCATATAAATTATACATTTTTATCTCTATTTCTGTAACTGTCTAACATTACATATTGTAACCTGCAGCAGCCTACAGTAATCTGCAAAGTTTATTTGGAAAATCAACAACCCATAATTATTTTATATGGTGATTGTCTGACTTGAAATATTGAGGTAATTATCAAGTTAAATTCTTATGATCCCTGCAATTTCTAAGAAACTTGGAAATGTCAGCACTTTAGTTCTGGCATATCTCTTAAAGTAAAATTATTCCACCACAACCTAAGGTCGTAAATTAAAGATATAACAAAGGTAAGTGAAAAATAGCTGTATGATTCAAATGAAAAGCAGAATAGTCCTCATAATTATAAAGGATGCAAAACTAAATTAACTGGCCACAAGTTCCACCATCCAGGAGCTGCATACTGCAGTCTGTAGGTGGACAAGGCTCTTACTGATGCAGCTGGACGAATGCAAAGGGGAAGCCTGAGATGTGGGTCCAGGAAAGATTCTGTGGGATCACTTGCTTTGAGAGGCAAATGACCAGAATGCTGCAGACTTGGGAAAAGCCTAGAGAGAGGGGTTTTATAGATTTATCTCTAATGTGACTTTTGTTTGTGAGGCTGAGGAGTACTGTGATGGTCTCCAAAGTGAGACTGTGGGACATGTCTGCATAAATTACTGTACTTTGTAACTGTGTTTCTGAGAAAAACCTTAAAGCACAATTAGAGATTATTTTAAGAGTTCAGAAGAACAGCAGAATACACAACCGAGTCTATATGTGTATGTGTGTATGTACACATGCATTTGTGTTGTAAGCATATGTGTGGACTGGTGTTTACATTTAAAAATGCAACCCTGGAAGACTAGTGTCCTGGTTTGGTATAGTCTTAATGAACCTTCCACAGCCTTATTTTAAAGCTCCTTCCTTTGTTGTGGTGTGAGTGTTGTAGCAGTGGAAGCCAGCAAGGTTCAAATGACAAAGACAAGACCGGGAGTGCCATGTCAGGACAGGAAAACAAATTGCTGCTCTTCAGGACTGGAGTTTCACAGTGCATTTGTGCTAGCTGATCTGCATGTGCCATGTACCTAGCTTACATCTTGGACTCTTGAAGATTTCCTTTTTTCTTATTCTCTTGTCCGAGCTTCACATTTAACCTTTGAGGCAGTTTTGAATGTATCCCTCCATAAATCATAGTCCAGTAGCACTAACCTCAGGCAGCTCTTTAGTGTTTTTGACTCCCTTCTCACACTGTTCTTCCTCAGGCTTCTGCTGGTCATTCTCATTTCTCTCCTGATGATTTTGTCACTTCTCTTCAATGTAAAACTCAGGGGATCTATGAGCCTGTATACTGTGTCTGTGTTTGTGATGTTTGGGCCTCTGCCTGATGCTACACTTCGCTTCATTTACCTTTCTCATTTCATTGCTTTCTCCATGTTCCATTCCTGCTGCCTGCCCCCCCGTTACTACTATAGGGTTGACATACTGTCCATCAGATCCTGTCCCCTCCAGCCTCTACCAAAATATGTTACCTTTCATCTTGGTGACTCCCTCAAATACACTAAATCTTCTGTGTCCTCTAGGATTTTTTCCATTTGGTTTTAAATGTCCCCTAGCTGTTCCAGTGCTGAAAAAAACACCTCTGGACCTACCCATCCTTCACAAGCTTTTTAAAACCATTCTCTGGTATTTCTTCTGTCAGCATTTTTACAGCATTTCAAGACTAGTTGGTGTCACAAAAGGGAAGAATATTTCAGAGTGAGGGTAAAATACTACAGTCAGTTCCATACAGGCTTAGTTCTGAAAAGTCACTTACGTGAAGTGTGATGTTGGATGAAGAGAAAAGTGACGGCTCTTTGAGATTTGTCCAGACACAAAAATGTACCTAAGAGGTATGACTTTTTTTTTTTCAGATGGCAGGGGAAAAAAAGGTTTAGGTATGAAAAAAAAAATCAAAAAGAAGATGAAATCCTTTCAGCTCCTCCGTTACTGAAACGGTTCCATCCAAAAGCTGCTTGAAGGGACCCCATTCTACAGCACCAGTATCTTTGCTGCTGAGGTAGGGAAGGATGAGTGGCCTGGACACTGGCACCCAGTTGTGTTGGCAAAATATCTCTGTGCTAATAGAAATACTGGAATGTGTAATGAGCTCCCATGAATGCTGGATAAACCCCAGAGCAGTTTCAGCCTTGTCTCTCTGCTGAAGCCAGGTGCATGTGCCAGCCAGTCCCACGCACTGAGTATCTGCAGTGCTAAAACTAGAAGCTGTTCCTGAAAAGAGTTCAGTAAAATCATTCAGGAAAGCTGCTTGATTAAAGGAAGGGGTCTAAACATAAGGATAGCATGATGTGAGTCCTGCATGGTTTTCATAACTGCAACAGCAGACACAATTCTGCCTTCAGATCTCCACAGGTGTCAGCAGGGAAAGCAGGTGGTGAGCTGAGAAATTTGGCTGAGGAAAGCACTTTGGTAGTTTACTGAAGAGAACAAAATGAGACCTTAAATAAAGAGAAGATGTTCTTCAGTTCTAAGAGTAGATCAGACCAAGAGCATTTGTTAGGATCAGTAATCTGCTGATCTTGACAGGAGTTCTGTCACTGGGGGAAGGCTGGAAGGTGTCTGCTCTCTCTCCTGGATGCACTAAATACTCCCTGTCCAGAAACTCTAGTGAGACTCGGGAAAAATCAGTGGAGAAGAGCTGCACCTGAAGTCAGGCTCTTCTGCCTCCCCACTCAATGAAAAATTTCCATGGTTACTTGAAAAGAGTGTTGGAGAGAGATAAAGAACTGAAGCTTTAGTCAGGGCCAGTGAACTGCAGGCTGTGCCACTTCCTCAGCTGTGCTGGATGTGGGATTCCAGGAATCTTCTTCCTGCAAAGCATCGTTCCTCCTTCTGTTGGTAAATGGGGTGGGGTGCAGGGCTTGGCTGAGGTGAAGCTGAGGGCGGGGAGCAGGTATGGTATCTGTGATGAGAATTAATGTTCCTAAGTACCTGGTGTCATGTACTGAGCTCAGAAGCAGGGCTGTGGAGTGATGCTGTGCAGGTTATTTCAGTTCCTTGTGTAAGCAGTAAGCTGGGGTAGGAAGGTGGCCAGCTAAAGACTGTCTCAAGTTCAGAGCAGAATAAGGCTGCCAAGTGGTCTTTAGTAATAAGGATTTAGATGCATGTAAGCAGAAGGTAGAGGAGCAGAGAGGACAAAAGAGAAGCTCTAATGGGAGTTGATGTATTTTATATGAATAGAGTACAGGAGTTCTGTTTTAATGGGGAAGGGTTTTCATGAGGCAATGGGGTTGTAGTGAGGAAGAGAATGTTTTTGATGCTGTCATGGAGTAAACTGAAAAAGAAGGATGTCATAAAGTAGATAATAAGAAAATGGTAACGGTAATATTCTTTTCTTCTCCTCCTTTTGGTTTTGTGTTTTTTCATTGAATGCGCTGTGAATAGGTCAAAAGCAAAAGTCAGAGCAAATTCAGTAGGACTTGAAGTGCTCTGTACTATGTCTGCCAGCCAGTGTATAACCCTGCTGGAAAGGATGCTAAAGAAATAGCATCATTTTAATAGTGACTCAGACCTAAAGTGAGAATAATAGCTCTGACTCAATCACAGGCTGTTGTAGAGAGAGATTAATGCCAGGAGACATGGCCAATTCTTTCTTTGTGTCAATCGACTTTCAAAGTACAGCACATGCCACTTATTTCTTTCAGAGAGAAACGAATGAGCTGATACAAAACAGAGATAAAATCTGGAGCATAATTGAACAGGCGTTTTTCTTATCTTTATTATTGTCTCCCTTCTCTTCACTCTCATGCTTCTGCATCTTGTTCTTTCTAAATCTATGGCAAATGGGATGGATGCTGAAGAGGTAGCAGCTAGTTTTGATGCCAGACAAGTACTCCACGTTTTTTCTGATACATGGCAAGACACAGTCAAGTATTTGATTACAGAAAGCACTTTATTAGTAGTCCATCATACACAAGCAGTGTGTTACTGGACCTGTCACACCTTCACACAAATTTTCAATTAATATTCAGCATTTTCCTCACAATTCCAGCATTAAATCCTTAAAATAATTGTAATTAACCAAACAGATCTCAGGTAACGTTATTTTGACTTGATATTTTGTTATATTAATATTATTTAAGATTTAGTGTTGTAGATTGGCTCAAGATGGGAATAGAGATATTTTTGTTCTTGAACTGATATGTCAAGTGTCTAGTTCAGAGTTACCCAGTTTTTCTGTTATCTCTTGGCTTTCTGACCAGTGGGGTGGGATGGTCTCCGTTGCATTCTAACTTAACTCTCTGCCATAAATAATGGTGGTTGAAGCCAGTTCTTCACTACTGAGGACATTAGAGGGGGTTAGAAAAAGTTTGAAGTCACTTTATGTTACTGATATAACCTCAAAGGATCTCCCGCTGCCCTGGAGCTGGGATAGTCCCAAATGTAAGTAATGTTTTTGTCCAAATGGCACGAGCTTGGTCTTCTTTTTTCTCACACCCTTTTTGCTCCTGAATTGCAGAATATTGATTTGTTTAAACACCTGTGCTGTGGGTTCTGGTGCTTCCTTTTGCCCCTGTGCTTGTGTTCACCTTTCACATTCACACTGATATTTAAGGGGCCCATAGGTCTGTTTCCAAACTGTCACAGTAACAACTTAGGGATGCACAGAAGAGTAGGAAACATTTATGAGGCCAAAGCTTGCTGCTGAGCTTTTCCCCATGTTTTCAGTATCATCTGCTGCTCATTGCTGGGAGGTTGAAGGTAATCTGCCATCAGGGTTTGGGTAATAATTTGAAGCTGGGATTTTTGCTCTGTGTGTGTTTTCTTCACTGCTTTTAGGCTGTCTGTGCTATGCATAGGTGCACCTGACAACCTCCTGAAATCTATCTCCAGAAAAAAATACCAACCTGATAAAAAGAGCTTGGTTATCAAAATAGCAAGGCTGCAACTCTGTAGACAAAAAAAGCATGTACAGTGTTTGATCTTTGTGGAAAATATCTTAAAAGCAGGATCTGGTTGACTGCTAATGTGCAGTCTTAGAAGCTGCAAGTTCCTGATGTGTCAGAAGTTGTCTGCATGTGCCCCTAAATTTTTTTAAAAGTCAGATTTCCCCTATGGAAACAACAATTGTTCAGAGGTAGAGTAGACTTTCCAAGGCACAAAGGAAAGCCTATGAGTAATGAGCTATGATTAATTTTGTGTTTGTTTTGCACATACACAAGAAAATGCTGTGATATTTTGTGGTGATGAATCGGTTTGCTCATGCACACTCATCTCTCACATGCCTGGAACTGGCATTCTGTAGTTTGGGACCCATGCCTTCATTACCAGAGCCACTATTTTAAGTCTTATAAACCTTTTTCAGAGACTCATTTAGCTTCATCTAAAAAAGCAGTTGGGTTTTTGGCCCTCAGTATTCCTATTACTGGGCAGCCATTCCAGGGCTTTTATTCATTCTATGACAGCCAAACCCATTCTATTTCCAACCTTAGTTTATTCATTGCCAAATTATGTCATGTGAAGAAATGAATGAATCATCAAATATGCCAAACTGCAGGATAAACAAAAGTGGTGTCACTGAACACCATACCCAGCACTGAGGGAGCAGACCTGAAGTAGATTCAGAAATTAAAATCAATGCAAAAGGCCATATAGCTAATTACCAGTACAATAAATGACTACGATGAAAAATAGGCCATGTCGAGAATAATTTCTGTCAAATGTAGCTAAAGACTGTCCTCCTTAATCCGTTTAAGAGTTGAGAGGGTATTAAAACCTGGAACATGTAAATCAGTTGTGAAAGTTTACAATTCACTGAACCTCCCCTATCTCCAGGTTGGTTTGTGTGGAGGGAATTCCAACGTTGTCACTTCAGGGAAACTTGAGATAGCCAAGACTGGCTGGCATGGAAGAAAACCTCTACCAGCAAGTCTCAGATTGCTGGCAAACTAGTGTTAAAAAGGGTGCTGTGTTTCACAATAAAGCATTCCAATGATGTGGACGCTGTGACATGATCTGTTGAAAAGGTGCAGAAGGTGAGATAAGCATCTGTCTCAATTCTTTACGGAGCCCTTGGGTTTGACAGTAGCTAAACATATGCTGCCTGGCAGGTGAGCCCATATTTGATCTACATAGCACTTTCCTTTAATGCCTATGGTCCTGGCAAGGACTACACAGCACATAGGGTGGCATTTAGTTTGTAAAACAGGATTTTCATTCCCAGACTCATGATTTTGCTACAGAGTATTTAGTGGGTTTAGTGTTGGAGAGATGCAAATCTATGCACTGCTGAAAGTGTAAATATCTGGGGTGATGCAATGTTTTGAAATAGTCATAGTTCTGGTGGGGAGCTATGCAAGTGCTCTTAACCTTGGTGGTCTTGTTTCACATTAACCAGTGTTACTCCTTCTGAGGTGGTTGAAGATTTGGGAGTGCTAATAAAATTTGAAATTAAAATGTTAATAATTAACATGTCCAGTTTGGGAAGCAATGCAAAAAAACTGAGTATTTGCTGTTTGGCCTGACATGGCTGTTAGTGTGTTTGGAAATATCCAGTCCCTACCTCTAAGAAGGCCCCTGTGGCTTTTCACAGGATTCAGCATGGATGGAATTCCACTTGCATAGATGAAACAGGAGGATCAGGGACATAAATAGTAGAAGTGTGTGCAGAAAAGAGAAGAGCTCAGTATGTAAGAGATAGTAAGACATTAACAAATGAGTTAGTTTGTCATAATAGAAGATTTACTTGTTCTATTAAAACACCCTTTCTGTAATGCTGTTTACCTGGAATCAAGCACACACAAAGGATTCTATTTCCAAAAGTACAGCAGGTGCCACCTACCTCACCATAGATGTTTCCCTCATTAATTGGGCACACTTAAAACATGGGTGTTAGGGAATGATGAAGAGATTTATTGATGAAAGTATTGCTTCATTCCAAAATATGCACATCCCAACTAAGTAGCAGTTAATAGCTGAGAAGATAAAACAAAATTTTACTTTAAATAGTTCTGAATTCTAAATAACTACAATAAAGTTACACATTAAATTACCTTAGAGATCAAAACTAATAAGTCCCAAATAATTGCCAGTCACAAGACAATTTGTTATTTCAGATGAGCTGACTTGGAAGGGATAGGAAAGGAACAGAGAAAAATTAGATCATGTGCAGCTATAGCAGAGATCACTTATCACACAGTAATAAGACAGTGGACAGCCCAGATTGCAACTGTGAAATATAGATAAAGCAGACTTGCAAATAGAAGGAAATGTGATCATCTGTAACACTAACAAACAAAACTAAGAAAAAAGAAGAAAAAAAGAAAATAGAAATCTAATTCGGTAAAATGTGGAGCACAGCTTACAGAGGAAACTAGAAGCACTCCTAAATTAATAAAAGTGAGATAGAGTCCAGTAGTAAATTGGAATGCAGGTGGTTGAAAAGCACATATTAATGCTCTCTTTCCCTCCCTTGCTGTTTTCTCTGCCTGAGGAGCACTCCTCAGAGATTTTGTTTCTCACTGCCATGATTGCTCATTTTTTTCAGCAGAGATAATGAGATCGAGGCAGCAATAGCCTTCTTTCATTCTCTTATTCCATTTCATTTCTCTCCTCCAATTTGCACCACAACAGTGGCAGAGAGAACATCAAGGAGATGAGTTGGGAATGGTTCATGGTGAAAAGGGAAGATACATGATGCAGAGGGATCTTAGAGGGAGTTTCAGCTGGGGTTGAGGCACACTTTTCTCCCTGTTGTTCCCATTGATCTGTGTTTCCCCATGGCTCTATATGACCCTGCATGGAAGCCAGGGGGAACTGAGATGGGCCAACAGAAGGAGAATGAGGCAGCCATTCATGGATGCTTGGCTGTGCTGGTTCATCCAGCACTGCACCACCTTGGAGCAGTGCCATGAGGAAAGTTTTGTTAGGAGTAACCCAAAATCCATGTGTGCTGATTTTCGTAGCAAACTGCTAGGAATCATCCCAGCCAGGTGCTTCCAGTCGGTGGAAACGGTAAGGAAGGTGTGTGCCCTGCAGTGCACTTGTGTAACCAGAAGCCAAAATTAGCAGGAGGACCATCTAATTGTATTTGTTCTGCTTACAAATAGATAACCCCCCTGCTAATTTCAGCTTCTGCTTACAAAAGTGCTGTGTGGTGTTTGCTTCCCCACCCCCCTCCTCTTCTCTACCTGATTTTTCAGGGGTTTTTTTTTCTTCTCTCAGATGTGATTTCCTTACATTTCTAGCTCTATTTTCTCAGTCTCTGCATCAATATTTAATATGTGAGTGGAGCAGTGGGCAGTTACCTTCCTTTTCTTTTCCCTTTTTTTCCCCTCTAAAAGTGCTGGTGCTCAGTGCTGGCTGCAGAAGCGCTCGGCTCCTGGGAACGCTCGCTTGGGTTGAGCACTCCCTGCATTAAGGAACCAAAGCCTAACCTGAGGCTGCCAGAGGGGGTTTAAAAAAGGCAATAATGACTAATTGACCCCTTTAATGAGCTTCGGAGTTATAAAGTAGATAATTGCAGTGCATATGACATATTTTATCTAGGTTTTCAGAAAATCTCTGATAAGGATCTACATGACAGGCTGTTTCTGAAGATGAACCTAACAGGGGCTGAGAAGGACATGGCACAGAAATACATGGAAGAAAATGAATTTTCTGTGCTGAGGGATCTTTGTCCCCCAAAAGGGAAGGGTTATGTGTGATTTCATACCTGGTTTCATAGTTTGATTTTAAATAAATTACCTAGCTGGAAAGACCCACTGTAACTCACTGTATGTGCTGATGGTACTAAATTATGATGCATACTGAGCACAAAATGAGTGGCAAGAAATATTCATTGTGCCTTAGATCAGCTCAGTAATTGAGCTGACACATGGCAAATTAAATTTATTACTAAGAAATGTGAAATAATGCACATTGTTCTTGATATAGAGATGACAAACATAAAGTCCTCATTCTGAGAAAAAAGCTTTTAGTAGAAGCTAGCTACCCTGGACAATGTGTACAGGGAACTGCATGAATGAAGAAAAGTCTCACAGTTTTGGAGCTAGAAAAGCAGGGAAGTGCAGCAACTGGATTTTAAAATGGACTGGAATGACCACACTGAAAACTCCATTCTGCTTTACCCTTATATTGGCTGCAGTAAGGTAAAAAGACATTAAAATAGTGATTTCATGGGACTCATCTGAAATGGATGAAGTAGGCTTGGTCATACATCTGGCTTTTCATAATGTGTTGTTGTTAAAACAGCTCATGGCTAAGATCTGAGGTGCACACCTGGCTTGTGGAGGATCTGATGAACTCATCAGTTAATCCAGATCTAATAGCCCAGGGCAGTGTCTGTGTGATTTGTTTTGGTCTTTCAAAGTTAACATCATCTCTTCCCATTATCCTTCTGTGTGGATTCCCAGCACTTTTCATCTCCTTACAGTAGCACATCTCTGAATTCAATGGATTAAGTCAAAATGGAGTTTTCTACTTTAACTTCTCAGTTTCCAGTTTAATTTTCCAGGTGCGATAGAAGCTGATGCTCAGGAGAATGTTGTTGGAGGACTGATGATCTGAAGAAGAGCAGGGGTAAGGGCTTCCAGGCACAAACAGCCACCAGAGAAAAATACAGACACTTATAGGGGAAATAGCCCAATAGATGACTGAGACTGCCAACAGTGACTGAGTAGAAATAGAAAAAGAAAATATATCTTTTTTTTCTTCTTGTTTCAAGAGCTAGGTTGTGATATCTGAACAGCCTGTGGTGCTGAAATTCATTGCAGCAGAGGGAGAGACACAGTCACAGGGGCAACTCACAAAGCAACATTCTCTATGAGTGGTCCTGATGACCAGAGGATACTTATAGAGCTTTATTGACACCTTGGTTACAGTTATAATGCACTTACCTACGTGACTTATTAAAATTAACACCAGAATTTGTCATTTCAGGTGCTGCTGCTGGATGCAAACTTATTTCTATGGTGTGTGCTCCTCTTGTTTTTTCAGCCATCAGGATGGTTTTGGTTTCAGCTTCCAGTGTTATGCTGTTGACAGATCTCTGTGATTTCTTTCTTAACTACTCAAAGCCATTTAATCTCTTTGACTTTACTTTGAATGTCAACATTTTGAGATGTCTCTATGAAAATCTGTCACTATTCTCTTAATTTTTTTCTTTGTTTCTTTTGCCATTCAAATTGCCTGTTTTTTCAGGATCACATTACACATTCTATTTACAAAACCATCTTTTTATGATTTGGAAATATCTCACAAACCAAATATACATGTAAAGAGAAATTAAAAGGCTTGCCTTTGTAGAACATTTTACTTTCCCTTGGATTTCCCCTGGTAGAATTGCAAACACAAAGTATTTGTTTCAGTTCTTAAAATAGACATTGTAAATAGAAGGTTTCTAGTCAACAATATAGGCCAGATCCATTCTGCTGTTGTAACTGGCTTTATGATTTAATTTTAAATTGGACTTCACATGGATTTAATGGATTTAGCAGGCTGTTTAAAAGTAAGAGCCTATGGTTTTGAGAATTTGGACAGTCTTGGTATCTCAACTTTTGAACAGTCTCCTTGAAACTCTTGAATAATTTGTCTTCTGAAGTTTTAAGTCAGGAATTTTCAGTCCTAAAATTTTAACTGGAATTTATCCTTGATCTGACAAAAACTGGTAGCATTTTTTATAAAGAGGAAGAGTCTGGTCTACTGTCCTGTCAAAATTCTTAAAATAAAGGATTCTAATTTTTTGTAAGTGGGAGGAACATGTGGTGATAAGAAATTAAAGCAGACCTCGGGCAACTTATCACTGGAAACTAAAGTGATTAGGTATAGAATTTTTGCAAGTTGGACAAGATATGAACTAGACTTTGGAAATTAATTCATTTTACCTCTCACATGTCTATGAAGATGCTGTCACAAATCCACTGGAGAAACTGATGGTGCTGCAACAAGCAGGGAGAACTCTTGCAGGATAAAGTATTCAAAAGGCATTTTAAAAACTGTTACTAGCTCTTTGCCTAGATCTGTTGCAGTAATCCACTCTCAAAATTTTGCTCAAGGTACCACCTACGGCTTAATTTCCAGCTTCTAAGAGCTCTAAAAGAGCAGAAGTCAGTGTTTTTATGCCCTACCACTACACCTGTGTTGGTTTGTTTGACTGATTGTAGGTTATGATGTGGAAAGTGCCTTGTTATCTAGTAGGTTATCTCTGCTTTTGAAAAAGAAAGTACATTTGTATGTATTGCTTAATGCTTCTTCATGCCTTTTGATACTATTGATCACGGAAGCTTCTCTCTTGCCTCCAGGAAGCTTGAGGGGTAAACAGAAACACCCTCAAATGACTTAGATCCTTCATCTCAGATTAAAACCAAAAGTCTGACTGGGGCAAATGGTTTTCCATGTCAGCAACCATCCCTTGAGAGCTTCTACAAGGGTTATGCCTCTTCTCCCCTTATAAAACATCTATGTGATTCCACTGAAAATTTTTCTATATATATCCTGGTGATTTCCAAACTATTTATAAGCAAAAATTTTTTCTCAATAATATAGAATTTCAAATCCTGGTCTTGTCCTTACTCTCTATTTCTTTGTAATGAGAATATAATTTTTCAATGTCTTTTCCTGCTATCTTCATAGGGAAAACAGCCAAAATAATCTTACGACACTCACCTCTGTAATCATCTCTTTCCCTCTGTTATATTTCTCCATTGACTCTCTCCCTTTCCACACAAAGTTCTTATCTTTTCTTATGGTCTTCAGGCTGTCTGGCCTTTCCTTCTTGTCACACTTAATGTTACTGTTAATCTCACACCACCTGGATCCATCCACCAGTGGTGCCAGTTATAACATCCTGCTTGTCTCCTCTTTCCAAATCTGTGTCTTTGCTCTCATGCCATGAAATGCTCCTTCTGAACTTGCAGACTGCAAGGCCACTACCCTCCTCCCCTTATATATACCACTTTTTTTCTTTTCCTGCAATGCCTACAGGAAATCTAAGGACTGTATCTGCCTTTCATAAAGCAAACATTACCATCAACTTCAGCACAGGTTAGACTGGACTGTAAACTTGCTTACTCATTATCTGCATGAATTTCAAAAGTGTCTACTTGATTAAAAGTCATTGGGACTTGGTTTTCTAAGTCACCACAGGGCTTTTGAAAATCCTGTTCCATATCTTGTCAGTTATGTCTGTGTTCAACAAGTAACCACTTGTCTTCTTATGTCCTCCCTTATAACTTGTTGGCTTCCTATTGTATCACATCTTACATTAATTTCTAAGGTCTTTTGGACTGAAAAATTACCTGGTCTGTTAGAATATTTGAGGGCAAATTTAAGCTAAAATAGTAGTAAATGTTTCTGTTTCAATAGAAGAGCAAAATTCATTCCCTGTGAGAGAAAAGAGGGCAAGTAGGATCCAAGGTTACATCTTCCATGTCCCCAGTGTGAGGACCCAGCACACACGTTACTCCTGGGTGTTCACAAGGCCCTTGAGCCCATCACTGTGCTCTAACCTGTCACGAGGAAATGGGAGATCAATCACCTCCACATTCGGCAGAAGCATTTATGGGACTAGAAATAATCACTGCAATCTGCCTAAATCTCTGTTGTGTTTTTCCTTCCTCCTCCCCCACCCCAGGTAAAGGAACACAGTAGCCACCTTGCAGTCCTGCAAATATTGTTTCCACAGGTTTTGCTTCTGTAGGGTAAAAAATGTCCCTCTCCCTGAGCCCCTTGCAAACTGCTTGCTTGCAAGCATCAAGGTAAACATTTAAATGTCACTTAAACAAAAAAATAGGTAGGAGGCACATTAAAGAGACTTCATCTCTACTTCACATCAACACCACTAAATGCATTGTTACAACAGTGACTAAAGCTGTCTAATAATATCATCGGTGGCAACTGGTCAGTTAAAATGTTTTTTAATTGTGACTTGAATGTGTTTATCAGCCCCTTTTTGTGACATTAAAAAGACAGCAAGAGAAACACATGGAGACATTGTCCTCGAGGGAAAGGATTAATCATCAGTGAGTGAGCAGGCCTAAGCAGATGGTCAGCTAAGCTTTCCTGAAGTCATTTCTTCTATCCACCATTCAGTGTCACTGCCAGAAACAGGAAGAAGTGTTATCCTGACATTGAACATCTTTATAATAAAATCACTAATTGGCGTCTAATAGCAAAGGCTTTATAGCTGTAAAATGGCAGCAGAGGTAGCTGTGTTGATGACTGGGTTTCATTTTAATAATGCTATTTTTTAAAAACCTTCCTTAGCATAGTCAACATTGTATTATCGTTGTGAGACCTCTCTGCATATGATGATGCCTCTCTGTTAGCTGGGTTCCAAATGGAACAATTGGGTGGGTTTTTAACAGCAAAGCAGATAAACATGTCACTGCCACTCTGCTGTTATTTTTGATGTATACATAATGCTAATATTTTACAGGAGATGCTCGTTAGGATTTAGTTCTCAGGCTTTTCTTGTTTTTTGGCAACCAGAGAGAGTCTGTCATAATAAATTATCACTTTTGGTCTTGGAAATATATTTTTTATGAAAGCTGAAAATGTGTTAGCATTGGACATCTATGGAATTCTCATGGTTTATTAAGGATTTCTTTTTCTTTTCTCCTTCTCTCTTTAGCCAACAGCATTTAGAGCAAATATTTATTTCCCCACTAGCCATCCACATTTTTTAAAAGATACATTTCAGACTGGGCTGGAAAGAGTTACTAATTACAGCAGTTACGTGAATATAGTCCTTATTTTTATTACAATTTGAACACGTTTGTTGTTTTCATCACCAGTTTCTCATGTAGCAAATATTTTCATAAAGTGAGTGGTGAGAGCCAGATCCTGGCTTCACCACACCAAAGTCAGCCTGCAGTAATTCAGAGACTCTGGGTCATGTTTTGATGAGGTTGAGGCCAGGGTTTGGCTCACCAGTCCATCTCTTGAGAGCATCTTTGCAGCATCAGTGGTACTTGACTGGAATGCAACCAGTATGATGCTGTTGTGCTGATAATCAGGCCTTATCCAAAGTTCATTTGAAGAAATAGAAAGAATTCTGTGGACAGCAATAGCTTTCAAACAGGGCTTTTGATTCTTTTACAGCGAAATTTGAAATTTGCAGAGAGGGTTAATGCCTGGAAAATTATATAAATATGTTATGTCATAATATTATATGTCCCAAAATATTGGTAAAGGGTGTTTTTCCCAGAGATTAGAGCATTAGTGAAAAAATAATGATTAACCTTTAAAATCAGATTGGCATTTCTTTTTTTCTCCAAATGTAGAATTAATACGCATTTTTTAATCATTAGTGTAATTTTCAGGATGATACTTTTGTTCTTTTGGCTGTTGAACTGTTACGGCTGCTAGTAACCCTTCAAATTGTTTGCTTCATTCAAGCATTCTTTTTTGAATAATTCATTAGGCATTATTATCCAAGCGTGGAACACCTCATTTAGCACTGGTGATCTTTTCCTTATGTGTAGCTGACAGGCAATCAAAGTTTTTATCAGTGCAGAAAATTTGCAATTCAGAAATGTAGTTGCAGCAATTAGTAGCTATCAGGTAGCATAGGAAAGACAGCTTCATAAAAAGAGAGACTTGAATGAGCTCAACTGATGTTAGCACAAAAGTAATGGATAAAACTAACCAGCTGTTTCTAAATTTACCAAATGGAACATTCCTTTTTCCCAGAGTAGAAGCTTTAATTAACTTTGTGGTATGTGTGGCTTCACAAAAGGAGAAGTGACTGGGTGACAGAGCATCCTTCTTTCAGTGCCCTGCACTTAATTTTGTGACTGTATTAAGGTGCCCTGTCAAGATACAGCAGCTCAGTCCCTCACTGCTGGACAAACTTCCAGGCTTTCTCTCTGCTCTCTTTAGGTACAGAGAAGAGCAAGGAGTTTATTGAAATGTGCAGTGCATTAGTTCTCTCTCTCTTTCTCACTGATGAAGGCAGTGTTGAGGGATTTATGCTGCTGCAAGAAGCTTGCTGAGGTTTACACAGTTGAGGTGTTTCAGTGTGAGCTCCAGGTGAGCTCTCAGGGATGCTGCCCACAGTGACTTTGAGAACACAGATAAATATTTCTAGGAAGCAAGGTGGGAAAAAGGCTGTGGAAGCTGGAAGAAAGAGTTAACTTTTAATCTTATATTTTAGCAATTATTCTAGCTCATTTCCATATTGCAGAGCAGGTGATGTTTATAATGTACCTGAAGTTTCCACTTTCCAGAACGTGACTCAGATTTTACAGAGCCAAGGAGAAGAAAGCATCTGTGGCATTTACCACTGAGAGTGTTCACTGGAGCCCTGGAGGAGACCTGGGTCTTGGTCTTGCTCCTGGAGCAAGTTATGTGAGTTTGTGTTGAGGTTTTTTAGGATTTACTTGAGTCACAACTGTCCTTGGGCTGCAAGTTGCCATGCTATGGTGAGTGCTCTAATGAATTTCTGGCTAAAGAAGAGTCACAGCTCTATCACCTTCTCTTGTCATGTTTTAAAGGGGTCTCCCTGATCTTTTCATGGGAGAAATAGAAAAGCCTAAAAGTTCTTATTTGAAGAAGTTACCTGGCACTGGATCCTAGAGAAGTGCTGCCAGTGAGAGGGGCAGGCAGGGGAAGACACCACATTTCCCAGGGTTTCCCTCCAAGGACTCCAGGGCTTCTGTCCCATCTCATAGCCTTTCACTGGTGACGTTTCAGCAAAGCTCTTCTGCTTTTCAGTGGCAGCCCTTCAGTGTCCAAGGGAAAGGAGAGCACTCAAAGTGCAGAGCAGCCCAACTGCTTCAGGAATAAGGTACGTAGAGCAAGGCACTACACCAGTTACCATGATGTCCCACCTCGGTGGGAAAACTGGGAGGAGATGCAGGGAATTTGTTGAGTGCACTTTAGAAGTATTTTAAAACTCTGCGTGCTTGTTTTTGCTCTGTTCTATTCAAACAATGCTTTTAAGCACCACTACTGAGCCACACAAGGGGACTGTGAACACTATTTTATCCATTGTGTTATCTGCTTCCTTTTAGTGAAATGAAACTGTGCCATGTTTCACATATTGCTCCTTCCCCTGACAGCAGCCACGGGGCTCAGGAAACTGCTTGGAGCAGCATGGGCCATCTCCAGCAAGATCTCCCATCTGGGGAGGCACTTGGGAAGCTGCAGAGGAGGCAGGTGTGCAGCTACCAACCCCCACTCCCCACGGGGAAAACTCTGCATTCCCAGCAAAAGGAACCTCCTGGCGCATTCTCCCCTCTCGGGGGTCTGCCTGGCCTTTTGCTGACAGCATAATTTCCTTAGGAGTCTCAGAGTCTGACATCTCTGTTCATGACCCTTTTCTCTAAGCAACACTAATGTCTGCTGCAGGTCTGGCAGGTGCAAGGTCCTCTAATTGTGTCTGCATCACCGGACATTATTTTAACATCCCTCTAACATCTGAATTGCTACTTGGGCACTGAACAGATCTCCTCTGCTCCTGAAAAGAGTACTCTGCTCACTCACGAGCTTTTGGGTAACAATTTCCCAACAAGAAGAAACATAGAGTTAGGAAATTTGCCTAAGCCATCACAGGGCTGTAAAAACTCATTGGTACACCTGATGGAAGCGAGTAGCATTTCCCAGTCTGAGTCATGTCTTGTTTCTCAGGCAGCAATGAAGCACCTTTGCAAGGCGAACAAGGAGACACCTGCCTCAAAAAGCCAGAAATTGTTGATATCCACTTGACTGGCACAGCCATCTGAGGTGGCGGAAAGCAGCACAGTGGGAATCTGCAGTCACCAGACACTGAGCCAGGCAGAGGGTGAGTCTGGGCTGATGAGCTGCTATGTGGGTGAGCTTCCCATCCCGTGCAAGCCAGTGAAGCATGATTAACCTGGCACTGATTACTCATCCCTGGCACTGGTTACTCAGACCCATTCATTTTTCAGAAGTAAATGAGATTTTGAGAACATGCTTTCTCCATAATAAATAAATAAATATATAATCTCCTGGTGATCCCTGCCACAAGTAGCCACCTAATTAAGTAGGCATTCAAAACATGAATAGTGTACTATGAAAACTGTTAATACTAGACTGGCATCTTAACTGGTTTTCTCTAGGAGTAAATGCTGAGAACCTTCTGAAATCCCATGTGTTTCTTGATGTCAAAAATATATATGTGTATGGCTTTAACGCTGGAAGAAGCTAGAGACTGTTTGAGAAGGTAAAGAGAGAAATCTCAGACTTAACAGTCCTAAATTTTTTTTTTCCTAAGGCTTAAAATTTTCATTGCTTATATTGAAATGAGCCAGCATAGGTCATTTGGATTGTGAGCTAAGGGTGCTTTTAAGACTGAAAGGAATCAGTCTTCTGCATGTCCTAGTTTTACTGAAGAATGGAATTAGACCCAAGGTATAGCTCCTAATTCTTCTTCATTATGTGTGTGGGTTTTGTGGGGGTTTGGGTTGCTTTGGTTTTTTGAGTGGGGGGATATTTTTAAAAAGAACTAATATGACTTTGCAGCAAAATTAAGATTTAATAGCAAAATGCAAGAGTGAATAAGAACCCTTGTATGTATAGCCACATCATACTGACTGGGTCTTTTTCTTTTAATCCTATTTTGGTTGTTACACAAGTTCCCAGGTTAGATATAAATATTTTATGACATGTCAAAACTTGGCTTGACGTTTTTCAGAACTGTGTAGAACTGGTTCCAGCCCTAAAATGTCTCCTGCTGAAAGCTTTTGAGATCACATTGGAGCTGGAGAAAATTACTTGTGTTGCACCCTATCCTGGTCACTGGATTGTTGAACCAAATGAAATGTAAAGGTATGTCCTAGAAAACTAGATCCTGGGACAAAAATCTAGGTAGATCTATTTTAATGCTGAGTTTTTAGAATATTTTAATCACAGAGTTAGGTGGAAATATTTCTTGTATCCACACGTGAAGACAACCCACAAATTCTTGCAGAATGTGATAGACTGCTCAGTGTTACATAATCTAATGCAGTTTTGGTGATCAACACCAAGATCTCCCCTGCCATGCTAATATGTTACTTAATTCAAACAATAAGCTTCTGACCTTAAAAGGTAGTGGGAAAACCTGCAGGAACAGGTGCCTTTTTTGCAATTTCTGGTGCCCTGGGACATTTATAGGAAATATTTTTAGGAGAAAACTTCTCAAGCGTATAAGGCTAGAACTTCTCAGAAATGTCAATCTTATTTCAGGTTCACACAATATGTTGAGACAAATAATTCCTTATGTTTCACCTCAGGTCCATATACAGCTTTTTGGACAGTGGGAGTTGCACAGCCTCACAGTCTCACACGCTTACTACTGTTGTTCCAAATCCTATGGAAAAGAGCAAAATCACATCCACGTTTGTCATAAGGTCTACAGACTGAAATCTATACCACTGAGGTATGAAAATGTCCCTGCAAGATGACAGTAGAAAGTTCTAACAGATGACACTGCATTGCTTTTGTTTTCTGAAATTCTTCCCTTTGTTTCCTGCTTCATTGGTGGAGGAAGTGGCTGAGCACAAGCTGTAGCCAACACATCTCTTTTTATTATTGTTATTATTTTGGCAGAGGTTGGTCTGTGTTCACTCCCATCTGGGTGTGGAGATGCCAGCCTGATGATTTGTCCTCTGAAACTGAACCAAACCCCTCTGATAAATATTAAAGTTATGGGGAAGGACGTCCCTGGTTAAAGAGTTTTGGAGAAGCTTAACTGAGATGAATCTGTTGGCCAATAATGGTAAAGTTCCCTAATGAACTCTCTCCTAAACTTTTCAGATGATTAAGAAGAGACACTGGACACTGAGGCCATCATTGAGCAAGCACAGAAAGTGAGCAAAATCCCCAAATGATCGTTTGTAAGTACAAAACTGCTGCGTAGCCATTCCCACACCCTAGACATACCTTTCCATCTGGTCTCACACTTTTTTCTAAGGGCGGTTTCTTTCTTCTCTAATTATTTTTTCACAAATCAAATTAAGTCATTACATAGTCAGAGAGCATTAATCACCTTATATAACTCCACAGTGGTGAAAAGGAAAGGCAACATAAGAAAATATATTAAGTAATAAAAAAATAAGGGGTGATGATGTGTATGTGGAAAGAACTGCAAGATAGAGAAATTGCTCTGGATACGTCATCATTTTCTCAGGTATCACAGAAGTGTAAGGGAAGTCATCTCACTTTGAAGTTTTCTGAAGTACCTGAGATGTAATCCATCTAAAATTCAGGAAAATATTTGTTTATGTATCAACAGGAATTAATTGCTTTGCGGTTATAATTTTGAGAGGTAACTGAAGCACTAAAGACTAGAAAATAAAAAAAATAAAATAGACCAACAACTAAGCTCATGTTTCTTGCCAACATGAAGCCAACATGAAGCCAACATGGCTTTCCTGCCAACAGGACTTCTACTGTGACTGGAACATAAGAATAACCATAAGGGCTCAGAGGAAGGCAGACCTCAGCATCCTGTCTCCAGCAGTGGCCATAGCAAGTGCCTAGGGTAAAGTAAGAACAAGGCATCCATCTATGATATTTCCATATGATACCACTCTCCTAGTCTCAAACTGGTTTTGATTCAAGAGCTTGCCTGGGTCTAATGTAATTTGTTTGTCTGTTTAAGCAGCTTCAGCAGAACTCTTTCAAGTGCTTGTCCAGACTCCCCTTTCCAAATCCACATCATCTGCTGGCAGGGAGATCCATAGGTTGAGGGGCAGAGTACAAGATTCTTCCTTTTCCTTCCAATTGAAAAGAAAAATATATAACATAAGAACATATCTGGAAAGCCCCTGGGGTCAGGTGTCTGGAGATTTTCTTTGATAATTTCTGCATGAAGAAGAGTTCCAATAAAATGTCTAACTCTTAATTAGTAGGGAATATTGCAAAAATCACACAGGGTTTCTATTCCTCATTACAGCATGGACATGTCACCAAACTATGCTTCTTTAGGTTCCACCCTTGTCTTGAATGAGAAATGTCTGTGGACTCACTAAATATTAGTGGCATTATTGTAAAACACTCAGATAAACAGATGGTTTAGAGTTATGTGTTTTAAGTGACGTTCACTCCTTTTTGGAATTGCCTGTCATTTGAGTACACAGAGACCACATTTTTGACTGGTTACAAAAAAATGAAAACACTGATTGACTTTTATAATCTGATTTTTTTTAAATTTGTTTTCCAAAGCATTAAGTTATGTGTTGTTTCTGTAGTGAGGAACCCATAAAAAAGTTCAGATTTGGATCCGGGCCTCAATCTTTTGTTATGATCCGTGATTTTTGTGTAGGTCCTTTCCTGAAGATAAGATTCCAACAGACCACACTTAACATCATAAAGAAAGCAGAACTCAAGATCCCTGTAACTCCCAACCACTTTAGACCAAGTCATTGATATATCTTGCAAACTTTCCATCCTCATAGAAACCCTGGGACATAATGTGGTAAAACAGAGATAGAAGGGGTTTCAATCAAGGTCCCTGTCAGACAGCACTGAAAGGGCCACATATGTTGCTGGTAAGTATTTTCACAGACTGCATGAGGATTATTTATTAGGATCTAGGATGATAAAGGATGAATCAACCACAGTTTAAAAATTAAAACAATGTAAAAAAAAAAAAAATCCAAAGATCTACTGTTATGAATCAATTTCACTGCTTGCCAGCACTGGAGAGTGCCTGGTCAGGGCTTCAGCAGGTGATGTACAGCCATAGATCTTCATCAGCCAGTGTGATGAAGTCAGTTCTATTCTACTAGAGACAGGAGCATGTGGTTCCTGAAGCTCAATTATCTGAAAATATGCTTCATGCATTGCTAATAAGAGAAGTAAATAGTGCTGCTAGATATTGGCTTCAGCTCCCTAGCTGAGAGTCTGTCAGGAGGTGCAGGCAAATGTCTTGGTGCCTCACATGGATGGCAGGAAATAAGATTATAGAGTTGGTGGTCTGGGAAAAAGGAATAAAGTTTGATTTCCTTCAAAAGCTAGAAGAATATATAAATGAAACATTTCATGTGTTTCTACAAAATATATCTAGCTCTGTGTCTATTTCTATGTATATGAACTTAACTGTAGATCTTTCTTGCATGGTTATGCTTACCTGTCTTGCTTCCTATCAAAGAGATTGAGCATTTGAGCAATGGCTGAGCAGTCTGATGATGACTCTTGTTGGGAAAAGAGGATGTGTCTCGACAATTAGTATCCTAATTACTGACTTGAGATTGTATCAGAAAAATTCCACATAATTAAATTAAAACTTTCTTCCGTAGCTTTGTATTTGTAATTTTGCCTCTGAAGTGCTATCAATTGCTCTTCCCTTGCTCTGTTATTCAGTGCTGTCATTAGAGCAGAAGAAAGGCTCTGGCAAGTGTCAAACTTTACTGTTTCTCTGTCCTCTCTGGAGTTCCTATGGAATAGTTTCTCATGCTAAAGCAAAACCTTGTGTGCTAAACCCTACACAGAGTTACAGTGCAAAGAGGTGTCAGATACAAGAAGAACAAGAAGCCAAATTTCAAAACCTTGCAAATGGGTTAATGCTGTTGCTAGGAAAAGATTTGCCCTTTTACAGATGTGAAGAGAGGTAATGTTGACAGTAAGGAGTAGAGGCCTAGTGAGATTTTAAATTTTTTTGTGACTTTTATTTCGGGGAAAGAAAGGGCATTGACAACAACAGCTGCCTGTAGCACAGCTTCCCCTCCTTTTTTTTACACTTGACTTCTAATATGGATTCCAGGCATGATTCAGCAAATAGAGAGAAGCAGATTTTTACAGACATGGATTGGCACAGTGTTATAAAAAAAATTACCCCAAAAATACCAAAAAACCCTGGAATAATGGGGGGGCTTATCTGTTGTATCTAAAATATGCACATAAACAAACATGCATAAACCTTAATTTGTAAGAGTTTTGTGGGATTCTTGCTTTAACTATAGAGTGATTTGCTGGGAAGGCAGACTTCATGTAATAGGGCTTGCTGTGCTAACTCAAGAGAAGGTTCCAACTCACCCCTAGTCTCAAAATGAAAAAGGCAAAACCACTAAATAACATTACCTGAAGATTAATTTTGTTGCTCTTTGAGTACCTGGCCAATAGAGATTAATTTTGTGATCGAGAAAGGCCAGAAATGGCACTGACAGCTGCAGTACTTAATCTTTCCTTCTTAAATAAGTGCTCCCTTTTCAAATCTGGGACAATCTTTTTCAGCTTGAGGAACACATTTTTTAAAGTCAGCCATACACCTCAGGAGCAATTCCAGCCTATCCCCATGCCCCAAGAGCAACTCTTTCTATACTGTTCCTACTAGATTAAAACATGTATATACACAAGCTTTTCACCTTAAGTAGCCAACTATGTGGAGTCTGGGGTTGGCTGCATATTAAGATGAAAGAACAGTAGGAACACATAGGCATGGGGACAGAAGAGAAAAAAAAACTTCTGAGAGAGATAGAAACATAGTCAGTGTGGAAGGTACAGATTTTTTTGCAGGTGGTTCTGAGAGTTGGTGGTTATTGTATTTTAGCAAATGATTAGAATAGCTTACGTTTGGATATTGTTGAAATCTAATGGACAGTGGATAATCATCAGGAATTTAAGGAATTAAAATGATGAATGTCTCCTTTTGTTGAAATGGTAGCTCTGTGTTTCATGTTACTGGTAGAAATCATTTATATAGCTGATGAGAGCAACACTGTATTGACAGCACCATTAGAAAGAAGCCTGCAGATTATGGATGGTGGCACAGACCTTCATAATGCACCATTTTTCTTTTTGCAACTTTGAATTCCCAGAAGTTTACACCCTTAGTCCTTATCTCCTCCTAAGAACTGACGACTGTTCCTCTTTGGTTAAAAAAAGAATCCATTGCAACTGGCAAAGTCAGGCTGAATACTTTTCAATACCACATATATCCTCTGGTGGTTTAGGAGATCCCAAATCTACACATTTTGTTGGTTCTTGGACTGTCAAAGAAACAGTGGAAGAGGGACTGACAGAGAGTACAGAGGGATGAGATGTGAACATAGCTACCCTTCCTACACTAAAGTTTTAATAATGTTTTCACTTTCTCTTAAGATTATCAGAAATAGAGACTCATCCCTTGTGATCTCTGTGTTAATTGTGCTGTTTATGATAATAAGTTTCTAGATTATTTTGGATGATTTGAGTTCTGAGACTTTCCTGTTATATATGTGAGTGCATCTGCATGTTTTAAGATATGAAAATTGCTCTGGTGTATTCCTGTTAAATTGCATGGTAATAACTATAACAATATCCCACATAAATTATGACTGTGAAGACTTACCTACTTGTCCTTGCCTCAGCTAATTATATTTCATCCCCATTCACTTTTTTTCATGCTGTCACTTCAAATGTATATTTTTGGTTTTGTAACTGTACAGTAGCTCTGGTATATTCTCAGACAGCAGAATGGGTTACAGTTACAGTGGGGACACTTGCTGGACTAAATGAACTGAAAGGAAAAATAGTTTAGACTCTTGATTTACAGTCCTGGAGTAGCTGTATGGAAAGCTCTAATTTTCAGTTAGTAAATATTTCTGTCACATAATTACAGTGCCCCAGAGTAGGCGAACCTGGGGACAGCCTGGGTGGAGAGGCAGTCATGGTCCTGCACTGGTCAGGCATGGCACCTCCTGCTTTTTGAGAACCAGGACCAGACATGGGGAGGAACAGGCTGCTCAGGAGGGCAAACCCTAAAACCTTGTCCCTTTTTGGTCCTGGCATTAATCTGCTGGAATCACAAAAGTTGGGATCGTGCACCAACTTCTGACCATTCCCCAGAGCTCAGCTGTCCAGACCTGAATTTTTAAAATGCATTAGCTTGTGCTTTGTATTTAAGACCCTTGATATGAGAGCACTTGCCCAGGAAGTGACTGACATGAATTCAGGCCCCTCCTCAGTCCAAAAAGATCCATAGTGTTATCCCTATCATGGCAACCAAACCCAGGGAGCACTCAGACTACATCCAGCCTTTCATCTAAACTTCTACTTACTTTTAAAAGCAATTTACCCTTGCAAAGAACACTGTTCCAGAAAACATTTAGCTCTAGGTTTTGTTTTGGGTGAGCAAATGTCTTTGGAGAGCAGCTTTGCTTGGTAGAGCAGCTTTTAGTGGAAAGGACAGGTCTGGCTGCACATCTTCTGAGGCTCCAGAGGAGCTGAGGATGCTTTGTCCCCTGTCCTCATGCCTTCTGGTCTGTGCTGCCCCAGAGGAGCAGTGCTGTTACTCAGAGACCTCTTTATTCAAAAAGTATGTTTCCAATGAGGGATTTTAACACTCTAGAAAGTACCCTAACACCAATGCAGTATAAGTTACATGGCAAGCTGTTAGCAAGGTAGGAACTGTATGTACCTTCACTGTAAATGCCTCAGTTCACACTTAGATTTACTACCATTTACATGTTTTCCTTTGCTGAAGCATTTATAGCTCTCTAATACATCCCATTTTACCTTGCATATACTTGTCTCAAAAATAACAATAATAAAATTAAAGCTTCTCAATGGGAAGAGAATTTATTTGTCAAAACATTTCTCAGCTCGATAAACAATGAGGTGTTTCAGTCAGACTTAAAACCACAATTTCCAAAAATTTTTCCTGTTATTCTGGTGACATTGTTACTGTATTAACCTTTCTATTCTCTCTCTGGCTTCTTATACTGTCAGATACTATCAGAGTAGCTCAGCATCTCACGCATAAAATCAATAGCAAAAGTAAAATCTCTACAGGGGTTCATACTCTCTGGCAATGCTCCCTTTTCACTGGCAAAAATTTGCCTGAGTCAGTGCTTTTTGTTTGATTTTGTAAAGTGAAGGGAGAAAATGCTTAAGAATAAATGCAATATTTGAATCATGTGAGCTGCAACAAGAAGACTCTTTGGTGTTCCTGGTGGTACCTTCTGAAGACAGCTGCCCCAGGGTCTCCCCATGGGGTGGGCATCCATGTATACACCCAAACCCACTGCCTGACATGGTGTGGGTTGAGGGCAAGGAAGCATTGGAATGAAGGCTCTGCCCTGGCACGCATGAGATCAGCACCTGCAACCAGGCTGGGTGGCCTTTGTGCCATGATGTCCCCAACACCCCGAGAGCTGCTGTCACCAAGGGGGTGAGTGTAATCTCCTTTGACTTAATCTGGTTTCCACAACTCCTAAAATAATAGATTTAATTTAAATGTGGCACTTTATTTTGTTTCTAAGCCCCTTTTCCTGTTGTCTGTTGAAGCACTTTGTGTCTTGATTTGCCATCTTCACACCTTCTTGTCATATTTCTCTCCTGAGGTGCCTCTTTTTCAGGATAAATAGGTGCTATTAATTCCTCCTCACAAGGAAGCTCTTCCATACTTTGGATCACTCTCATCTCTTGTCTAAAACCTATCACTTTATATCAAGAGACCAGAAGGGCAATGAATTACCTCAGAAACGGATGTACCAAGGGTTTAAGAAATGGGATTATGATGTTTTATGTTTTTGCTATCTTTTTTATCCTGTGCACAGGGACACTAATGAAGCCCCCCTTAATAATGTCACCAATGTCATTGTGGAGTTTTCTTTTGTGTTGTGGAGCCATTTGTGTTGCATTTCAGAAAGGAAGAAGTGGGTTTAGTAACACATGAAGCATAAAAGCAGGTGCTGCATCTTTCAGTTTCACAATTTAACCCAAATGGCTTTCTGTGTCATTAGCTTCATGCAGTCCTGCTGAAAAGAACTATAAACTACAATCTAGGCTAGCTTTTTTCCACATAAAATTTCCTGCAGCAGCATATGTGCTTGTCGTGTAGTTGGGGCTGATCCAAGCAGCACAGAAGTGCTTTGGATTGGGTCGTGCCTGCGGTTACCCTGCAGTGCTGAGCACAGGAGAAGATCTGCTGAAGGGCTCCTGGTTGTCCCCTGCCATTTGCCAGCCTCCCTGACAAGGACAACATGCTGGAGTCGTCATCTCCTGGAGGTTTCCTGCTCCTTGCAGCACATACCTGGTGTTCAGCCCATCCTCATCCTGACTCCAGGAGGAGTTTGCAGGCAGTGGGAGATCTCAGAGCTTTGGCTGATTGCTGCTGGTGCCCCTGGTGCTGCTGGCAGACATCTGTGGGGAGGGCCCTGGCTGTATGACACCCCGATGTCATGGCAAGGTGGGGACTGGCTGACTCCTATTCAAACATCAGTGAGTCCAGGGTAAGTGAATTTGGTGCCAGAGTAATTTAGTTCCCACCCGCCCACCGTGATGAATTTTCCTCTGAGAGGCCCATGCAGAGCTCACGCTCAGGTTGTTTGTGGTGATGCTTTCTGTGAAGATGTGAGCTGACACCACCACCCGTTTCACGTGCAGATTCTCTGAGCTGTGTCCCTCCTTCATTTCTCCCACCCTTGTGCACGCCCATATGAAAGAAGCTGCACTGTAGATGCAGTTTCCATTAGTGACACTGCTTTGGGTTAACCCAAATTTTGGCAATTTGAGCTAAAAGAAAATGATTCTTTAGAACCTTCAGGCTGTCCACTTCTGGAAAACAAGTGTTAGCATTGGCCGTGTTGCCCTGGAGCAGCCTCGTGGCTGTCCTTAGTTCTGCTGGTGGCAGCCACCCCCCTGGCTAGGGAAGCAGCTACTCTTTCATTGCTAGTCCTGGAGCAAGCATATTTCAGCCAGATCAGAAAACCTGACATCAGTTTGTACTGCTGATTGGCAGCCACTCCTCCTGCAGTAAGTGCAATAGTAACAGCAGAATACTTCTGTGGCTCTTCAGGACACTTTGCAAGCCGTCACCTCTGGCTGACCAGCATAACAGACCATATGCACGTGAGACTTTCTCAACCGTGTCATTGCTCCTGTAAGCCCAAGAAACTTTTGCCACTGCAGTCCACAAAATTCATTTACTCCCACAATTCGGTTCCCAGCTCATTCCATACTGCACAACCAGTAGCCTGATCTATTTTGTTCTGCAGGAAGATGATGAGCAAAACTAAAGTGTTTTTAATTTTTGCCATAGCCACGGTGGAAAAATCTTGGTGTAAGTTCCAGATGAGTGCAGGAATTGGAACATACTTTGCCAGAGAAGAACATAGAGAAGAACCATCACCTTTATAGGTCTCTTCCAACCCAAATGATTTTATGATTCTAGAATTTTATGAGCCATTTCCTTGCTTTTCTTCAACTTCCACCAGAAAACCACAGCCCGTTCTGATGCTACAAATTTGAACTTGGTATCATTTTCAAGGTCAGTGTTCATTCACCATTATTGTGTTGAAGCAATGTAAAAAGACAAGGCTAAATTTGTGAAATGGGCCATCTATTCCCATCCAAACCACACAATAGAATGCATAAACATTTCAGTTAATATAGTAAACCATGTTTAAGCAATACACATGGTGTTGTATGTATTTTTTACTGCAGAAGATGTCATCGTCTTTTGGTCTAATTGTTCTTGACTTTACCTCCTCATCTTTTTATTTAAAGAAAAGGAATGACAACTTGTCTCACTGGGAGCAAAGTTTGCTCATAGATGGATCAAGAATAATTAGACCAAATGGTACTGCAAACTCCAGCAGACAGGATATCTCCATTACAGAGAGTTATGTTGTCATTTCTTTGACCATCGCCCCATCAATCCATCCATCAACAAATTAAAGTTGGCTAAAGAGCCACTTATCTGGAGTGCTTTTTACCCTGATCGCTGTCAATCTAGGTAAATAAACATTTTCCTAGGCAGAGTTTACATATTTAACCATGTTTTAGGAGAGTCCCCCTGCTACTCATATAACCAGCAAATCACTCATGGTTTTGCTGTGTTTTGTGATTCACCTCACCCACACACTGCACCTTCATTAAATGAGTCCTATTCCTTCTGCCTCCCTTTGGTTTGTCTTTAAAGGTGGGATGGCTAGGATAAAGTTGCATTAAAACTTGCAGACTGAAAATAGTCCAGAAATTAATTTTATTCCCTGAAGTTGGAAAAGCCTGGTGTCCCATGCAGGATACACATCAATAATGGACCAAGTATGTGAAAGAAATGAAAACTAAAAAGCAAAGATTTATCAGCAAGCCTGCTCTGACAAATATGGCAATACTATTGCATCTGACTTTGATCATTTAAGCCATGAGCCCATAAATTACTTTAGGGCTTCATGATGCACATAAATAAGGATAGGAGCAGCATTATATTTGATATCTAATAAATATGTATGCACCAGCTAATACACTGTTTAAGATATTACTTTCTCCCTATTATTTATTTTTCACTTAATTGATACATAGAGCATTTCACACTGCCTGCTGCCTATCAGGCAGATGCAGAGGAGAGCAGTCTCAGTTATCAGTATTAATGTATGCCTGGTGCTTTTCAGAAGACACTCACACACATGCATGTGCACAGAAGGGGTGACATTCCCCTCCTGGAGTCAACAGGCTACATCCCAATGCTGTCAGTAATGATGGAGGCTGCTCCCAAAGCTGACTGTAACTAAATCAGAATATGACTGAGAACAAACTGTGGGCAAAGCTGGAGAGTTGTTAGGGAAGCATGAGAGGAAGTACAACCTGGTATTCCCTGCTGATCACTAAGGATGACTTTTCTTTCCCTCACTAACACCCTGCAAGCATGACAGCTCCTTGGTATTGGCCAGGGACTGACAGATCCAGTTTTCACATTGCTGATGCTTGCCCAGGACTAGAGCCAGGAGAGCTCAGGCACTTTACACGCCCGGTGTCCAACTGTGCAGTGGAAGTCACAGCTCCACAGGCAGCTCTAAGGTCCATGCAGGACCCATGTGCCTGGCACAGCTGTGCCTGATGCCTGCCCAGCTCCCACAGATCCTGCAGCCTGCCTGAGTCCTGCCTCCTGCCCCTTCACCTGCCAAAGGGAGGGCTGGGAACACATCTCAGTTGCTAGATTTCCCTTCAGGGAAGACAGGACATAAGAAAATGCTTTTGCAGTGGCAACGTGCACTTTGCATAATACTGTGCTGATACCAGTGGAAAAGACTGGGCAAAGAAAGATAAAGATAATTCCTTCAGCAAGATAGAGTCACCACCTCCCAGCACTGACACTGCCCAATCCTCCTCTGAAGCCAAAGCAGACCCCAAGCAGCATTTCTCCTCTTTTACCAGCAGCATAGTTGGCATCAATCATATTACTACTCACAGGCTTTTCTCTCTGATGCATTTAAAGCAAAAGGAAAGGAAGATTTTACTATCTAAACAGGTCTTGTCCCAAGTACAGAAACACCTCCTGGGACTGCAACTCTGAAATGGCCATTTCAGGTTTTGGTGGCTCTTATTCCCCAGCTTGCTCCTCCTGGCCCGTGGGTGTTTGCTCATGATGGAAAAGCTTCACAAGGACTTGCTGCAGAGTCTGTGCTCCCCCTGACAACTTGTCAAAGGTGGAAGATGGTACAACTGTGCTGTACATATCATAATGGCTGGTGTTATGGAAAAGGACAAGTCAGCAAGGGTACCCAAGGACTGCAACAGCAGATGTGGTGAGTAAACAGCACAACCTTTCCTTTCTCCCCTCCCTCTTCCTACTGCCTACTCTTCTTAGGAGCTCAAGGCAGGAATTTGTTGTAAAATGATGAATAATTTCTCCACCCTTTTAATGGATGCAATATGCAAGAGTTTTCTCCTTTTCCCTTCAAAAATTACTCCTACTTTCTAGTCAAATAAAGGGAACCAGTTGAGGGATTTCTACTCCTGGTATTTCAACTAAACTACTGCTGATTTATTTCCTCAGACACACCAATTAAACTGGTGTAAATTCATTCCTGCCAAGTCCAACAGCAGTCGAACCACAAGTCACCCTGCCACCACGCCACCACGGAGCATCCACTCCTCCCCTGCCCAACGCCCAATGCCTGTGGGAGGCAGTGTGTCCCTGCACCACATTCCCATGAGGTTGTGAGGAGCCATGTGAGCTCACTGCTCCCAGATATGTGTCCATAAGCACTGCAGAGAGTGTCAATGTCAAAAGTGTAGGAGCAAAGAAGTCATTTATAAACTTGGTAAAGGGAAGGGCAGAGGTCAAAGAGGGAGGGCAGTTTAGTCACCACATCTCTGACACTCAGAGGAGACAGTGACAACTGTCCTGGAGCTATTCCCTGGCACTTGCTGCCCTCAGTCTGGAACAGAGCCTGTGCCTCACTTTGCCCAGAGGAAAACATTTCCCTTCTCAAGCATCTTGGCAAGATAGCTGAGGTGCCTCATCACATCCTGTGCGTTTCAGTAATGAGGAGATGCCAGCCGGTGCTTGGCTCATGCTGCCTGTTCATTAAATCCCAGCCACACCTTCAGCACAGATATTCTGATCAAGCTCTTCAAATGCAAGTGTGGATGGAGACTGGTAGGGAAACAGGCCCTGGGCAGAAGTCAAAGGTGGGTAAGATGGCTGAACCAATGTTGCAGGAGTGGCCTCCATCTTTTAGCGCTTGATTTCCTCATGTTAACTCTGCATAAGCACAACTCCTTTGCATTTATTTATACTCAAGTTTAAGTGCCTGTGCAAATTATAGCACAGACAGCCAGAACAGAAATGAGGCATTTAAACGGTAAATAAACACTGCCTGTTCATGGTGGCTCTTTTATAAATAATATCCCCTTTTAAGCCTTATTCTCTGCCATACAGGAATGTCACTTTTCAGAACATCTGAACCCAAAAAATCAAACATCAGTCTCTTTATATACTTATTTAAAGAGCATATCGAACTATTTCTGCAAGCAAAAGGACTAAATTATCCATGAATTCCAGATAACCATCTTTAACCCAGAAAATGTCAACAGTTTTCTACAATAATAGTACCAAACCTGGCTGCTGTAGTGGCTGGAGTGCCTCTCTTAGGAGTGGGAGAGCCATACATCTCTGGGAGGGTACTCACAGTTGAGTATGCTCCTTGTATCCCAGCTATTAGATATTGTGCTTCACACATTTCTATGCCTTTGCACTTCTGCTGCCTCCTCTGTGTTGTGTTTCTCCTCTAAGGGTGGGAATTTTGAGTAAAGCCCTCCCCTAACTCTGGAGAAGCTCTTGGCAAGAGGTGCCTCTGGAGGAGAGCCATGCCAAGCAGATAATAGGGTGAGAAGCTCTCAGTGCAATATGATTTCTCTGTCCACCAGGGTGAGGGGGGAGATAGAAGTGTTCATCCTTATTATGTCCGCCAGCAATTTGCAGGAACCATTCATGACTGAAACCTTATCATTCCATTACTTAGCACGACGCATCCTGGTTATAAATTTGGTCCTGTAGCAACTCCTGGTTGGCTTCTGCTCTTGTCCACTCTTTTATTCTAGTGGAATGGAAATATTTTATTGCAATGCAGACCTATAAACATCTACCAAATTCCATTTGGTAGGCTTGTAGTAGCTGCATCTCACAACTATCTGACTGAGAGTTGTCAGAGAGTTTGCACCTGAAACATTTTAGTGAGGATACAGGTGGTTCATGTGGACATTTTCAGCTATTTATCTGGGCGCTGTTTCAAACAACAAACCTCCACAGATAAACTCAGACTGATACAGAAGCACTGACCTTAGAGAAATGTGTTTCTCAGTCCCAGATTTTGGACACAGGTAATAGCATCACATAATATAGAGAGAGACATTTGCTCTGAAATATATGCAGAGCCTTCACTGCAGTTAACAGGAAAGGGTTTGTGGTTATGATATGTGTGCAAGTGAAAAGGCAAAATAGTCAACATTTTCTAATTCCTGTCAAGAGGCTATGAACTGCTAACCAGTTGTGTAGCACAGTCATTTAAAGCTTTTGCCTTCAAGGACTGGAAACAGATTGCAGTGTTTGCTCTTTTCAGAGCTCCCGAAATGCACAGCCTGCTGAGAAATGTCCCAAACTGGCCCATCACATATCCTGTCTTTGGGAAAAACACGTGACTTAAATTCAATGTGACAAGATGATGCAAGTGTTTTACTAATACTAAATAAGCAGTCAGGACAAAGTTTGTCCAATTTGCTCATGAAGTTGATAAGAGACTAAGCAGCTTCTTTTTTTCTTTCCAGACACTTGGTCCCTGAAATGGGAGCAGGAGTAGAGGTGGGATGGGTCTGAGCTGTGGCTGTGACTTTAGCATAGACTTGGCAGCCCTCTGCATGTCTCAGGCTGATGACCACTCTTCTTGGCAGCCCGAGAAGAGATGGGAATGGGTGAAGAGGCAGAAACACCTACTGACCCTGCTGAAGGATTCTGCTATTACATCCCCAGATGTGCTTGCAAGGTGGTGTGGAGGAGCACGTGTTCCTTTCAGTCCTGCAGAGCCTTTCCCGTGGCTGCATGGTGAGTGTCACTGCCCAAACATGTCAATTTGCCAAGCATTGGCTTGCTCTAAAATTTTAACAGACGTGAGGGAAATTCAAATTGCAGATTTTTTTCAGCATGGCTATATTCAATCTTTTTTGTCTCAAAATCAGAATATGGCAGTGAGATTTATTGTAGATGCAGTTTTGCCATTATACTGTAAGATGCAAGACTGAAAAAAACTGAATACTGTGTGAAAAGGACTGAGGCAAAACACATGGGACTTATACAGCCTCCTTCTAATGTGGCCTCTCAGAGTGGATAATAATATAAACATTCATCCATTAGAAAAAAACTACCCTTTACTGCCCCCCATTAAATACATTGGCAGTCCTATTAAAATACAAGTCAGATTTGTGTTTAATGATCTTGAAAGGAAAGTAATTGCTTGAGTATTACCATTCAAATGTTCTTACAGCAGCATATAATATTTACAGTCTAAGCCACACTTGGGAGTGCTACGTGGCACTGGAGATTGCCCAGCCTCTTTGGAGAGTCAGCCTGTGTAGCTGAGAGCCAGGGTACAAAAATTACATCCTCTCTGAGCACTCTAAAGCCAATGAGAAACTAAGCAATGGCCTGCATAATTTTTCAATTTTAATAAGCGCTTGAAAGAAAAAAAAAATCTTTTAAAAACCCTCCCAATGCAGGGCTTGAACATCACAAATGCATGTTCAGGTCAGGAGTTCTGGTGTTACTCACATGGGTCAAGCTCCTTGCTCTGTAAGCATCATGTACCAGCATCAGGCACAAATTCATACTGAGAACAGTGATATTTTGCTTTACATTTTTAATCCCTGACAGGGTCTTAGTCAGTGAAAATATCATATATTATTTGTATTCAACTACTACCTATTTTTTGTGGGGATATCCTTAAGCTGAAGTTCAGTTTGACTAAGGAAGAGGAGAATGTGAAACGGAAGAGGAAAAAAAAATACTTTTACTATGTTTATTTGTACAAGTCTATCAAGTGTAAACAGGGAGAGTCTTTAATAAAGTATGTGGCAAGAGCACCACAAAGAAGATCAGAACTTTTCTAGTGGGAAAAAGTGAGTTCCAAGTCCCATTTGCTTTCTCTCATCTGTCTTGCCCATCAAGGTAAGACAAGAAATCCCTCAGGCTTCAAGAATGATGCCAAACTCCTGGTCTTGGCATCAGTGCTACATTGCCACCTCACCACTGACTTGCTGCAGCAGGCTCTGGAGTGCAGAACTTCTGGGCAAGGTCTGTCCCTTACTGTCCCTCACTGTGCCTTACCCTGTGCTTGTACAGGAGGCAGCATGGGGAGGCCACAGTCATCACTGAGGCTCTTGCACTCACCTATAGATGTGACTAATTAAAAAATCCTAACAAAGTGGAAATGTCTAGGGCACTGCATCTTGTTGGACATGCTGGTTCTGAGGATGACAATCCTGCCATAGAGAATTAGCTTTTACAGCCTCAATGCCACTGTCAGTTGCCATCCCAAGCAGGGAGGGCAGCAAGGATGTGATTTGAACAGAATTGGATGAGACACAAAAAAAGCATCAGGAAGTCCTAATCAAACTGGTGCCATGGGCTAGATACTAACATTTGAATTTGGGAGAGTCCCTAATCACGTTATTACTTGTAATGGTTAATGTTTCTGAGAGGGAACAGATTATACAGGTTAGCCTCACTGTATGCACTTTACTGACAAACTGGTTCCTCTGTCATCAGGTGTTATTCCTTGCAGACTGTGGTCCTGTTCATAGCCTTGTCTCCAGCTCATCCAGTCATGAAGTGGTCACTGGGAGTCCACACATGGTGATCTTGATTCCTGAGACTTTTTAAAATCACTCTCACAATAGAAAAGACCTGTAAAGCAGGTACAAAGGTGGTTCATGTTTCTGCTAAATCCCTGGGTGATGCCAGGAGCCTTACAGCAAGTAAGAATGAGACTTGAAACCACGGTGGGTGCTGTGAAATGCCTGTACATCTCCATGAGCAAACACAGAGGGAAAGACAGAGAACCAGGAGAATGAAAAACATTTGTAACTATAATGGCAAAGAAGAGTGAATAGACCCTTCAAGTAACCAAGGGTTCACATCTGTCTTTGAAGGCATGAGCATCATGCATACATGTATATAAATCAAGAATTTATGCATGCCCATGGCAGTGTAGCTGTGTGCCATGCAAAAGCAGTTTTCAAGCCAATTTACTGACCTAAGAACTGAAAAACAACACCCGAGTCTGTTCCCCACTTCACTCTGTGGATTGGTAAATCCTTGGATCAGGATGTTTCAAAAGCCCAAACCACTACCAGTGCTTTCTCTGGATTCTCTTCAGCCTTTCACTAGTGAACTGAAAATGTGACTGTGCTGAGAGACCTGGGATTTAGCTGAGCTCCTCATTACAGTTTTCTGATTCCCTCATTAGCGTGGTTTAAATTTCAAGCTGGAACAAATCAAGTACAATCAACAAACCCACCAAAAAAATGTACCTATGCAGTTTTAAGATTACTTGCCTGAGCTTCAAACCATCTACACAATATGTCTGGATGACACTACATTGTTCTTGAGAACCTGAACGAAGCTCTTGCATTATTGTTGCAGTTGGGACTGGGTGTTATTCAGGCTTGATGACCAACTGGTGGTGCTAATGTTTCATTGGATGGGAGGTAAGGAGGGTTCATTACCTCTCACTAAATATGTACATGCATTACACAAACACTGCAAATTACAAAGCAGCTTTCACCAGCCTTGCAATTAAAGGATCCAGCATGAGTTTAGAAAGACACTTGCAGGAAGCAGTTACACATGTATATTCCAAAGTTTCACATGGCAGCACTTTAATCATGAGAGCTTCAAGGAACAGCCATTTGCCCAGGACACTTGATGTTCAGCCCTTAGCCACTACATTAAGTTTTTGTGTGGGGGGTTTTGTATCTGTCATACAGTAATAAATTTAACACTGAGGAGGGGGATTAGATACTAACTTTTCTGCAGAGGGCTATAAAGCAGTAAAGTACTAAGGGATATAAGCCTGGGTTTGAGGGATAGTTTGCCACAGTCAGAGCCAACCAGCTTGGTTGATAAAAGAGCAGTCTGAGCTTTGGGGGGTGGGGAAAGCTCTGCAGCCAAATGTCACTCTATGTTTCCAGCAGCACCATCATCGACTGCAACAGAAATAGACTCCAAGAACTGCAGGAGTGTGAAAAAAAAAAAAAAAAAGGATCCCTGTTACTTTCATTTATTCAAGTAAGTGATTCTTCTCTTAAAAAAGCCAAGTACCTCATTCATATTTGGTGGAGAATGTTTACTTTTTTAGAGGTTTGTATTTGGTGGCATTTTGCAGCTCTGTCCTCCAGGCATTGCACTGAAAGTCACCTGTAACAGCCGGGTCAATGACAAGTTGTGCAAGGGCTTATTTTTTTGCACAGAGAGGAGGGGAACTGAATAATCTTTTTTTACAGCATGCAGATGGTGAGAGGAAAACCCCTTTTCACACCAACTCTGACCTGTGAGAACAATTTCCTGGGGCAGCTGTATGTGAGCTACTCGAGGTAAGGGCAAGGGGTTGAACAGGGGACCTCTGGTATCATATGGTGGAGGGTGATTTGTGACATACCAGGTAATGACAGCCATCTTCCTAGCCATTGTGTTTGGTTTTTCCCTGAAATCATCTTCCTCTGATAGCTGTTAAATCTTGGGAGTGAGGAACTCCTGGGTCTGGGGGAGTGTGGGGCAAGAGGATAACCCCTTTGTCCGCTCCATGCACCAAGCCTACCCACAGCATTTGATGTGATGAGTGTCTGGAAACTATTCACACCTGGCATTTCCAGTGAAATAGCTAGAAATTACTGTGTCTAGTAAGGAGCTGGTCTTTTTCCACATTTTCTCCAGTGATCACAGTTTTTATATTGTGAAATGACCTATTGGGATATGTTGAACATGAAGGCCCAGTTTGTTCCTCAGACAAGCATTGCCTCATCTTTCTGTAGCAGTAAAATTATGACCATTTTTTGGAGGTCAGGGAAGTACCAGTGCACTCTGTGTAGCCTCATCTCATAATACAGGCATATAAATTCTTGGTTTCCTCTGGAGTAAAAAACTTGCAGGTACTACAGAAGTTCTTGGAAGGAACACAAAGGTCTCCCCTTCTTCCTTATAGGAAGAAGCAGCACAGCCACCTGGTAGATGCTGTCCTGCTAGGAAAGGCAGATGAAGAAAAGAGGTAACTGAACTTCTTGTGCTGGCTTTCACTGGACAAGTATCAAATTAAGATGTCAATGGTAATTTTTTCTTCCTTCTGACCTCCCATCTGAAGGGGGCATGATGACATGCAATGGTCATCAGTCCCGATTTTCTTTTTTTTCTCCATTTCCAGCAACCTGGGGTTTTCTTATGCCAAATCTTTTCCTAGTGGTTTTCTACATTTCCTTTTTATGGACATTGCCGCTTCTTCTTTCTTCTCTCCCAGAGAACAGCCCTGACAATGACTCTCTGCTTGGGATAATCACCCTTCAAGGCATGAGCTCCATTGTTTGCTCTTCTTTCCGGCTCATCCTGCTTGTTTCCCATACTCAGGTGTATTAATATTCCAGTTCTTGTCATTGCTTATCTTTTGTTGGAGAACATTTGCCTTGCATCTCATTTAGAAAAAAAAGTTACATCAGTGCCAGGTTTTTTTACAAAATGAGGGCTTCTTCTCCATTTTTGTTGCAACTGCTTTAAGGCTCAAACACTTTTGTCTTTGTGATGTGCAAACCCCGTGAGGGACACACATGTTGGTTGTGCAAGTCAGATAACTGCATGCACAAACGTCCAGTTAAATGCATGTCTGCTTCTCTGCATCCCTCAGTGCACATCAGCTCCACACCATCCCCACAGGCTGGGGCTGTGTCTCTGGTGTGATGGGGACATCACAGTCAGTGGTGAGAGGCAGAGCAGGCAGGGAGGGCTGCAAACACAGCCTGCATCTCCACCTGCAGTCCTTGCCTTCTGACATTTGCAAATTTGTCCCTTAATCTCTCTGGTGCAGGATTTGCTGTCAAGAAGCATTGTCTGGGATGAGCTGTTGGGATTCAGATTATCAAACCAACATTAATTATTCTTCTGACTAAACCCTCAACAGCTATGCTGGATAACACAAATGTAAGGAAAGAAATGAGTATGAGTCGTGTTCTGCGCTTGAAATCTAGAATGAGTCCTGCTGTAGGAACATAATCATATACCATAGGCATATGTGTGTCGAGACAAAACAGAGGCAGATCCTCAGCTGGGGCTGGGCCAAGTTGGTGCCACTGGCATCAAAAGACACTTTCCCCAGTTTAAGAACCTGACCTACTTTGTTTATTCTGAGCACCCAGAGAGGGATTCCAGACAACGACAGGATCTGGCAGGTTGTGCTGAGGAAAGCTGAAGCCAGAATAACACATGAGGTTGTAAGAATCATAAAAAGGTCTGGGTTGGAATGAACAAATATTTACAGGTCCTTGATGAAGCTGTAATGGGTGCCTACACAGTCATCAGGCATAGTGTCAATGCAAAAAGCATCAGATTGTTTTGAAAGAACAGCAAGAAGATCTCTCTGCTGCAGTTACTGAGTGAGAAGACCCAGGTCTTCAGTTCATGCAACTTGGGGTGGCTCAACTGACCCCAGTGCAGCTTTACTTTTATGTTTATATCTCCATGTTCCACTTGTGGTAAAAATGTTATAGAGCTTAATTTCACCACAGTGTTGGCCCTGTATTCAACTGGGCTAGAGATTAAGCATTTACATTTCAGTATACACAACTAAATGCTTTTAAAGCCAAGCCAAGGATTTAAAATCACAGAATAGGGCCATAAAGAGCTAATGAGAAGAATAAAAATCAGATAGTTAAAAAATGATATAAGGTAGAGTCTTAATTTTTTATTATTAAATTCACAGCACGTTAAATATTAAGTGTTCATAAACTTTGTTTTGTGCAATGATAAATTAATAATATCTACATAGACATGTTCTTTTACAACAGGGAAACTAAGAAACATAGTACCAGAGGATCTTGTGTTGACAACTGAAGCTATTAGAATAGACTCCTTAATCTTCAATCATAAAAAGTAGATAATGTTATTTCTTATTACTATTAAATGCAAAGTGCCTTACTAGGAAACATATATATGTCATCACTAAAAATAACTACCAGAGAATGCTTGGAGCAAGGAAGAAAAAGATGTTAGCAAATTATATGTTGAGATAAATTCAATTAAATGTTCTCTGCTAATCTCCTCCATATAAAAATTGCTCTTCAACTTATTCTTCTGTTTGCCCATAGCAGGTTGCATAAGGTTTATGTCCAAGCACAGGACATATTCATGTTTTAATATGGTATGTTGCAATTTTGATAATAGTTACCAACTGCTAAATTCACCAAAATGCAGACTGGTGTACATGTTCTCTGTATCACTGAAGAAACTTTGCCAGCCTTCACTTGGGCAAGGGATGATGAATTTTGTGTTTCCCCTCTTGTCTACAAGCACTGAGCAATGTTTCCTTGATTAAAAACAGGTGTTTTTAGAAACTTTTGTGTAGGACTTAGCAACATTATTCATTCAAATATTTCCTGTGGTTCTTACTTACGTGGAGGATGGAGTATCTTCTAGGCCAGTTTCCTCAAAGACTAATTCTTTGTCTGCAGACCAGACTATAGAGATATATTTCAGCATGAAATGTGACCTCAGTGAAGGAATTACAGTTTTGTTAAGTATTTCCACATGAATTAGAAAGCAGAACCATCCACTGGTTACTGGTATAGCTACCAGTACCTGAGAGTAGTTTTACTTTGAAGACTGGAGCCTGCAGGACTCCCTTCATGAGGACAGTAGTGCAGCTGGTAAAGAGTAATTTCAGTTCCTCAAATCCAGGCTGATTTTCCCCCTTTTCCAAAAAGGGGGATGGCAAAACTTTGGTTTGCGTGAACACACACTAATTTTTGGGCCCTGATGCTTTAGATGTTTTTTGCCAAACAAGGAGTCAAAGGGGAGATTCGAATAAGATTTCTATTAAGTATTTGCAATGAGAAAAAAAAAGCACATGCACATATTTTTGCCTTCAAAACCTATATAGAGTTTTCTGTGTTTGCCTTCATAGTGTGCCTACCCCGAGCCCTGCATGTTTCCTGGCCAGGGCTGCTGCTGGCTCCTCATCCACCTCCACCCTAGGCACACACCATGGGTCTCATCCAATTCCTGCCCCAGTTTTTTTCCTGCAATCCCAAATCCGAGGCTTGGGTGTAGAGAAACAAGATAAACCAGGTGCCTCGAGTTGCCAAAGAGTGGGTGTGAGTCCACCTGTGCCTGGTTAGGGCAGGTCCCCTATTACCAGGGGGCCAATAAAGGTGGGACACACACCCACAGAGCAAAGCTCACTCTGGTGCGAGGCAATGGAGAGGCCAGCAGCTCATCGAGCCTCAGGAGCAAGAAAGGCTCCTCCCGCTACACTTAGGTGAGGATGAGCTAGAGCAACACGTGCTGTTTCTGTCTATTTTTAAGGGGCAGAGGGTCTGCCCCGGCCCCAGACAGCTGATGGGAACCAGGGCAGGCAGAGCAGAGCATCCTCCTCACTCAGCTGCTGCAGCCGCCTCAGAGCCAGCTGGAGCACCAAGGAGCCAAGCAGCTCCCTGCCAGCCCGGCTCCCAGGGCCGGCTTGAGGCACAGGCGAGATCAGCAGTTGCCTGGAGAGCCAGGCTGGTGGAGACAGCGGAATCGCAGCCGGGAAAGGACGAGCCGTGCCCCGGGGTGTAGCAGCAGCTGCTGCTCCCTGACAGGCTTCCCCAGGTCCCCTGCTCCCCCGCGGCACAGCCCCTTCCCAGCTTTCTTCCCAGGCAGGGGGGCTCTGGCTGCTTGCCCACAGCCCTGCCCTTGCTCTGCCTTGCCCGGTGCTGCCTCTCCTTCAGGGCTGGCTGCACTGCCACAGCTCCTGTCTCACACTCTCCTTGGAGCCATGGCAGACACCATCAGTGGCCCATGGTCACCCCTCTTCAGTGTCAGGTTTCCTCTTCATCAAAAGAGGGTTCTGCTTCCCAAAAATCATTCCATGCCTTGAACCCAGGGGATGCTTGACTGTGCTGAATTAAATGCAATGCTTGAAACTGGAAGGAGAGGAAAGGCAGTGGGGAAGAAGGCTGGGCTCTCCTTTCTATTTCAAGAAGTCCTTTTTAGAGGCTCTGCACTCACTCTTGCATGGGGACGATTTTTAGAGGTGAAAAATTGTTCCTACTCATGCAGCTAGGCCTGGCTCTGCAGGAACTGCTTTGGGAAGGTGAATGCAGGGTGGTTTGCACATCCCATTGCCATGTTCAGCTCCTCTGAGCCTGATGTTATCTCACAGAAAACTTCTGCCAAAAGCCACCCATGTGAAACTGCAACATAGCAGTCCCTCTCTATGTGCTTCATAACCTGCTCTTGGTAACACAACCAGAGAGCAGCAAGGGGCCGGTGCCTGTTCTCTGTGTCAGCCAGGCAACACTGCTTTTTTTACTGTATTAAAGAATAGGGAGAAAACATCCCCAAGCAAGCACATCAATGACCTGATCCTTCAGGTAGGTGTCACTGACACCTCAAAATCACAATTGGGGGATGCCAAAACAGGGTACATGTACCCCAGTCAATGGGTAGTCTGGTATCAGCTCCCCAGTTGTCCTGGGACACAGATCCTGAACTAGATAAACCTGGCCATATGGGTCCAAGAGCAGATGTACTGGACATAGGCACAGATAAGGAGCATTGTTGGAAAGCACCTTTACAAAATACTGTGATTTTTGGGACACCTAGAAAAGGCATTAAAAAGGTCTCAAACTGATAGGTATTAGAAACAGGGAAGGCAAATGAGTTATCCCAACAGCTAATGGGGTTTAAGTGGGATAATCCCAGCCTGACAGTGGCAGATACCATCCATCAGTGAGACATCTGGTCAGGAATACCTGTACTGCACAGCACGGGTGTTACAGGCTCAGCATGTGCTAGAGGAGGCAGGATTAGTGGAGACCTCCACCTGGCTGAACTTAGGGTAAGCTCCTCTGCATTTATTCTCAGAGTAGTTTAAATAGTTTTCTGCTTAAAGGATTGGCCCTGAAAATCCCTCTCTTAAGCACTTAACTACAGGTTGGCTTGTTGGCACAGACCAGCCTCACTCAGGTTGCATGTTCCCGAAGGCAGTGGCTGAGTGGAGGGATGGAGCTGCTCTGCTCTGATCTGTGCTACCTTCAGGCTCCACGTTGTTCCTTTTGGGATGCTTCAAGATCATGGTGGGTTGCTCTGCTGGGTCTTGGGAGCTGGGTCTTGCAGGGAGAGACTTTGCAGGGAGCTGGGTCTTGCTGCACCCTGCATCACTGCAGGGCAACTGCACCAGAACACAGCCAGAGAGGGGCTGTGTAGAAGCAGGAGTGGGTTGGTTTTGTTCTGTTTCATTTGCTTTTTTTTCTCAACTGGTCCCACTTTTTTGGTGCTCTTACAAGATATGGCATTGCTTTGTTATTATAATATATTTATTTTCATTATAAACCTACTCTATCTGGACCTTTCCAAAGGAGCTAAACTGTATAGGAGACAAGCTTTTCATCTGTATACTTGGGAGTCATTTGGTCAAGTAAAGCTGCTGTATGTAAACGTCTCATTCACTGCATAACAATTGGAGTGAAGTTTTTATGCTCAGGGCTTTTTATTTTCCAATCAGCAGCCCTGAGTTGGGACTTCTAGGGTAAACTGGTAGCTCTGGGCAGCTTTGAAGCATCACAAGTGGAGGGTTTTGTCTCCAGAAGATTTACTAGCTGTGATCTATTCTTCAACCGTTTTATTAGCCTCCTTTTACATATGTATAGTGGAGAGGGGGAAAAAAAATTGTTGGTGGTGAAGTACAGAGCCTATTTCCCCTGTGGTATTCACACACACACACAAAAAAGAAGTGTGAAAAATTGTTGCCCAAAGCCTCCCCAAATTCTGAAATTTAGCTTAGTGCCATGAGGTTTTCAACTCCCTTCAGGACTTCCCCACCCCCCCTCCTTTAAAGGTTGAAGCTGGGGTAACAAATTCAGAGGCAAGAAATGATGCCCTGCCCTTGGCTTCAGCCAGCACTGCCAGAATAAATCTGGGACCCCCAGTCAAACCTCTGAAAAGTTTTCACCCACTTAACACGGGTTTTATATTTTTAACTTGCAAGCTCTTCTTGAATTGAGCCCCGTTGCGTGGACAAATTGGACAAGAAAAGTTTAAATGTTACCACTTTGGCTTCTCCTCAAGTGGTGCTGAGCACAGATGTTTGCAGGGGCCATCATGTCCCTATAAGAATGGGGGCTTTGTGTGCATAACCTTACAAAGGGCAGAATAGCCCTGCTTTGCTGCCAGCCACAGGATCATCCTATCTTTATGTGTTGATTTATTAGGCCAGGGATGAATGAAACCGTAATTAATATTACTGAAGCATTAGAGTCTATTTAATTTAAATGCCACTGAATATTTCACTTTCAGTTGGAAGTGACAATGTGTTCGGGACTGTTGGTGAAAGCCTCAGCCATCTGTTACTCCTACTAAGAAGGAAAGACAAGAGAGACACAGGGAGACAGAGAGCATTGAGTTTTGTGGCTTTTCCAAGCCTCCGGGATCATCATTCAACTCAAGGGCAGCCAAGAAACATTCCTACACATCGGACCCTTAGTGTATAGGGGAAAGGCCTGAAAAGGGTACAGGGGCAATGGATCTCCCCAAAGGATGGAGGGAGAGAGGTACAGAGGGAGAAAGATGGAGATTTGCACTCTGTAAATACTCACGTAAATAAATTCAGGAATGTGGGAGTGTGTGCATCAAAATCAAGTGCCAGGGTGGTAGAAGGAGGGTAGAGCAGGAAACTGGCCAACTTACAGATGGCCTAAAAATATTTTTTAAAGGTGCTCCCACCTTTAAAGGAAAAGGTGGAAAAGGGAAAGAGTCAAGACAATGTTTGCATGTTGGTTCTAAATAGCCTAATCTGTAAGGTTCCAGTCCAACTCCAACACAGCAAGCATCCAGGCTTTAATTCTGTGGGCATTGTGATGTTGGGAGCATGAGAGATTCTCTCTGAGTTGCTGCTGTGACACCATCTCCACCAAGCTAAAGCAAAAAAAAAAAAAAAAAGGAGGGGGAAAAAAAAAAACCAGGGCAGTGGCATAGGCAGCAGCCTTAGACCCTGAGAAATGCATCTGAGAATAGAAAGAGCAGCTGGCAAAGCATCACCTTTGCTCCTGGGTGACAGAGGGGGACATGGCAGGTCCCTGGGTGGAGCAGGGGCTGGGGCAGGAGGGAGGAACCTGTGGGCACTGGGCTGAGGCTGTGGGTAGAAGGCTCCATCCTCCCTGGGATGGTAATTAGCACAGTGGGTTTTCTTATAATTGGGATCATTTGTTCTCCCAGTTTTTCTCCTGCGAACTGATTTCATGCCAGAGGGAAGCTGTGTGACTCACACCTTGCCATGCCAATTAGCTGATAAACATCAAATGTAAACAAAGATGGCCTAATTAAGACTAGTCGCCCAACCTCTACATGCATCTTGTCAAAATCCCACCAGCCTTTCCCATCCAGACTTATTTTCTTGTTTGCTGGGACTAAATTAGCATCTTTGTTATCTTTGAGAGAAGCTTAGAGCACGTAATGAGGAAAACTGGGAGCTGGCCAGGGGAGCAGTGCCACCCCCTCCATCTCCACAGGGACAGGTAGGATGAGTGCTGCCTCCCAGCCCCACGCAGGGGCTGAGGACAGGGATTTATCTGCCACTGGGTAGTGCTTGGGGCTGGTGTCTGACCCAGCAGCCCCATCCTGGAGTGTTCACTCAATTTGTCTTCCTTCTGCGCATGAAAGGTGTAACGTGTGTGTCTCCTGCTGCTCTCACCTGCTGTGAAAATTCATCAATCAGAGCCCATCCGCTTACCGTGGGCCTGTCCCCCCGGCTGGCAGCCTGGGGAGTTATTTGCACTTTGGAGAGGAGGTGTGTGACAGTGACACATCTGAGCCACAGCGTTTCACACCCACTTGGCGCTGGAGCGAAGGATCAGGCAGGTGAGCTGTGGCAGAGAAACAAGCCCATGAAGGAAATTGCATTGCAGGAGGTATCCTATGGAAATCCGTAGGGTTGTTTCAAAAAAAACAAAATAAAAAGGCCAGAAGGGGATCTCATGGCTCATCTGAAACATCTCTTTTCCCCTAGACAAGATCCTCTGGGACCCTACAGATCCCATGGCTCACCCAGCATCCTGACCTGGTCTCAGTGGCCTTACTTAGGAAGGAAGACAGTTAGTTTATGTCAGAAGCTCAGTAAATGACAAGGTTTATTGGAAGGAAAGATGACAGACTGCATTTAAAGCAGGCATAGCACAACTTAAAGGGGTGTCCAGTCACAGCCACTGTGAGTGTTTTTTCCTTTCCTAGCCCCTGCTGGAGATGTTCCAGAAATGAGCATGAATCTCCCCATTACTTTGAGCAGGTTATGGAAGTGGGAGTAGATAGATCAGCCCTTTTTAAAGTGAGAGGGAATAGGAAGTGTGCCTTTTCACATGAAAAATAAATATGTCAGGTGTAATTTTTTGAAAGAGCATTACAGCCAAAGACCCAAATCTGTGGTGGTTGTCTGTCCTGCAAGTTATCTGAATGCCAGGCACTGCTTTTCAGCAAAGGCAAGAAGGATGATTACTCACTGGCTGGAGCAGTGAGTAAAGAGGCTTCACACCAAACTGTGCCCCAGTTGGTGCAAACACAAAATCTGTCACAGAAGTAAGGTTTACATTATGAGTGTGAGTGTACCCACAGCTCATATTAGTGCAGATGTATTTACAGTACAGAAGCCAAGGTGGGAAGCTACTTTGACTCCTTTAATGGGTAAGTCGTCTAATTTGTAGTAAGAAAATAATTTTGCAGTTGTTCAATGGTCTAACAGGGTTTTGGGGAAAACAGTTTTCAATAACATGGAGCAGATTTCAATCACTGCCCCTTGTCAGTGGTGTCAGCAGGAAGTTTTTATATTTCATGAACTTACTATTGTCAAAAAACATTTTGAAAAGACTTTACCAGCTAATCAGCAAAGTAACATAATTATAGCAGATGACAAAGCATTTTGTATGTATGAGTTTCTTTGCTGGCAGGGCTCAAAACAACATGTAGCCTCATAACTTTTTAAATTCCAGTCAGATCCCGCACGCTCTCCCCACCGGCCTCCAGCTGACTCATCCTTTTCAGAATATTTCTTTTCATTACAGTGTCTGCAGGCTGCACATCCCGGAGCTAGAGCCAGATCAAGCTGGTACCAGCCAGTGCAGTGAACCAGTTTCTCCATGGTGGTCTCATCAGCTTCTGCTGAATTTCAGCTTTCACTGAAAAGGAAAAAAAATAAGTAAAATCAAGCTCTCTAGGAATGAGAAGCAAGCTTTGTGACTGTGGCCCCATGACATCTGCTTCACAGGCATGGTAGGGAAGGAGAAACAACCAGAAAGTGTGATTGAACCACAGAGGAGACCTGCAACAAGTCCTGATGTCAGCATCACCTGCAGAAGCTGTGGTTGTCTCCCCATCCCCACCCACATGACCAGGGCATGCAACAGATGGGTGCTGGAGGGGAGATGATGCACCAGCCCATGTTTGTAAATCACTGCTGTAAGGATGAAGAAACCTGGTGCAAACCCCATGCCAGTGTCCCTTCCCTGGGGTCCCACCAAGAGGTGAGCTACTGAGGCACAATTGTGCCCATCACTGGAAGGCCTTGATCCCTGCACCTGCTCCTCACTGAGTGGCCCCTTCTCTGCATGAGAACCAAAGGGAAAATGATGTTCATCAGCCAGAAGAGCACCATGTAAGTAGAAATGGAAGATTTCCAGTTCCTGAAAAGCTACCAGTGAGCATTTTCAAAGTGGCATTAAAGAACACTTTGAAGTACAGCCTGTGAGCTAAAAAACTACATTTGGGGGATAAAGTCATATCTTGCTCCAAAGGTACAAACTAAGCTTCATTTTACTAAATATAGACATGTAAAGCACGGCAAAATTCATCAAAACTCTCAATCAAATCTCCCAGAGAGATGTGTTGTGACAGGGGACCAGCAACCCCATGAGAAGAAGGGCTTGGTATTCCAGTACTTACACGCACGAGTTACCTCCACGGGGTAAGCAGAGGCATTGGATCAAACACTTCCAGGATTACATTTCACCCTGAGCACTGACAGTGTACACCAGGACACTTGGCAGGATCTTTCCCACCTGTGCCTAACTCTACAGCCAGGATCCCAGCGCCTCCTCCATGCTGAGCTCTGCTTTTACTCCATCAGAGATCAAGTAGAAAAGTAATGTTAAAGAAAAAAAGGGAAAAAAAAAGCTTTATTGATTTGGTTATACGAAACGATCCCCTTTGCAGCACGGTTTACACTAAGCCTCCAAATCTGACATCTCTTTGAAAGCCCTCTTAATATATCCAATTATAGATTTTCAGCAACTTTGTGGAATGTCAGCTTTCCTGGCGACTGACCCCGGAAAACACCATTGAAATCAGGAGGGATTTTGCTATTGAGCTCAGTGGGGGAGGATCAGGTCCTACATAATTTTATTGTCAGCAATGATGACCTCTCTTCACAAATGAAGAATACGCATCCTGAACCATGGCCTTCAGAAAGTAAACCATTTATTTTTATAGCTGGATTCTTCCCCAAGTGGGATATTTTGTGCATGGTTAACTTATCCCAGGGCTTTAAATGCTTGCCAAGTGGCTTTAATAGCAGGATGTTGTTTAAAAAGATTGGGAAGGATTGTGGGCAGTAATAGAGATAATTGCCAAGGAGAGATAAATGAATCTTCAATCTCAAACCAACTTGGCTTTATCATTGGGTCAGGAGGGAAGATCCAGAAAAATCCCCTGTCTAAGACTAAATACGTAATGATAGTTTGGGATTTAGGGAAGTTGGCAGCTGTTGAGATTTTTTGATAAAAACATCTTTTGAGGCTTAATACAGGTTTGCAATTCCATATAAAGGCATGAAAGCCCCTTTTCATTTCAGGGATTTGGCATCACGAAACAAAAAAGCTGGAGGTGTTTTCTGGGGAGAGGAGCAGACAGCAAGTGACATCCTAAACTGAGAGGTTTGCAGGCTGCAGGGTATTGAAACTGCCTGCAAAGGGGCTGAGCACAGAGCCAAGCAGGTAAGGAGTCTTTCACAGGACATGAGGCACCTGCAGGGGGGTGGGTGCTCCACAGCCACCTCTTGGTCACCCCTTGGCCACCCCTCAGCTGCCCCTTGGCCCCCAGTATGGCTGGGAGAGGGCAGCACATGCCAAATCCAAAGCTTCCCTTTCTGCTTTGCAAAAAGTAGAGAAAGCATATCCAGGACATAGTCAAGCATGCTTATTTATTTATTTATTGACTTGTTCATTCACCAGGGAAGGGAGGAGGTCAAAAGCCAACCATTTTCATGAGAAATTATCTTACCTTATCATGCAGAATAGATACTGCATGACACAGCAACTTTTCAGGTCAACCTAATTAAAAATGAGTTGCCAAATAAAGACTGCTGAAAAAGAAAAAAACAAGGATTGGCTTCAAACAGGTTTTCCCAGCTAGGATTTGGGGGGCTGAGTGGAAATTTCAGCTTTTCTCCCTCTACAACATCTTCTTTTTCCCTGCTTGTTGTCAGACAGCAGGCTGGGCAGCAGGACCCTTGCTCCTCTCAGTGGTCCTGGCCACTGGGGGTGACTTCTGCAAACACTCCTGTGGCTTTTAAAAAAATGAGGAAATGCATTTTAGAGAGAGATTACTTATTTTTCAGCAAGGGCCTTTCCCAGCTTGGGTGGGGACGGATGGATGGACATCTCTGTGATGTAATCAGCGACTGTGGAGCACTCACTGGCCTTTCATGAGAGTGGGAAAGGTGTTTCAGGGTATAACTTATTTTTCAGCAAAGGTCTTTTGCAGCTCAGGGTAGGGCTTTCCCTAGTTATCTTCTTATCAGGCTACTTTTCTCCTTTCCAGACAGTGTATTCTCAGATGTTGGAAACAACATGGAGGAAACCCAGAAGCACTGCAGAGGGGGAGGCCTGACAAAAAGATTTCTCTCTGGATGATCTGAAATGGAAACTGTGACCCATATTTCCAAAAGCAATATTAAAAAACGCAGAGCAACACGACATGAGCAAGACAATAAAGGCCACCTTTGGATTAAACAGTCACTATTTCAAACCTCCCAGCTACTTCCCACGTTAGCAAATGCCCCCAAGAGACTGGCAAAAGCCACAAAGGAGGTGCATGGTTCAGCACGATAAGTTCTTCTCAGTACACAGGGTCCAGGAGGAGTGTTGTCCTTTCAAGATTTACAGAAAAAAAAAGGTCTAAAACAAGCTATGGAAAACAACTGAGGCAAAACTATCCCAAAACACACATAAAAAAAATAATCCCCTGAAACAGTGAGCGCATCTCTGTGTTACCCGGAGGAAAACCTTCCTGCCAGCATGAGAATTATAGCCCCTTTCCATCTCAGGGATTTGCATTTTCAGGCTGGTTTAGCCCCTTTCCAGGGAATGGGTGCAGCCTCGCCGGCCGTGGGGCATCCACTGAACTCACCTCTCCCTGGGGCTCCTGTTCACAGCCCGCTTGCCTTTAATATTGACATGCTCACACTTGGCAGTGTTATGCAGAGCTCTGGGCCTGATCATCATATTTACAGGGCTGACACCCAGCCCTACTTGCCTATTCCTGTGGATTCTAGTGAAGTGCTGTCATGGCTTATTACCTGTCTATCTGAGCTTCAAGCCTGGGTGCCTTTTAATTTTTTGAAGCTTAATGCTGGGAAAACAGAACCACTTCAGATTGGTTCAGTTCACTTGCTGGATGTATGGATTTATGATATATAATATTGTAGCAGGCACCACTCGGGAGCTAATTTCAGTGCTTAGGCTCTTTAAAATGGCCTTCTTTTATCTGCAATAAACCTTTTCAGAAGAAGGGAAAATATCCTCATCAGATTTTCAAAACTTCTGTGGCTGTTGCTGCATGTTGCTTGTCAGGATGAGGAGCCCTCGTTCATGCCTCGATCTAATCCAGAGTTGTGTATCATAGCTCAGTGATAATTGGAAACTCTTCTCACTCCACCATTTTCAGCTGTTGTAAAAGTCTGCAGCTAATGTCATAACAAGAATTAAACTGTCTCATCATATTACACCCATCCTAGCTGACTTCGCTGGCTATTAAGGTGACAGCACATTGATTTAAAATTTGTGTTAATTGTTTACCCCTCCTTGCAGAGGCTTTCTTGGGGTTCTTGTAGAGAGATGCAGGCTCTCTGGAGCTGTGGGTTTGGTTTTTTGCATTCACCTTTATATGGACTTACCAAAAAATATCCTCTTTGCCTGGATCACACCATGTAATACCCTCAGTCTGAGGATTTCTTTGTGTGGATATTCCCTGCGTGGGTCTCTTAAAAATAAGTCAGTGGAGAGAGAGGGCACGGCTGGCTTTGATAGTGCAAGACTCCAAAAGAATTTTTTTCCCTCTTTGATTTTTATTTGGTTTTGTCTTCTGTTTTTCTGGCTCCTAGTAGCAGGGGGATTTATTTAGATAAATGAATGTACTTGCTTTGCCTACAAAACCTTTCACTTTATAGGTTTAACAGAGAAAGTAGCCTGTACCCCACCCCCACAAAACAGACTTTACAACCCATGATCCTCAGCCTTCCACTTTTGGGGTGAATAAATCAATTCCTGTGTAAGTTCATGGAAACAAACTTTCACTTTTTTTTTTTTTAGGATCTAGCTCTCCAAATATATAAGCAATGTATTCCTCCAAAGACATCTTAAAAAAAAAATTAAAAAAAAGTCCTTTATGATCTTAGAGACTATGAGTTTATTCACTCAACCCTTAACTGAGGGCTGGGAGATTTCTTACCTTCTTTTCCACTTTTTTATGCTTACTTTCACTGGAGCAAGTATTGAGTGGGAAATGGGAAGAAAGGAACTTGTCTTAACAAAAACAAACAAAAAGATATTCTTATGTAAAGGGAAAAATTAGGTAGGCAGGTAAGTAATGATTATTTATTTGTGAGATTAAAATCCCATTAATTTTAGCTAGAGATTCCAGGGACTTTGGATCAGACCGTGGGCTCAACAGGTCCTCTAATGGACTTCTTCCTAAGGAGACTTGCTCTGACTTCTCTGGGCAGTAAGTGCTAATTGCAGAACCAGCTCTTTCCTCTCCCCATCTCCTGCTAGGTCTTTTTTTGCTTTTTAGTTAAAAAAATGAGCTTGTGCATGAGCTGCAACCGTATTTTAAAATTCTCTGGTGGCCAGCACATTTTACACAGTTTATAGCTTATAAACACAATTGTAAATTGCAAAACTATTACCAGTTATTTGAGTCCCCAGCATTTACACCTGGGGAAAAGCAAAGTCTCCCAAGCATCATTAGAGAGCACTTTCATTAGAAAGAAAAGCATTCACTATTTATATTTTCAGCAGAAAAGTGCCACTCACTTGCATGAATAAAGCATGTGCTTTCCCAGGCTGCTGCTGGCTGCTCCCTGCACACCAGTGGCCCCAGTTCCAGCACCAGTGCATGAGAAAGCCTTGGAAATGAAGAGGGATTTGCTGCAGTAACTCCTGCAACAGGTACAGCTCCTGGATGGGTCTAAGGGCTGCCTGGATGCTCTGGCCATGAAAGCAGTGCCAGGAAGGTAGGTTATATTTAAGGTGAATTTTTCTGGCTTGGAAAAGAGTCGTTTGGTGCACCACAATGGTGCTTTAAAAGCCTTTTGTTTCATTCCTGTTTTGATGAACTTCTTTCCCTTTGATGTTCATCTGGAGTTTAATCGCGATAAACCACTCACAATGCTGGGATTGTGGAAGAGGGAAAGGTGCTGGGAGAGCACAAAGCAGAGCATTATCCCCTGTCTCCCCTGAGCCACTCACTTGGCAAACAGCAGTGAGCAAACCAGGGTGACACCCTGGACATCCTGGACCCACAGGGACAGCCAAAACCGGGCTTCTGGCAGAGGACTGGGAAGAGCTGGACGCCAGGAAAGGCTCATTGCTGCCAGCACCCAGCCCGTGGCACCTCCCTGCTGCTGCTGGTGGCTGCCTTGCAGCTTCAGTCCCAGTTTGGGGCATCATCCCCAGAAGGTCTCCTCTGACCTCTGTGCCTCTGTGTGGCACTACATGGGCAGGATCCGTCCCACCTCCCTCAGCACACATCAACCTCCCACACCAGAATCTTCCACATCCCACATCCACCTCTGGAAAAGGAAGGTAAAAATTGGAGGAAACCTCCACTGGAATGCTCCCAGCACAGAGTAGCACCTCAGCACAAGGGCCAACTGGCTGCTGATGCCACTGGTTTGGGTGGGTTTCCAGGAGCCAGGTGGAAGCTGCTGCTGCTGAGGGTCTGGCTCTACTGTGAGCATGGCAGTTTTCATTCAGAGATACACTTCCAATCCATCTGACTGAGGGAAAAAACCTCAAAAAGTAGAAGAGGGCCCCCCCTGTGCTAATTGTATAGTCTTTTGATTATTTTAAAGGGCACAACCTAAAGGTTTCACCAAGCAAGGTGGGGCAGTGGCCACTGTGGCCAGTTCAGGCAGGGCTATGTCCACAGCCCAGCACTAGCCTGGGAGAGTTTCTCCCTGCCCAGCCCCTCTGTAGGTTTGGATCATGTCCCTTGTGGTCAAAATGTCCCTATGAATCATTTGCCCATATTAATTCCTGGTGCCACCCACTTGTCCCCCAGCCAGACATCTCCAGGCAGCTGGGGACAATGACAGTTTCCCTGATGCCACCTTGGAGCAGTGCCCCATGGTGCCAGGGAACTCCCATGTGAAGGGCAGTGCCCAGGCTGCACCCCTCTGCCCACTGGGGCCATCAGATTGAAGTGACATGGTGACACCCCCATGATTCAGGTATCGCCCTTGGCCATCCTGGCCCCAGCCCTGCCCCTGGGCAGCTGCTGCTCTCAACCACACCATGGTACATGCCAGCCCACGTCACCTCTTGGGACATGCCAGCTTGGGCCCCATTACAGCACATGCCATCTCAGGTCACACCTCAGGACATGCCAGCCTCGGTCTTATCTCGGGGTGCATCCACCCCAGTCACACCCTGGCCTGCACTGACCCTCCCAGGCTGGCCACATCCCCAGTGCTGCCTGGCACCCCAGACACTATTTTGGCTACCATGATCCCAGACTCTGAGGGTGGCCACAGTATAGATTTGGGACTTTTTCGTGGGACACCAGTGCATGAAGTCACTTTCTACTTTAGGGAGCCTAAATCAGAAACGAGCATCACGTGCCTTCTCCCAGGGCTGCCTGAGATGGCTCCTGCTGCTCAAGCACAGTTCTGCTGCTCAGGATGAGGAACTTTCAAGGGCACATCTGTCCTGCCTGACCTATCCCACTCTCTGCAGACCATCCCCTGTGCAAAATAAGGACAGAGTCCTAATGAACCCATATAAAATTTTATTTCTCCTTAGATAGCCTCTGCCACCAGCAGCTGGCTCTGCATTGTTTCTTTGGAAGAAAATTGTACTTCGATATTCTGAAGATATCACTTCTTACCTAAGAACAGGCTTGAGGGATTTTAAGTATCCATTGCATTGCAGAGGTAAGGGATCACACATTTTCCATATTTTTGCTTGGATTTGAAACTTTACCTTATGACACTGCTGCTGGTCTGACCTACTTAGTGCAGTCAAAGACACTGGAGATTAAATGGAGTGATCCAGTTCACTGCATACTTGTAATTTCAAGGTCCTGACAGAATTCATTAGTTTCTAATAAACATTTCTGGCCATTCAAAAACTAATTGTAACCTTGGAGTGGAAAAAAAATCTTATTTGCAAAATGAAATAATTTTATTTGCCTCAGAAGGTAAAATCTGTAATCCCAAATAATTTAACTATACCTGAAATGTATACAAGAATTTTTAGCAACACTGCTTGTTGACCAATGTTGATGTTTCTTGGTGTACAGCCCAGTGTGCTGCAGTTCCTGTAAAATTTACCTGAACCATGGTGAATTTTTTTATTTTTTTTTAAGGAATGCTTTCCACTACATCCCCGTTTCAAACCCAGAAAGAAAACAAGTTGTAGCAGACTTTCTCTTGCAAAACGAATTTGTCAAGCTCTGCTGCATTTTGCTGAAGTATAAGAAACTTAAATAAAAGTGATCCTAAAGCAAAGAAGTTGGCTCTAGGGCAGAGCCTGGTGGGGACATTTGTATTTGTATTTATTCTCCCTAAATTTGGTGATGTGGGTAGTTTTGGGGGTTTTTTGTCAGTTGAACTCATTTATGAATCTCAGACCTTCCAAGGCCAATCTATTCCCTTTCCTATTGCACTATGTGGCTAATATTTGAATAGCATTTTACCTATTTGAGTGAAAATAACCTAGGAAATCACTTTACAATTTTGAGACAGTTCCTGGGCTCTTCCCTTTATTCTGTCTCACTTTATATATCTATATTTACATGTCAAGCTTTTACAGCAAATGAAAATGCCCAATGCTTAACAGTTTTCAGGAGCATTCATGCAGGGCCTGATCCAGAGCCTCTTCCTGTCCCAGGGGCACAAGGATTTCAGGTAGGTCTCAGACATTAAACATCTACAAACACATTCTTGTCTCGATAAAAAAATGCTTGTAGGGTAACTGTTGTTTTCCTCGTGTTTGATGCCTTGGTTTATGCTTGGGAGAGTAGAATCACACTGTTTAACACTGTATTTTTCTGGCTTTTAATCCACATTATGAACCTATCACCAAAGAGCCTTCCAAAATGATTACATGGCTGTGACCATGACATTAATGTTTCAAAAGCAGTTGCTGTCTGTGTAATATTTTTCTGCATTTTTATAGCTTATCTGCAGGCTGGAAGACTTCTTTGCTACATCTGGCCTGCACTGAAGCTGCCCATATAAACTGCTCTTATAATTAGTCAGGCTCACTCTGCCATGTGGGAACTTACAGATCCAGTTATCAGTGACCCCTTCAGACACAGAACCAGATCTGCTCTGCAGCAATACCAGCTCTCTGATACGTGGGGATATTTGTGGTTATGCTTTACTGGGCAATAAAATATCATTAAAAATGTGCAAAATTAATGCATGTAATGTTTTGTTCCCAGAGGTAAAACCCACTTAGTAAAACTCCAGCATTCTACTGAATAAGAGATTTGTGCTAAAAATGCATTTCTGCAGTTTTCTTAATGAAATTCTCAATCTCAAGTGATTGATTCATAGATGTCTGAATAGTGTTTAAAAGAAGAATGCATACAATCAACATAAATTACTACTTTTAAGCAAGGACCAGAGACAGGGAGAGCCTTTATTACTTTAAAATATCTCATATCAGTAAAACAAAATTATTTCTTGTATTATGAGACAAAAGTAATTTGTAAAGCAGGGTATCAAAGCAGAGTCCAATTCAGTTAGGAATAATGTAACGCAAAGGTTGCTTTGCTCTGTTGTGATCATAGATGATTCATTAGATGTTATATACTAAGACTTTTCTTAAATATTTTATAATTACAATACAAACTATTGAGCTTGCAAAGATTCAGGCAGAACCTTAACTAACCCTGCAGTGAGGGAGCTCAGAGCCCCAGTGAGATCCCTCGCAAAACCACATGCAGAATAATTTTAGGAGAAGCACAACTCAAGAACCATCACCACACTCCAGCAAACTCTGTGTCCTGGGTACAAATTAAAGGAAAATCATCTTAAAACCTTCCCAAGGCCCCCTTGCACTGTTGGAGCTTGCTGAAGATTTTATCCCACGTTTGGCCATGAGGTGCTGCTTGCCCACCTCAGTCTGAGAACTTGAGACCTCATTTTTCCAAGGGCTTTTTACAAAGTCCTAGAATTCTGCATGACTTTCCTGGGTATGTGGGACTCATGACAAAGTACCAGCCCTGAGTGCAGGCAGGTGGGCTGTACCTGTCCCAGAGCTCACTGACAGCTCAGCTTTTGTGACCTTTGCATTCTATTTCCCCCCCCCCCAAAAAAAAAAAAAAAAAGATTCAGGGCTCCAGAAAGGTTTCTGTGTTAAAAAGAGCTTGCTTTCCATTTTAGGGGAAGGGCAAACCAGGCCAATTGGAGCTGGCTTAGGTAGGTGCCCCCTCCTGCTAAGCAGCATATTTCTATCTGTTTGACTGTGGTTTTCTACCCCATCTCCTTCTGCTCTGCATAATCTGTCAATATTGGGTTCCTTCCATTAGACTTTCCTCTGTCTCTTCTTCCTCCCTGATGTTTCTTGCCTTTACCACTGCTTTTTTTTTTTTTTCAGGGGGTTGGTTTGATCAAGCTGGAACAGGTATCTGAAATTAATGAGTTTGTTTATGCCTATTTACTATAAAGCACATTATTTGTACCAGCTTTGGTCTGTGGATAATATTTTTAGGGAAAATGTAACACTCCCTTAATTTTAGATCTTTTTTTTATCTTGCATCAGGCAAAGGCTCCAAGAGATGTCCATGTAACATAGAGGCTTCATTTACACCTCCAAATATGCAAAGAATATGGCAATAACCATTGGTGACCATGGCTGAAGACAAGGGAAAAAAATCAATTATAAAGCTGCTGTAAATTCTTTATTGTCCAAGAATTTCAACACCTGATGTGCATGAGCCTCCACTGCACCCTCATGAATTTAAGGCCCTGAGACTTATAATTATTCACAAATGAGAGCTGTGTGCTCCTGCACAAACCGTACAGAAGATTTTCAAACAACTGTCTGAGGATGTTAGAGCTGTTAGTCAAAAGCTGACAGTAAAGAGGGAAATTTTGTTTAAACAGGGGGATTCAGAATGTGACTCAGAGAGAAGTCATGCAGAATTCTAGGACTTTGTAAAAAACCCTTGGAAAAATACATTGTTTCTAGAAAACCTGGGTATCCACATGCAAAATCTTCAAAATTTGCACTATCTGACTCATATATTATTACCTTTTACGTGCAGATGGTGGATCAAGTAACTGCTGTCTGCAGTAAAACACTGAGCAGCAGACGGAGGAGGGGATGGCAGTGCCTAAACTTCCTTCTGCCTCAGAGGCACTGAGCTTTCCTCCATACAGCTTTAGCCTCTATTTTTTTTACATCTAGGTGTAAATCTGGCTTTGGGCTATGATGCACACTTCTGCCAGATGTGGTTAGTGTTACTCACATATTATTACAATCAATATAGATCTCTGTTTGATGCATGGAGCAATTGCTCACTGCTCTGTATTCTCTAACTCTGTATTTAACAGTATCAGCCAGACCACAGATACCCTTACTCCCCAAAACCCCACTATTATTTGTAATATAAAGTCCTACATAAAATATTACAGTCATGGGGATTTTTAATGTCCCAGTAGCCCCACTAATCACTACTCATGGGATTTTTTCCATCACACTATTTAGTATTAAGCAGGTATGTGTACCAGGAATCAGTAATGAAACAGCAGCATCAAGTCTTTTAAATGTACATATCCAAGAAAGGCTCTGTCTCCCTGTCCACATACACATATGCTTTTATGTGTCTCTCCATCCCAGTGCTTGAATCAGAAATGCTCAATTTTGTTATTGCAAAACCACACGTAGCACAGAGATATAGTAATCAAATGTATGCTCTAACATGTTGCAGGAGGTAGCAGCAATTTACAGCCACATCAAATTCCACGTCTTTGGTTTCCTTAAAAAGTATTTCTTACACCAGAAAATGTAATTACCCTTCCCACATGGTGATCTGAAACACTTCAGTAATATAAAGCAACCTATCAATACTCTATATATCTCAGATGAGACATCTACAAACACAGATCAGTGTAATCTAGTCATTGATTTTAGGATTCTCAGTCCTCCAAAGACTGTGACAAATCTATACATTGTCCCTGACTGACAGGCTTTGCTTTGGCATTTCTTATTTCATTGGGGAAAAGATACAAAAGTTAATGTAAGCAGTGAGTGCTCTGCTGCTGCCCAGCTGAGGAGACTCAGGACCACAAGTGGCTCTTCAAAACCCAGCAGCAACTCATTAACAGCCAGGTGCTTGTTCTCCCCACAAACAAAGCACAGACAAACCAAGGTCTTTTTCTTGTTTAAGACAAGAAGAAAACTGTTTTAGTATTTACAAAAGTTCCTGCTTTGCTCTAGATTTCCTCTGTTTTGGAAATTATTTGTATTGTACCAGATTAGGTACCATTCCTGGTGGGGTTTGGTGATGTGAAGGAAGCATTTGGCTCTCTCAGTAAATCTTGTTTGGAAAAATGGACAAACAGAAAAAATACTGTCCTGTTGTATTTTTATCTGGAGTTTTCATGTACAGTGTTCTCCCTTTGATATACTTGACCCATAACAGATCATATACAGATAAATGTGTCCTTGTGAAGAAAGAAAAAAAGAAGATTTGCAACCCATTGGTTGCAAGGATGATTGAATAGTTTGCTAAAGACAGCAGGGAAGAGTCCCCAGCAATGTCTGGAAATTTTAAATTATTCAGAAAAAGTAAAGATGTATTAAGAAATGTTCCCATTGCAGTTAACCTTTAGGTTCTACTACACAAACAGTGTTTTGGGGTATGACACTGAAAAGCCATGTAATTAATGCACCTTGGAATTTCTAGAAATTGCCACAAATATCCTGAATATTGTCCCCAGGGGCCATTCCTATCGTTCCAAACACCACAGCAGCTTCAAGTTTTTCCTACTTACTCTAAGATTAATACATTAATATATATTCTTTCTTTACCCAAGCTGATACTTATGTTCAAACCTAACTGGAACAAGCACACTGGCAGAAGTGCAGAATGTGAAGTTTTCCAGACTCTGTGTCAAGTCTGCAATATCTGACCCATTATGGATGAAGTTGCTATCACTGAGCAAACACAACCTGAATACAATGCCTAACACAAATGTCTAACATGGATTGAACTCCAAAATATTACACCTTAAAAATGTGCCATCACTATGCCCAAGAAAGTAATTGTCAGTGCATTTTGAAAGTGTTAAATTTGCTTCTGTTCTGCTTGGAGAGAGTATTTTCTCACCCTTTGTTTGCTATGATGATTGAGACAATCTGTCTTTAAAACTGGAGAAAAATTACAATGTTCCATCTTTACACATGTTTAAAACCATGGCTTCACAAAGTGCATGACAGCCTGACAGAAGGATTTTCTGGTCATTTAGACTGACCTGCAGAGCTAGGTTTTGCTGCTGTGAATCATGCAGACATTCCCAACTCCTGACCCTCCGCAGACAACATCAGCTCAGAGAAACTTCAAGAAATAAGCTCTTCTGCACCAAAAAAAAAAAAAAGCTGACATTATTGCATCTACTCTACACCTCTGAAACTGCAAGTTTATGCAACATCATTACTGCGTGAGATACGATTCACACATGCATAGTGACCATGGCTGTGAGATACTCTGTTAAAGACACAGACTCCTCCATCTATTGTTTGCTCTCTGCTTTCAATCCCTGCCCAACATCCTGGGCAGACCCCCCAGAACCATTTAGTTCATACATAAGACTGTACATTCTCCACACTAAATAGCTATAAGGACTCCCATTTTTCAAGAAAAATCTCAATTTATGACAATAAGAAAAGAATGTGCTTCGTATTGATCATGAAAGCAGAATAGAAATATAAACTGGGGTATTCAGTTATTGACACAAACACCATCATGCACTGTGCAAGCTGTGATTTCAGCCTGGTGACCATATCACGTGGACCTGGGAATTTGTCCATCACATCAGCAAGCTTCTGATCACATCTGGGAAAGCCAGAGCTGTATAGATGGCTTCAACATTATATCTGGTGAGACTTGCAGCTCAAAGAAAAGCACATTTCACTTGCTTACTTGCTAGGTGAAGGACAGACCACATCACCAAAAAGGCTCTGAAATTTACCCAGTAGATCAGTAAAACATCTGTGGTCTTTCACATATTTCACAAAGAAACATTTGTCCAGTTGCATCCTTTCTGAATGGTGACACATGGGGCCACAAGGAGAACAATTGACTCAAAAATAAATTAATAATTATAGGAATCTATAGTCTATTTCTATATACTCAAAAAATAACATAAATCTTCTATATATGGATTTATTTAAATATATTTATATCCTATGTAGAAAATCAATACAGAATATAAATATATACAGATATCATATACATCTGTTGAAGTAAAGCTATATCAAACCTCATTTTAAAGTTTTTATTTTATGATATGCAAAGGTTTAAAAATATTTCAGTAAATAAGCAGTATGAGCTTTTCAGGAGGATCTATAATCTTATATTGACTGATTGCATTATGTACATAGGTTTTCCTGAACAGCATATGGAATCTGCACAGTAACATCATTTTTAAACCTGACATTTTTCTGCATTTCTGATCTGAATCTGTATCATCAGGGTCACTTTTAGAAAGTAGGAAATTATAGCCAAATACTGGCCTAAAACTGGAACAGAGGAGTGCTATTTTTGCTCATTTTAAAATGAAATGAGGGTCTTGGAGCTGTAATGTACGGAGCATTGGATCTGTGTAACCATACCTACTGACACTTGGCAATCAGAAATTACAGTATTACAGGAAACCCAGAGTTGGCTGATTAGGAGGCATTTGAAGAGGTCTGTGCAAATAACTACCTTCCTGACACGAGGGCCCTGAGAAGCCACGAGGAGCCGTTCGTGTTTCTCTACTGCACACGATGAAATCCAGAATTCGGTAAGAAAATGGGTTGGATGCTCACAGGAGTTAGTGCCCCTCAGAAGGAAAAAAACTGTGACACTATGAAGAGAGAGTGTGTGAAAGTGTGAATATGTCGTCCAGGTCTGGTGCAAGGGGTGTGTGTTTGTCTGCCTTTGGTTTGTGCTGCAGCATCTTTTGGGGCTGAAGGCAGCTGGGCCACGTCCCGTAGCGCTCAGTTAAGTAGAGGCACATTGGAAATCACGCCTGAGATGGGATGGAAAGAGCATCACCGTGTGTATGTGTGTGAGAGGGAAGCCAGAGACAGATACAGCCTTGCATGCATTTAGTCGGAGGACTCAGGGTGCCCCTGAACTGCTCCCACAGCCAGAAAGGTCTTGGGGGTGCAGGTGCAAGCAGTTGCAGGCAAAAAAAGGGGGAACTCCAAGCAACCTCGCACCCAAAGTCTCCTGTGTCCAATTTCACCTTTGAGAGATGCCGAAGGCGTCAGAGGCTGTGTTGTGGCTTGAAGGGGAGACAGCCTCACCCCCCACAGGAAGGCACTGCCTGGATTCTTCTTGTGCTTTTCCCACAGAGATGGAGTTGGGAGAGGGAAAGACAAAACATCCCAACTTAATTTCTTTTTAATGGTCTGATGGAGCGTCTGACATGTGAATCCTCACTGTCCCAGCTCTCCAGCTTGACTTCAATGACTGCTTTTAACAAACAGCCTCCCCCAGACAGGGAAATTCTGCTACCTTGCCCAAACTTGCTCAAATACTTTGAGCTCCCAGTTATACATTTAGCACAGGATTTTGGCTAAACGCAGGAGAGGCGCATACTTTGAACTGGAGATAGGCTTAAAAACAGCTTCTTGATCATCAATCATGTCTTTATCCACTGAACCAGAACCTGGTTTCGTAAACCCTCACGCCCATAACTTCTTGATCTCCTCCTGATACGCCAGCAGCCTCTGCAAACCAGGTCATTTCAGAAGAGCTCATACACCTGTATTCCTCCAGCCCTGCAATACACATTATAAGTAGCTTATCCGGAGCCATCAGTGACCACAGATTAGTGGGGCAATATTCCCTCTGGAAATCTTTGAGCCTCCACTGCCTTCCCTTATTACAGAGGCTATCATGTCTGTATTGCTTTGCATTCACTCACCAAGAGGGCTTTATATTGACTCCACTCAGGATTTTTGAGTTTTGCCTCTGAGCAGACCCTGGGCAAGCTGGGGTGCTCATTTCCAGTGCCTGACAGGGAATGGTTGCCCTAATGTGGTGGCCGGGTGTCCTTGTGTCCCCAGGCCAAGGCTGGCTCCCTGGGCAAGGTGGGCTTTGGCCAAGTGTGCCCTTCGTGGAGGCTTTGCTCCTTGTGATTTCTGCCCAATGTACAAGTTCTAACTGGAAATTAAAAGCCTGTCCCCTCCTAGGGGTAAATTTCAGAGGCTACAACTCTTGATAATTAACAAGTTCTGTCGTTTCCCTTGCTGTTGCACTAGCTGTGGTATTTTTAAAGCTTTTTATTAAAAATTAATTTCTTTATTTTGTTGGAGACCCATCACTCGGTCACGTGGATCCCTGTCATGTTTCTATCCTTCCTACTCATATTCGAGTTATGCCATCAAGCTAATATATTGTGACTGCTCTTCTCTCTTGTGACAAAGCCTTGCAGCTGCCTCCAAATCAATAGATGTCAAAGAAATATGAAAACAATCATGACAGAGAACTTAAATCCTGGCTAGAGTCTGCATAATAAAAAATGTGCTTCTGTTCTCAAGGCAGCAGATTAATTTATCCTAAAGTTTAGTCAAATTTTATTCCAGTACCTTTTTCCCAGCAGATAGAGCTACATCTGTTGGGTTTGTAATGTAATTTGTAATTACTGCCCTTCATGTGGTCCAATGCCTTGAACCATCTTTAATTAAAAGCATAATTAAGGGAAGATCTAAAGGAAGACAATTACCAGATGGTCTTTTTTTTAGAAACAGTTAGTTGCATTGAGGATGTAGTACCCTGGTCCATTTCTGACTTGGATTAAAAGGCAGGCTGCCTCCCACACAATCTGCGAGGCGAGAGGCTGAAAAGGGGTTTGGGCATCCTGGGCAGCACCATGGCCAATAAGTGTGAGGGAGGCTGGGAGGGGAGCCAGGGGAGAATGGGATGGGGAGCTTTGGGGCAGAGAGTCACACTGGCTCCACTGCAACTCCTGAGGGTGAACCGTGCTGCCCTCTTCCAGCCCAAAGCTCTGGCAAAAAAAAATATCTCAACCAACTCCCCATCACTGGAGACACCCTACAGTTTCTAGGAAAGATTTTTCTGTCAAAAATTATAATAACAATAGCATTAGTAATAATAATAGTGATAGTAAGATAGTAATAGTAAAATAATAATAGTAATGATGGAGAAACTGAATGCCAGAACAGCTTCCAAAAATGAATTATCACCACTTCCCTAAGTGGAACAGACTTCGATGGGGGGGCCCATGCCTGCCCAGCCCTTAGCCATGGCAGCCTGAGCAGAGGTTTTTGCTGACCTCCCCTCCTGCAGTCACCAGAGGGGTTTTCAGGGGATGGGCTTAGCCTAAACCTCCACTCAGGCTGTGGGGCAAGAGAATCTCCTCTGCTACCCAGCTTTAGCAGCTGGGGTTCATTTTGGGGTTTTTCTTTGCTTCTTAGGGTACCGCCCTTCCAGGAGAGCCCCCTCCCCTTGCACCTCGAAGTTTCACAGAAGACCATTACTAAAAGAGAAAGGGTGGGAGGGGATGGAAAATAACCCTGAAAATATGAATAATGCAACGAAGTGCAGAATTATGTGTGAGCACAAAATTTCTAGGGGAAGCTGGGCATAAAAAAAAAGGAAAGGAGGAAAAAAAAAAAAAAGGAAACCTCGAGCAGTGGTGTAATGTAAATTAAAATTTTGCTGTATTACTAAGATTTCATTATTTGACTGTTCCTACTCAAAGTAAGGCAGCAATGAATTGTAATCATTTCAATTATCTTCAAGATAGTTTCTTTAGGACACAAGTTGTCAAAGATAAAAAAGTACATTCTTGCTGCTCCATGGGTCCATTTTCCAGACGGTTTGTCGTTCTTGCTGCATGATTTAGTCGGGGCTTTTTTGCATACTCCGGCTCTCCCACACGTCCTCCGTGAGGGCACGGACCCTCTCCCTCCAATGTGGACCAGCCGCGCAGAGCTCCGCGCCCGCGGAGGGAGCGGGTCTGACACTGCCTCAGCGACCGCTTCGTCACTTTCCTCTTTAATTAACTTCGCCCAACAGGTTTTTTTGTTTGATTTACCTATTTTTTTCCTCTTATTTTTGCTCCTCTCCGTCTCTCGCTCCCCCACCCCCCCGCCTGGAATATTTCTTGGCCCATTACTCTGATAAATAAATGCTGAACGGGAGGCTCCGCACCGCACCTGGGGCAGGATCTGTCCCCCTCCCTTTTCCCGCATCCCTACAAATACTGTTTTCTCCCTGCTGATATTGGTTGATTTGCAAATGAGAGCTGCTCTCCTCCGGGAAGGCGCTTAGGTCTCTTTAAGCTCAAACCAAATAACATTTAAATGCCTTTTTACTGCCGAGGCATTATTTATTTAAGTGGCCGTCGGAAATAACAGCAACGCGGGTCCCCGTTCCTCCCGGAATATTGTCCTTGCCGGTTTTATTAAGGCGTCTGGTTTAAAAGAGGCTGTTTCGGAATAGAAGAGCACGTTTCACCCCATTATTAATATCTAGGGAGTCCCAGGCCTTTACAACATTAAAAAACCTTCAAAAGGACAATTCGCCGTCCACAGATATTATATTTGTGAAATGTCCTTTTGTCGAAGCTTTTAACACCTTCTTATAACGAATCATTTGTTCTTTTCTTTTTAATTTTGATAGACAATTAGCCATCAAATATACACCAGTTGACTGTAACCGAGCATTAAACTAGCCTTTATTTAACGCTAATTTAGCATAGCTGCTTTGTTTAACTTTGCCATACAAGAACCAGGTTTTGTAGCAAAAAAATAGGTGTAATTTTATGTGGGGATTCATTTCTTTTGGCCCTCTACACAGCAAGCCCTCTCCTCTTTGTAACCCGTTCTGCTGGGCAGAAACACCATTTCAGAGTGCCTAGCACCTGGAGTCTGGAAAAAATTAGCATTGATATAGATTTAGTTGAAATGTAATCTCTTAAATCTGTCCAAGATTCGGGGAGATAATTACACTTTCACTGAATTGCCAGGGGTCAGCGTCTCTGTGGACCTGAGGAGTTGATTTACTAACAATAGTGTTACATAAAAAATGGTGTTTGAGATTATAATGTTAATAGATGCAGTCACTGGGGAAAGCAGGCAGGCTACAACTAATTCGATGGAACTTGGGTTTTGCTTTGCAAGGATTCAAATCACTTGCAGCATTTAATTTAGAGGAATGAGTTTGGTAGTAATTACAGCAAATGGAAAGGTTGCCTTAGAATATTAGTTATTTTTTCCCAAGTTGGGACTCGGGGTTTTTGAGGGAGACTCCTTTTTCTATGCCCCTGGCGATGACCGGGAGAACCGTCTTGCTCCAGACCTGCAGTTTTGCCACTCAGCAGAACTGAGTCACCTCGGACCCAGCAGAAACCCACCCAGACAAAAGAAACGGGAGTGAAAAATATTTGTATAAGCGCTGGAACTGCCCCTGGAGTGGGACTTGACAGTTTTCGGGAAGACTGAGGAGTTGTTTCTGCTCCCGGGGGATGCTGGCCCAGGTCAGGTCAGCATTTCCTGGGGCAAAGCGCACTCCGTTCCTGGGTGAAAATGCTCGGCAGCTTCGTTGTCATTTTGGGGGATCGCGACAGGAGCGGATTGGAGCAGGAGGCTCAGGTCCATGCCCCGGTGAGCTCGCCTCAGTCTCCCGCCTCACCGGGAAGGACAGGGTTTACCCAGAAATGACCCGGAGGGGACCAGATGGCCCAAATCCGGACACTGACCCAGCTCCCCGACCTCGGGCCCCGGGAGCTTGTGCCTGTTTGAGAACCCTGGAAAATCCGGCCCAAACTCACTCCCTTATGGGCTCCCTTTTTCCTGCAGGGGATCTCCCCCTCCTGGGCAGGACAGTGGCTTTTCCTCGCCGGGACACCCGGGCCGTGCGGAGACGAGGGACGGGGCCGCCCTCGTGTGAGTGCGGATGGTGCCGGGTGTGGGTCTCAGCCCCGGCCCTGCCCCCCCCAAGGGGGGTCCTGCGGGCGCTGCCTCCCTGTCCCTTACGTAGGGGACCCAGCAGACCCAGTGGGCAAGGGAAAGCCGAGCCCTGCCCGGCTCTTCTCGCTGCTGGGATCCCGTTGCCGGCCTCCCTGAGCGGGTGCGGCCAGGCGCGGAGGAGCGCGGCCGCCCTCCCTCTCCGCATCCATCCTCCCCCCCTCCGCGAATTGCCGCCGGGAGCCATAAATCCAAATTTATTACCCACGGAACACACCGCCTCCCACCGCGGGATGCGGTCGTGCTGAGCGGATGGTGTTTTATCACCGGGGAGCCCTGCAGGACAAGAGGGGATGCTCTACCTGAGCCGGGACCCCTTACTCCGCGCCCCTCCGCGATGCGGCCGGGGCGGAGGGCGCGGACAAAGGCGGGCGGGAGCGGCCCCCTCTGCTCGTCCCATTGCCCGGCCCCGCTGCCCCGGAGAGACGTCCCCGGGGGCAGGGGCGGCTCCCGGGCGGTGTTCCCGGGGCCGCGGCTCCGGTGAGCTTCGGCAGCCGGGGGAGAGCCGGTGCCGCAGCCTCCCTCGGCCCCCCGACGCCCTCTGTCCCTGCCTGTTTATGTTTTAAGTCCACCCGATCTTATATGTAACAGCAATATATATGTTAATTGAAAACTTCTGAATTTAAAAAGGTTGTGACAAGTTATAATTTGTCTTGTCAATGTCTGGAGTCCTTGTTTAGCTCTTTAGTTGTGTCTGCTGTTCGTGGCTGTCAGATAACAGCTTGCCTAACACGCTGCCTTCCTCTCTTATGGCACGGAAATGACAAATGTGCTGTTTTATCCATACAATTTATTTCATTATTGTTGCCAGCACGAAGCATCACAATCAATCATAAGGAAGTCCAGTTGGCAGGTGTCAATCTTGGTATGTTTTTGTACGTCTCAGTCTATATTTAATCCAATTACAAGGGTCATGGAGTAAGTGCAAATCCCCTTGTTACAACTCACTTCTTATTCAAGATTTAAAGTAAAAAGTCAACTTGATCACATGGGCGCTTTGGGGGACCTCCGATACCTTTTGATATGTCGTCGTCCCCTTCCCAAATTATGCAGAGATAGCGTTTTATTAAAGAGTTATCGCGGGTCCGTTGGGGTTTGGGGATTTTTTTTTCCTGAGTGTTTGTGTGCAAATGAAGTATCTTGTTATTTTGCTAAAGAAGAGGGAGGCTTTAATGATGGGAGATCTTTCCGCTCATTGCCCTTTCAAATACAATTGTAGATCGAACTCAGCCTTGTCACGTTGAGGAAAAGTGAATTTCTAACATCCAGGACGTGCCTGTCGACTTTCAGCGAATTGCATCCAATCACCCCCAGGGAATTCAGCTAATGTCTCAGTCTAAACCGGGATGAGGGGAGAAAAACAAATCAAACATTGTCCGGAGTCACGCTTATTATGAAAATGTTTTAAAGGATAGAGAAGGGAAATAATTCAAGACAGCTCAGAATAAAGTTTAAGACAAATTAATAGCATCAGGAGTCCTCGGGGAAAAAAATTTAAAAAATAAAAAATAAAGAAAACAGAAATCCCAGATGCAAAGTTAAGGTATAAAGAAATTATTTATAGCTATGCGTCTCTCCTTTTTTTTTTTTTTTTTTTTAAGTAAGAAGTTGGGCTGTTGCGGGGTTTCTTTTTTTAATCTTGATTTTTTTTCTTTGGGGGGGGGGAACAAGGTTACGGCATTGAAAATAATAGTCCTACTATACAGACGGCTACAGTGAGATTCTCTACGACGGGAAATGTTATCTTTCTGCTAAATTTCTGTCTTTAGGACGCTTCAGTTCACAGAAGTTTCTTGCAGCATCTTAAATCCCCCTTCCCCCCCACCCCAGCACACAGTCCCGCACACTAATCCCGCTTGTTACAACAAGTTCCCAGCTCGCCAGGGCTCACAACCAGAGGTGCCCCGTGTCAGCCGGCTCAGCCCGCTCTTGGCGAATGCTCAGCTCTCCTGGCTAGGTACAACCATTTACCAGGTTTGCAGGAGAGCCTCGCAGGCTGCCATCCACACGACAGGCGGAAAGCTCGCAGACCTCTATATGGCAACACACAAAAAGCCATTTCAAGAATAACTCAGGTATTTTTTATTCGAAGAGATGGAGCTATTCAGTTCCTATCAAACTGCGAGAGGGCTGAACCGACAGGACGAGAGGATTAAAAAAAAAAAAAAAAAAAACCAACAAAAACCAACCCCAAAAAAACCAAGAGGAAAATTATATTTCTGAACCGAGGTTTAAACGCAGTCCTGGGGGCAAAAGAGAAGTGTTAAATAAGCAAAGAAATATGTGAGGGAAATAAAAAGATATTATTTAAGATCACATACCTTGGACAAGCGCTAAGTATCCCAGCTAAAATGCTAGTCGAGTGTCTCTTTCCTTGGAAGCCAAAACCACGTTTCTATCTCAATATTTTTCCTGTTCTAGAGAGTTTCCTTTGGTTTTTACCGTTTATTGTAGCTAGTCTTGGACCCTGCAGCCTGTGCAATGCCACAGTAAACAAATTGTTCTGATGTGCTTATTATTATTGCTCAAGTTCTGCTTGGATAGAGAATTAAAGCTCATTATTACAGTGTGTGTTGAGAATTGCTCAATCTATGTGAACACGGGGGTTTGGGGCATCCTCAGGAAAAAAACAACAACACACACACAAAAAAAACCAGCAACAAACACAACTTCGTATCGTGGTGTAAATCAAATATGTATAATGCTTATAAATTTGTAACACGTTGCCGTGCCCCTGCCCGACGCCGGGTTGCCCGCACAGAGCCCGGCTCCCCTCCGCGCCCGCGGGGCTCCGCTCCACGCTGCACCGCGGAGCCACCTCCCTCCTGCATGGTCCAGGTGAAGGTTGAGGACCCGCTAATGACAGAAGAAAAAAAATAATGGGGACACACAGGGACGTGGAGGGGGCTTTTTCCCCGGCACTGCTCCCTGCGTGAGCCACCCCACCCGGCCGTGGCGGGGCCCGGGCACTGCCCGCACCTCTGCGCCCCCAGACAATCCCGCATCCGCCCTCCGAGGGGTGAGACGGTGCCTGTCCGGGGCACTCCCGACGCGGAGGGTCCCGAGCCAGAGCCCGGCGGGGAGAGGCGGCCCGGCCTCCTCCAGGTTTCTCCTGCCCCTGAGCGCAGCGTTTTGCACCTTTCCTCCCCTCATCCTTTATTATTTTAATATACTTATCTATTTATTATTTTATTTTTTCTTAGACCGTGTGGCTATCTCACAGCCAAACACAGACTCTGCTCCCGGCACTCCCCCACCTTCCTGCCTCGCTTCCCTCTCTCTCCCTATGTATATTATATATATATATATATATATATTTTTTTTTTTTTTTTTTTTTTTTTTTTTTTTTGGGGGGAAGAGATAAAAAGGCAAACATAGAGCGCCCTGGTGCTGGCGTGGGGACTGTTTGCCTGCCTCCGCCGAGGCCTGGCCAAGCAGACTTGGCTTCACGCCTGAGCAGTTTCTGGAGAGCGGCGCGCTGGAGAGCAGAGAAGGCAGCACCTGGCCCTGCTTTAGGAGCCATCTCCTTTTATTGACAGCCAGATAAGCAGGCGGGAGCCGTGGTGTTTCCAACGCTTCCCTGGAGGACCCTGCAGGGTTGCAGGGAGCCGCAAGCCCCTTAATGGCAGCGTCTCCAAACGCACCGCGAAACCCCTTCCTGGCAGCGCCGACGGGTCCTCACCCCCGGACCTACCCCCTTACCCCCCGGGGCCATCGCTACCTGCCAACGCGCGGGACTTACTCGGCCCGGGCTCGTAAGAAGGAAAGGTCACCTGGGACCTGAGCCGGGAGCCCCAGGACCCCTGCCCCGGTGGTCTACGGCTAGTAGAGCCCGACGTAGCACGATTCGGGGCCGGCCGAGCATCCCCGCTGCACCCCTGTACCCCGCAACACCCTCTCTTCCCAACCCCCGTCATTGCTTCCATCTAATGTATCTGGCAGCCTCCGCCTCATCCGAGGCAGGCAGCAGGTTCATGAAACATTTAAGTGCAGTTCAATAAAACTATCGGCTGCGGGGGGGGGACACTCTTTGCTGATAAATTATTTACCCTGACAAGTGTGTGCAAATAACGGCCTCTCTCCCTCCCTCTCTAATGGGAGGGTGAGGGTGGGGAGAGAGGGGAACCCGAGCACGACCCGCTGGGCCCGAATGACCCGCAGAGGCTGTCACGACACAGACAGGCTGCCCACGCGTGTCCTGGGCACTCCGTGTCCTGCCCGCGCCGTCTGTCAGGGGCCAGCATCCCTTTTACCCAGGAGAGCCGCGAGCGGGACGGGGCCGACATGGTGCTTCCGAAGAGCAGCAGGGCAGAGCCGAGTTTTGGGGGGGTTCTTTTTACCCACGCACCCGTGCCCCTCCACCGGTAGGCATTTCACAGAGGAAAACGCAAAACCCCAGCCTAAACCTTGGCTTGGGAAGCCGGGAACAGGCCCGGCTGCGGGCAGAGCCACGTTTGGAGCGAGCCGTCGGGCCGCAGCCCCCGTTTGCCACCGAGCCGCGGAAGGAGGCAGCAGCCCCCGCCGCTGCCCGGGGGAGCCCCGACCCGCGGCCCAGCCCCGGAGCGGATTCCCCAGGCGGGGCCGTGCCGAGCCGTGCCCGCCGTCGGGTCGGGCGGTGTCCGGGCTTGCACCGTCCGCTCTCGTGTCGCCTAAAATGTCTCATTAGCTAACTACTGTCCGCCGTGACGTCACCGAGGCGGCCCAGCCAATGAGGGAGGCGCTGGCGTGGATATTAAGGGAAAGTTAGTGCAAAGGCAGCACCCCTCTTTTGCTGTCATTGACATTTAAACTGTGTGGCAGGTTCTTGCGTGGAAATTGGCGACCGGAGCCGCCAGGTACCTCCTCCCGGCAGCGGGACCGCCGCACCCGAGCCCTCCGCTCCCGCTGACAGGTAACGTTTCCGCACGCACCCCTCCCCCTCGGCACTCACTCCGGCGTGGGGCCTCTCCCTGCCGCCGGTCCGACGGAAGGGGACAGGCACTCCGACCCCGGGCACCCCCCCACCCCGCGGGACGATGGCGAGGGGAGCGGGCTGGAGCCCCGCACAACAGGTGTGGGAGTGGGAGTGAGCGGCTCCGGACGATTCCCGCCCGTCGGAGAGGGCGCCCCGGGACGGAGGGTGCGGCCGGCGGTACGAGCCGCTTCCCAAACTTCCCCCCGCGTGGGCCGTGCAGCCCCCTCCCCTTCCTCCCACCCCGTGACCCGGGCACCGCTCCCTCGCCGTTCCCTACCTCAGGTGGCGGGGGCAGCTGCAGGCTACCGCGTCCGTCGGGGTTACCCGCTCCGCGCCCTCCCAGGCCCTTGAGCAGTTTGGTGGCCGTCTCGGGCCCCAGCCCCCGTACCGGGAGCAGGACACGGGGATTTCCGCGCGAAGGCCACTCACGCCCCGCGGAGGGGCGCTGAAAAATGAGCGGGCGGCGGGACTGCGGGGAGGGGAAATGAGCTGTCGTCGGGGCCCGCGTCCCAGCCGCCCTTCCCTGCGTAACGCCCGGGGCTCGCCGGTCGCGGTGAAGGTGCGGTCGCCTTTCGTGGGCTGAAAGAGAGCCTGGTAGCCAAGAGGCGACCACCTCTCACTCCCCGAACTCAGGCTTGCCTTCTCAGCCCTAGGTGCCTCTGCTAAACCAGGGCGTCAGTGGCCGATACAGAGATCCTAGAAAGGTCGCTCTTCCTCAGAAATAACACGAAACAAAATAAGAGCGTAAAACCTAAAACACCGAGCATCTCCAGATATTCCTTATGTTGTGTTAGCGGGAACGCTCCCTGTGATGCTTCACTATAATATACCGGTAAATGGACACTCTCCTTCAGTAATAAATCAAACACCATCTATCTCAGATCCTCCTCCCTAATTAGAGATGTTTATTGGAGATGGTGTTTATCCAGCTGTCATGCCGAGAAAAAGCTGTGACATAATTACCTCTGACCAGATAGTCTTTTATATGCATATCTCGCTGACATAGAAAGCAATCGGTTTGCATTAAAAATTACAAGATCAAATGTTGATTTTAGCAGATGTAATAATATTTCTGGTCATTAAATTAATTAAAATTCAACTTTCTGGCTCTCCAAATTACGAATATTGCGATTTAATTTCTTTTTTTTTAGGAATTAAATGAGCTGCTCCACCAAAAGGGTGGGCAGAGGGAAACGTACCCTGCAAAGTTGCCGCGATAAATCAAATATGCCAGCAAAAAGCAAAAAACTCTCCGCCTAATAACACAGTTGACATGAATCCGAGGAGTTTCTCTATCCTCGTGCTTTGCCAAATTTAGGTTTTGCTGCTAATTCGGGAGGCCAGGAGAGCCCGAGATGGGGGAGAGGCAAGAGCGGGACAACCCCCAGCCCCCCGCCCTTAACCGCGTTATTTTTAAACCCCGCACCTCGGCAGGGCCGGCGCGATGCGATGCTGGTTCACTTTGTTTCGTGGCATTGGCAGCGCCTGCGGAACCATCTGTGCGGGGCTGCGAGTGAGCCCTGATAAGCTCCGAATTACTCTGTAATTGAAAATATATTTTTGGGAAAGGCTGGTTTTACAAATATCAAGGGTGTAGGCTTTTGATCCTTTCTGCTGTCTGTGTTCTCCAGTTGCTAATAAAACTCGCATTGAGCTCCTTAGTGGCTTGATTAACAGGCAGATTAACTGTTACTGGGGTTTTGAACAGCTTGTCCCAATCAATAGCATTTAAAAAGCCCGTCAGGATGCGCTAAGCTTCCACCCCCTCCTTCTTTTCTGAAGGCTTTTCGAGCGGGTCCGGTTGCACACTTTCCACGTATATTTAATCAAAGGCTTTCTCGTACAGAAAGATGCATATTCGTCTTCCAGTTTCAGGGAGACTTCAGCAGTGTCCAAAAAGCTTTTTTTTATCCTGCTACACAAATCTGTGTCTTGTGCAAAGGGCCAACATAAAAGAAGTTAAATCGATTCCAAACTTTTTGCAGATTGTTTATAAAGTAGAAAAGCTCCACTTAACTCAGTGTCCTGTGCATTATAGGTTTCAAACACTGTCTCTACATATACAAATAGGCATTAAGTGTCCTGAAGGCAAAAGCATTGTAGTCTAAGACGTCAGAATTTGTGTATCTCTTCAGTTTTAGACTGAACTGGACAAGAGGACTTTAAGCATTTTTCAGGGTATTAAAAAAGGTAGTTTGCAGCCTAGATATTAATACGAGACGATACCGGAGTCTCTAACTCAGCACTTTCTGCTTTCAACACCTAAGAAAAAGACGAAAGGGAAGCCAGCGCCGTTGTTTAAAACAAATCAATAGCCAGGCAAGAGATCATGTAAAAAAGTGGAAAATATTTTAATCAGGAAAAACAACCAAAAACCAACCAAACAAAAAAGTGCCTTGTCATATATAACAGTTACTTACCTTTTTAAAATCTTTTTAAATTATGCTCATGTTTCCTTTTTAATTTTTTTAATAGCTAAGAAAAACAAAAAAACAAAAAAACAAACAAAAAAAAAACAAACAAAAAACCCCAACACAAACACAACCAAAAAACTGATGCAGAAAAATGCTTGTTACAATAATCCTGGGCGGATTTTAGAGTAGAAAACTTCAAAGAGTGCCTAAGTCCGTGCCGAGAGCCACTGCTGGGGACTCGGGGTCCCAGGGCTCACCTCAAAGAGGTGCGGGTGCCGGCCCATGGTAAGGGGGGGTTTGCAAATCTGCGCTTGCAGGAGGGAAGGGCTTTTGGGAAGGAGTAGCACCAAGCACCTCACAGCAGTGCTTTTCCTTTCTCCTAATTAAAAAAAGTTAGCTAAGCATACTTAAAAGTCGAAAAAAACCTTTCTGAAAAACTTTTTAAATTAAAAAAAAAATATAGAAGGAACGGGAAAAACAGGCCGGCCGGGTGGGGAGTTAGTCAGCCTTTTTGAAGGGCAAGCGGCGGCTGGAAAGTAAAAAAAAAAAAAAAAAAAAAAAAAAAGGAAAAGAAAAACCAGCATTTCCTTTGGAGGTATCCAGGCACGGTAGTCCCACCAAGTCCAGTTTCCCCTGGCATCGGGGACCGCTGGGCTGAGGACGAAGGGGAGCCGGGCAAGACAAGCAGCCAGGGCTGCCCGCTGTTCCGGGCGGCGAGCAAGGGGTGACCGGGCCGGTGCGGGGGGCTCGGTGGGGCCGGGACGGTGCGGGTCCTGCGCAGCCCCTCTGCTGCGGGCCGAGGTAAAATGGCGGCGCTGAGCCGGGACAGACCCCGCGGGGCTCCGTGCCGGGACAGACCCGGATCCGCGGGACGCGACGGGGCGGGCCGCACCGCACGACACCGCACCGCACCGCACCGCACCGCTCCGCTCCGCCGCGCGCACACGCGCGCACCCAGACACGCGCGGCTCGCCCGGCTGCTCTTTCCTCCTCTCAACTTTCGCTCGGGGCTCCCGCTCCACTGGTGCCCCCCCTCCCTCCCCCCGTGACGTCACCGGCTTCACCCCTGCCCTCCCTCCCCTCTCCGCCCGGGTATTTTTTTTTTTTTTTTTTTTTTTTTCCGCTGGGGGGGGCGTTAAAAGTTTTTTTCGGGGGGAGGGAACACAAAGCCCGCTGTGCCCGAGGGGAAAATAGCAACAAGATTACGGCTGCTTTATTCTGGCGAGGAGGCGTAAGAAGGTGCTAATCCAAGGGATAGCTAATTGAGAGCTTGTAAAAATGATATTTGCCTGAGACTTCGGACACAGTGGTTCTTCTCTTTTCCCCCTTTAACGCCCCGTGGACAAGAGCTTTAAAAAAAAAAAAATAAAAAATTGCTCACTTTCTAGAGAGGCAGTGCAACAGGAAAAAAAAGTCAAAGCAAAAAAGCAAGAAAAAACCCAAACAAATCAAAACCCACGGACACGACTGACTTCACTTCAGCAAAAGGACAAAGTCCCAGCTTTTAAAATCCCTTTGGAGCCTTCGATCTTACAAATCGCAGCCTCTTTCTCTCGCCTGCAGGATGCGTGCTGTTGGACACTCGGCCTCGGCCTCCGGCAACTAGGAGGGCAAGCAGGCTCCTTCGCGGGACGGTCGCCGGGACTCTCCCTGGAGGGGGAAACAAGAGAGATACCGGTTCGTATTTTATTTTGGCTCTTGTTACCATCTTACTTTCTTTCTGAAAGATCTCCTGAAATGATGTTTGGCCACGGGCATGTTAATTTAGTGTCGGATGACACTTTGGAAAGTTTCGCAGAGGAGGAAATGAGGAAAGTGCAGGGAAGAGGAGGCTGCCAGGGGAGGAAGGACCTGCCCCCTCCCTTAGTTTTGGAAGTGCCCCCCTTGAGGTGCCCTGCAGCCCAATGGCCACGCTGGCTTCCCCACTCCTGCCCTGCCTTACCTTCGGGGGAGATCTCATCACACCCAGATGCTCCACTATATCCATTGCGATATTCGGCTCCGTTTCGATAAATACTCATGTGAAGAAGAAAAAACAAACAAACAAAAACCACATAAAAAGTAACCTGCAGGTTGACTTAGGCCTGGAGAAGGAAGCAAGGGCGGAGCCGAGAACCTGCCCCCAGCCCCTCACATCTGCAAGTGGGGCCGTCCGGGTCCCGGGCAGGAACTCCTAAGCAGTTCTCCCTTCCCCGCAGCCTCCGAAGAAAGACTTTACTCGGCCCGTTCCCGGCTTCAAGGAAGGTCCGGGGAAAGGATGCCCACCTCAGCCCCTGCCTCCCGGGCCTGCCCGCCGGGTGCGGAGCGGAGGTGGCCAACGCGGCATCCCGGCGTCGGGGAAATGGGAAGGGAAGCAATCGGTGAAGGAGAAGGCAGGAGTCTCTTAAGAGCCCATTTTGTACTATTAGGGAGCTGTGGCAGCTTCTCGGCGGGACCGGGGATGACAGTGCATGACGGCCGGGCAGCCCATTATCCCGCTCCCATTGAGGCGCCCTTTCACTCACATGCAAACTCCTTGGCAGAGTCGTTTGTCTCCTCATTGTACTTTATTTAAGAATGCAATGGTTGTCAGGGCTCTTATTCAATTTCAAGATACTTTATTGATGAGCTTTGACTTTTAGCACTTTTCACATGTCAAGAGAAGTCAAGTGTATGCGGCTACGACTTCATTTTATGCCTTGCGCGTTCATACTCTCCACTTTTCCGCGGTGGCTCTTGGAATTTCTTTTTCCTGTCCCTTCTCCTTCTTCCCTTTCTTTCCCGCAAGCCTTTTTTTTTCTTTCTTTCTTTTTTTTTTTTTTTCTTTCCCTGTGCAGACTCCCCTTCTTCCCCTCCCCCCAGACCACTCGCCATAACCGATTGGGACACCCTGAGCTCGGACTGGTGCTCCCAGTGTAACCTTAAATGCATGCGCTGAGGGGTTGCTTTAGAGTTTACTGAGGTGTGTCTTAATAGTTCGGCATTCAACAAATGTACTTGTGGTGTGTGGTCAGAGCAGCAAAGTCATTTACTTACTTTCTCCCTTGAGTTTCTGGCAGTCAGTGAAGGGGGTCCCTTTGCAAAAGGCGGGGGCGGGGGGGAAGCCCCTTTAGCGGCCGGGCACAAAGAGGTGGCACTGCCCAGAACCCGGCTGCTGCCCGCCTCCGCCACAGCCTACGGGACACCGTCTCCAGGTCCTCCATGGTGCCTTTTAAAAAAAACAAAAACAACAACAAAAAAGCAACAAACTAACCAAACAAAATAAAAAAATAAAAAAAAAAAAAAAAAAAAAAAGAGAGAGAGAAAGAAAGAAAAAAGAAAAAAAACCAACCCAAAACAACATCCCAACTCAGCCAGGCAGCCCTTAGTCAACAAATGGCACGTGGGAGAAGTTTGTGAGTGTTTGGTAAAGGACTCTTCAGGGCCTTTCACAAGAGCCCTCAATACACAAAGTAAATGGTGTATTTGCTCTGCTCTTTCCCGGCCGGGCAGAGCCTCCCGCTCGCCGGCCCTGGGAGCGGAGAAGGGGGGCTGCCGGCCTCGGGGAGCTCCGGGCGATTCACCGCTGACAAAGCGCCTGTCTCCCAAATATTTATGTCTTTACCATTTGAATGTTATTTTCCCCTTATCTCCATTGTCGGATGGGAGAGAACTGTTTAAATGCAAATTGACCTTTCCAACCCCCCCCACCCCCGCCACCTCCACCCCCCCCCTAGTCCCCTCCCGCCTCCCCCCTCCCCCAGCCCGACCTGAAAACGCGCCGGTCCCCGGGGCCCGGCTCGGAGGCGGTGCGGGGGGGAGGTCCGGCTGGGAGGCGGCGGGCGCGGGGTCGGCGGAGCCCGGGGCCGGGCCGGGCGGCGGGTGCGGATCCCGGGGCCGGGAACCGGGAGTCGGGAGCCGGGCCCAGCGTATTCATATTCAAACGGCTTGGGCCAATTGAGCCGTGCCGGGCGCCGGGCGGCCAATCGGCGGCGGGGAGGCGCTGGCGTTGCTTTGCATAAAGCAATATTTTGTGTGGGAGCGAAGGGAACATTTGCATGTTGCGGAGTGATTAGTGGGTTTGAAAAGCCAGCCCCGGCTCAGCCGCATTTCCCGCTCTGGTTAAGGCGCAGGGAGGAAGTGTTTTGCTGGAAGATGATGACAGAGGTCAGGCTTTGCTAATGGGCCAGTGAAGAGCAGTGGAGGCGAGGCAGAGACCAAGGCACACATACATTAATACACTTGAACCATCACCAATCAGCATAGGTGTGCTCTGTCTCTCTCTCCCCACTTCACTCACACACTCTTTTATCTCTCGCTCTCCAGTCACTGACAGCCCATTTTATTGTCAATCTCTGTCTCCTTCCCAGGAATTCAAGATCACACAACCAGCAGCTTCAGTGGAGAAAAACTACTTTGCTGGCAACTCTTTTTAAAGCACCATCATTTCAAATCAGTGCGCTCTTAAACTATTGACAGGAGCTTTGACAACAAGACAGGATGCCTCATAAAGGTGAGTCTGCTCATTTCTTCTCCCAACTTCTCCTTCCTTGCATTTTAATATTTAGGCAGGGCTCTCGCTCTCTCCTCCTCTCTTTCTCTCTCTCTCTCCTCTCTCTCATATTCCCATTTGCATTCCGGAGAGCTTCCCAGGGAACTTTCCATCCCAGGAGCTCACAAACTTTCTGCCTTTCACGTAAGCCCGTGTCCTCTGGATAAGCTAAAGCATCTGACTCGGAAATCAATGCCAACACCAGCAGCAGTAATTCCCACGTAGCATTTGCTGGGCAGGGAGACCACAGGCTCCGGCGTCTGTATCGCCGATGCTGCCGGTACCCCAGGTTTTACGGGCGTTGGGACTGGAGCCCGGGCCGGGTCGGAGCTGTCCCTGATGCCCAGGCACGGGCCCGCTCGGGCCCGAGCTCCGGCCCCACGCCACGCCGCGTGGGAGGGAAGACCCTGATTCGCGGCTCTAGCTTTGTGTTCCCTGAGTCTCGGTTAGGGAAGGAGCACCCCTGATCGTAGGGGAAAAAGAGGGAGCGAACGGCTGGGAGAGTTGCCGCTGTGGGGGAGAGTGGGGGTGGGGGGGAAGAAAAAAAAAAATAAATCACATCCTAGGCCAAGTCAGTTCCCAAGCGCGGTACAGGCGGGGAGCTGAGCGGAGCTGAAGGGCTGTCAGCTTTAATCAGCCACCCGGGGATCTTCCCAACTTGTCCCTAGTGCCGGCAACTTTCCCAGCTCCTGTAGCGGGAGAAGCGCCGGGGGCGCGGAGCTGCCCGCACCGCGCACCGCGGGCCCCACCGTCCGCCCCCGCACCGCCCCATCCCTCCTCGGCACCGGGGCGCGCCGTGGACGCGGTTTCAGGAATTTTTTTGGTCTTTTTAAATCGATGTGCTTTAAAATAATATTATTTTATTTTTAAAAAAACTAATATCACTTATTTGTATAAGAACCTAATAATAGTCCCTTTGGTCCCCCTGCTCTACGATCCCCCACTATAGCAAAGCGGTTTTTTATATGTTGTTGGGGTTTTTTAATTTTTATTTTTTAAGTTACAGACTCTTCGCTGTGTAAAAAACCCAAAACAACAACAACAAAAACCCCACAAGAGAACAGTTTTGCTCCTAGGAGCAACAATAAACTTGATTCTTTTTCCCCTCACAAGTGCAATTGGAAAAAAAATGGTATTGAATTTAACCTTGTAACTCTTTGCACGGAGGTGTTACATGGACGAGCAGAGCAGGAATAATTTCTGAAAAGTTTAAAAACAAACTTTCTCGGACGATTAAATGTACCTGGCAGAGGAGTTTTAGAAAACGACAAAAACGTCCTAGAGAAGAAAAAAGTGTCTATCTTCTCCATTTTAGGGACATAAAATAATAAAAATGGCCCTTGACAATAAATTTTTATAACTGCTGACCTCTACCAGTGCCTAATAGCAAAACGATTCGTTTTTATCCTTTTCTCATTTGCCCCAAGGACGCGAAACTTTGTCAGCTTAACGTTTAATTACGATTTCACCAGGAGAGAGAGAAAAAAATTACTATCCGCCATCAGACTGTACCAAGATTTCGAGATTAAAAAACGATTTGTAGATTAGGCCCGGCCTATTAGGACACGGCGAATTCCATTCCCTTCCTCGCTCGGGAGCCGGCCGTGTCCCGCTCGCCCGGGTGCGGGTCCGCGGGAAGCAGCGAGTTCGGGTTGAGTCAGGAGAAGGAGATTTTGCGCTCATGTTGCTTGGGGGTGCGGGTCCAGCGGACCTGGCCTGGGGATGCCTGACCGGCTGCTGGAGGCGTTAGAGACTTGCTGAGCAGAACCACAGCTCCCCTTGCCCCACACCTCTTTCCTTGCTTGATTCACTTGGCTACCCTCACCCTGTATCGTAAAACGCTTTCGGCTGTGCTTGAGGTTTGGGTTTGTTTTGTTCCGTAGTTTTTTTTTTTTTACGCCCCTCTCTCTTCCCTCCCTCCCCCCCCCCTCTTTTAAATCTACTCATTGTCATTTCTGAGGTCCATGCTGGCAGAGCTGAGGGCTGGAAGTTTAATGGTGGCTTTCTGGATGGCTTCTTTAACCCCGTAGGCCCCACGTTTATGAGTTGTGCTTGAAATATGTGAGGAAATTGTGTCCTAAGAAGTGGGTTTCTCGTTCGGTGTGTGTCTATGCAGACGTGTTTGGTGTATTAAAGGGATGGCTTCACGTTCAGTTCAGCTGAAGGAGATATCGCCACGTCTCCATTGAAGTACAGTGTAGCTTGCTCTGCTGCTAATCAGGTAGCTCTCCAAAGAGCAGTAAATATTTACCAGTTAAAGTCTTCATGCTGCGAGAAAGTACTTGTTTGATGTTTATTTTTATGGATTTAAGATTACTAAAAGCTACTTATTAAATTATACCGTGGCTAGTCCTGAATAGGGAAACGTGCCTCTTTGAATTCTCCATCATATGCAGGAAGAGTAAAATTAATATTCATTATAGGGGCAAAAGAAAGAGAATGAGTATTTTTAGGCTATAAAAAAAAAAAAAAAAAAAGGAGAGAAAATGAAGGCTGCGACTATTTCATTATTTTACCTCCTTTTTTTTAGCAACCCCCTTGAATGGGCTCTTTATTGTAATTGTCCCTCCCCAATTGAGCACCCCACTGAGCTGTTGTATCTTTTTACAACCCCTAACAACTCGCACCAGTAACACAATTACCGCCAGATATTTATAACGAGAAATTACTTTTCCATTTTCACCCGCGACGATTTCAAATAAATGCATGGGGACGCATAAATAAATAAATAAGTGGCACGGGGTGCTGGTGGGGGGGTGTGGAGAGGGAAGGAGGGGAGGGAAGGTGGCGAGAGGAGGAGAGAGGGAGCAGGGAAAGGAGGGAGGGAGCGAGCGAAGAGGCGGGGGGGGGGTGTGAGGGGGAAAAAAAAAAAAAAAAAGCGCTGGGGACTGTCCAGGCGCTGGGTCAAGGCAGGCACTAATGAAGGGAGAAGGGGCTTGTTTCTCTGCTCTTTGTAAGTTGGAGGGTTGTTGGTCCGTTGAGTTGGGAAGCTGCGCGGCCGGTTAAGGAGCCTGGGTTTCTGTACTCGGGGTTTGGGTAGAGGAGCAGAATGGAGGCCATTGTTCGCTTTCTGTAGGCTTTGTTTAACAGTTCTCACCCCCTCCTGTTCTTACTTTTTAAAGCAGTGAGGCGAGGTAGACAGCGTGTGTCACAGTACAGTGAAAAAGGGGAAGATCTAAAGACCAAAAAAGAAGTTAATCACAAGACGGGGAGTTTGGGGGAGAAAAAGTTGCTAGTGCAGCGGGGAAAGAAAAAAAAAAACAACAAAACCAAAACAAAACAAAAACAAAAACAACTCGAGGAAATACCCGGAGGTGAAAATGGAGCCCCGCTCCCAGCCGGTGGAGCCCCCCCCCCCCTTTATCCCCTCCCCTGCTGCCCCCGCTCAGCGCCGCCCGCCCTTCCCCGCTCCCCCCGGCCCGTACCACACTACACACCTTCCCGGCGTCGTTCCACACTTTTTAATGTACTTCTTCTGCTTTGTCCTAGAGGGAAGACTTTAACTAGTGACACGCAGATGTGTGAGTCCCTAAATTGTATGAGAGGACAGTCTACCCCGCTTTCAGGCAAGTTTTAAAACATGACTTCGGACTCTCTTTGTGATTGTTGACGCCCCACTTAATACCCCACCTCAGAGAAGGGCACTAACGACGAGGCAATACGCCACCTGCATGCAATTAAAACGAGAAACCACTTGGCGGGTTGCTTTCCTTTTTTTTTTTTTTTTTTTTTTCTTTTTTTTTCCGCGTGTTAGGGATACATATGTACATTTTCGCCTTGAGGTATTAAAGCCCCCAAATCCTTAAGGTAATCGGGGGAAGACGCCTAAGGATAACAAAGTAAGCCTGTGAGATATTAGACTCTCTGAAGCTTCACTGTGTACACTACCTCCCCTGATTAACGCCTATTTTATCACTGATAGACTGCTATAGGCGAGCCCCGTGGGATACTGCTCTATCAGCCCAACATGCAGAACAGTAAGTGACTCCGCACCCCGCGGAGGGCAGGCGGGGGCGGCCGCGGGCGCGCAGGTGCGGGCAGGCAGTCGGAGGCCGAGGGGTCGCTTCGGGGCGGGTGAGGGAGGCGGTTCCGCAGGGCGCGGTGGCTCTTGCGCGGCGGGGAGCGCTGTCCGCCCCGTCGGTGCTTGGATACGGCCTTGGACGGTGTGGAGGGTCCGGGAGTGCTGTCATGGCTCCCGGGCCGCCGGGGCTTGTCCTGTTCTTGGCCCAGGTCTTGATGTGTGTCCTTACCTGCTCTGCAGTGGGAGTTGGGCAGGAAAAAGCCATCACTCTGCTAGGTGCAGTTCCCCGCCACCTCCTTTATTTGGCTCACCATTTTCATGCCTTTTGTGGATTATTCAAATTTTTTTTGCCTTTTTAAAAATTGTTGGTGTTGCTGATGTTGTTTAAGACCTCGTCGATGGGCGTGCTCGCCTCTCAGGGGGAAGTGCTTGCACAACGCGGGAGCGCACGACCCCGCGGTCGGGCGCAGTGGCTGATGAGAAGCGGCCTCCCCTTGCGCTCCGGTGGAAGGAGCTGCGCGGAGGTCGGAGAGAACGGAACGGGTGTGAGGTCCCAGCCAGGCCCAAGCAGGCTCCATCTTGTCGGGTTAAACAATCCCGTGGCTCTCCTGCGTGGGGCGTGCGCATATCTTGCGCGTGTAGAGGCGATGAGGAGCGCAGGCTGAGTTGCGTGGCCCTTACGTGGGGACACTGGTGCTTTTCCGGGACCTCGCCAGTCTGCGCGAGTCTGAGACCCCTTTACCATCCCCCCTTTAAACCGGTTAATAAGTAATAAGTTGTCCCCCCGTGTGATGAGCATCGTAAAAAAACAGGGTTTGGGAGTTTCTCAGAAAGCATCTGCTGGAGCTGGGTTTTTAAAAATTATTATTATTATTATTATTATTATTATTATTATTATTATTATTATTATTATTATTATTATTTGGTTTTGTTTTCTATATTTGCGAGGCCACTGCCTATGCGTCCTTGCGATGTATTTTCATTTATCTCGAGAAAAAACGAGGCTCGTCAGCCCGGGGAAGGGTATTACCTGCTCCTGGCAGGGACGGCAGCGGCTGCCCTTGGCCGTGGCGTGCCGAGGGTTTATGGTAATGGGGAAATGCCTTCACTCGGCCGTTTGGGATCGCCACTGCAAAACGCAGAAAAGATATCATTCGGGTGAAGCCTTTATTTTGTTTAAAGGTCGCGGCGGGCTCTTCAGGCTTTGTGTTAATAACTCCTGGGTGTATATGGTGCAGAGCATCCAAATTGACACCATATGTTTTCCTATTAGATGACTAGCAATAGAATACAAGGCGCATAATCATTGCCACTGGGCGAGATCTACACCGCTCTCCAGGGAAATTATATAATGATTAAGGCTTAACCTTTTAAGTGAAACTTTGATTTTGCTTTCCCCGCTGCCATTTTTTATGTCGGCGATCGTGTTTCCTCACCGCCCCCCCCCCTCCCCACACACACCCGAAATGGGCTTCCCGCACGCATTGACGAGGGGTGGGGGAGGAGAGGGCTGGGTTGGGGGGAGCCGAGGGCTCCGCTGCCCCCCGCCGGCCCGCCCGTCGGGGCGCAGCCCGCCGCCCCCCGGGGCGCAGGCGGAGAGGGACGCGGGGCTCCTCTCCCCGCAGTGGGAAGCGCAGGTCGCAACGCCGGCCGCGCTGCTGGGCCGGGGCGGCAAATTCCCCAGCCCCGATGTCACTTTGAATCCATTGCGCGGGGAGCGCGCCCCCTCAGTTGTGTCCGCGCAGAGCCCCCCGGCTACCTCAAACCACAGCCTCCCTCGGAGGGAGAGCGAGTAGAGTTCAATCTAGTCTGAGTGATATCCAAATGCGGACAGAAAGGGTCGTTTTATCATGCTACTATTTGTCGTGACGATGCAATTTTCAAAAGCAGAGTACTGTCATAAAGTGACACGCCTGCCACAAGTGCTCCAACTGATCTTTTCAATTAGCCTTCCATGCATGATCCAGGGCGACTTCCGCCTATTTCCAGAAATTAAGCTCAAACTTGACGTGCAGCTAGTTTTATTTTAAAGACAAATGTCAGAGAGGCTCATCATATTTTCCCCCTCTTCTATATTTGGAGCTTATTTATTGCTAAGAAGCCTGGGCTCTTGGAGTCAATTTATCAGGAGGCTCCAAAGAGAGGAGAGCGGAGCGCGCGTAGAGCAGAGCTTCTCCAGGGAGACTTCCTCCAAAGCCTGGAGCTTCAGGTTGGGCATTGGCGAGGAAGCCTCTTGCTTTGCTTTTGGCGAAGCGAGCCGCGGTTGTGCGGATGCAAGCAGGCTTGGTGGGGGTTGGTTCTGGTTTGGTTGCTTTTGTTATTTGGTTTGGGGTTTTTGTGTGTGTGTGTTTTGGGGTTTTTTTGTTTTTTGGGGTTTTTTTGGTGGGGAAGGAAAGAAACGAAAAAAAAAAAAAACCGCAAAGAAGGAACCCAAGGCGATACAGCTCGGAATATTCTGGGTTTTTGGGCTGGGTTTGGGAGTTCGCCTCTGCCGATGATTTTGCAGAAGGGGGTTGCTGGTGTGGAGCGGCGGGGGCTCCCAGGGAGCAACGGGCGAGGACGGCGCTGGGGCCGGGGCCGGGCCGGGCGCGGTGGACCCTGTGCGGGTCGGAGCGGCGGTGCTGAAGCGTCGGGGCGCGGAGAGGATCGGCGCGCTGGCTGGCTCCGCGGGGTGTGCGCGGGAGTGGAGGGTGCTATGGTGGACGCTGTGCTTCCCGCAGGTCACAGCGGCGTGAACCAGCTCGGCGGGGTGTTCGTCAACGGGAGGCCGCTGCCCGACTCCACGCGGCAGAAGATCGTGGAACTCGCTCACAGCGGCGCCCGACCCTGCGACATCTCCCGGATCCTGCAGGTGAAGGCGGCGGGTCCCCCCCCCCCCGTCCTCCCACCGCTCCTCTCCAGAGCAGCTTTGTCCACCGCTGGCCGCCAAGGCGCTAATTGCCAACCCCCCCCCCCCTCCCTTACACCCACCCACCCACTCACCATCACTGCCACCCGCCTTCCAGCCTAATAAAACGTTCCATCTGCTTATCTCGATTGTTGCTGCAAATAGATATTTCTGCGCGTATATTGATATATATACCTTTAAAAACCTTTATTTAATTTTTTTGTACCCCTTTATTTCCATTCGGTGATAACCTGCACTCTCGTTACAGTTAATTCGCTGTAATAAACTGAATTATACGGCTCGGCATAATTTCAGTTTCCTCTCCTTCCCTTTTCTCCCCATATTTACTTATTATTTTGTGAGATCTGTATGTATTTGCGGTGGCTTACTGCTTTTTTATTTGTACCCTTTTTTTCTTCCATGAAGCGAAAAAAAAAAAAAAGAAAAAAAAAAAAAAACGAAAACCCCTCAAAGCCACGCAGTTGTAGCCCGGAATTTGTCTTTACGGACACTAACGCGATCTGGCGCAGCTCAGGGGTACATTGTAAATGTAGGTCTCGATAACCCCTCACTCACCCTGTCCCCCCAAAGTACTGTCAAAGAGCAGTGAGGACGATGGAGACTAGTATGGCTTAGCTATTGTTCACTTTTAAAGAGTATTTTAACATTAATACTAGAAGAATTACGTTTTGACCAGATTTTTTTGTCTTCCAAATGTTTTTAAAGTATCACTTTTATAGAGGGTAGAGCCACAAATGTTTTTTGTTTTTTTTTTAAGAAAAAAAAGACTATCTAAGTAAGTTCTCATACCATTTAAGGTATATTTTTGTGTTATAGACCCATGCAGATGCAAAAGTCCAAGTGCTGGACAATCAAAACGTAAGCTTGTCATTGTTTAATGCATACTTAAACAATTTTATTTTTGTCTTGAAATTATTAATAATGTGATTTTCTGTCCGCTTCCCTATCCAGGTGTCGAATGGATGTGTGAGTAAAATTTTGGGCAGGTATTACGAAACTGGCTCCATCAGACCCAGGGCAATCGGAGGTAGTAAACCGAGAGTAGCGACTCCAGAAGTTGTAAGCAAAATAGCGCAGTATAAACGAGAGTGCCCCTCCATCTTTGCTTGGGAGATTCGAGACAGATTACTATCAGAGGGGGTCTGTACCAACGATAATATACCCAGTGTAAGTTCATGAAAAAAAACCTTCCTGTGTGCTGTGTACAATGCTGGGTAGCCGTAGCGAGCCTCTGCTTCCTTTGTTTTGATATCAGATGAGAGGGTAGCAGGTTCACATCATTTGCATGTGGCAGGGTCAGACGCATTTTTTCATACAGAATCTGACAAATGCCTTTAAGGAGGGAAAAAAAAAAATAAAAATTATGCGGGTCACCCCTGCGCCTGGCGCCTCAGGACTGCGAGCATCAGTCGAAGCCATCACTCTTGGTTTTGCAGGGTTGGGTTTGGGGCGTTTTTTTTTTTTTCTTCCTTTTTTTTTTTTTTTTTTAAATTTTCCCCGTGGTTTGTTTGTTTGTTTGCACCACCATCAGCAGTAAGCGAGTCGGGAAGGCAGGGACACGGCGGTACGGGGCGGCCGCAGCCGGTGCTCAGGGAAACCCTGACTTGCGCCCAGGTCGAGCCGTCCGCAGCGCGGAGGGGCGCGGGGGTTGCGCGGGTGGCTCTCGGGAAGCGCGCTACAGCACTACCATTGCCTTTCCTGTCCTTTGCCTTCCAGGTGTCGTCGATAAACAGAGTCCTACGCAACCTGGCTAGCGAAAAGCAACAGATGGGTGCCGACGGGATGTACGACAAGCTAAGGATGCTGAACGGGCAGACGGGGACCTGGGGCACCCGGCCCGGCTGGTACCCCGGCACCTCGGTACCCGGGCAGCCCGCTCAAGGTAAGGGACAGCCCGGCCAGTGCTCCCCGGCTAGGTTCGGCCTCGCCCGGTGGAGGTGGCCCCGACGAGGGTCCCCTTTGCCCCCTGTCCGACCGTCGCCGCCGTGCTAAGGGCAGTGGACAATTTTCTCAGGACAGTGGCTGAGGGCGTCCCTACCGCAGCCTCCACGGTCAGCTGCGGGCAGGTGGGCGACGGGAGCCGGGCGGGCTTCCAGCCCCATCCCAGTGGCGAGCAAGGGAGCTCGAGGGCAGCTGCTACCAAATCTGTGGCCACAGAGCCGGGAGGGTCGCGGGGCTGATCCTCACCCTGGCCCATCAGCCCGGTAATTAGGGCTCCAGCTCCCCGCCCGGGACTCCTTCCCTCGCCGGGGTCTCCGGAGCAGGGAGGATCGGTAACTATCTCTGTAGGGCTGATTATAGTTCCTCCTCAATGGACCCGAAACAACTTTGTAAATATAGGAAACTGTTTATCCTGAAGATTAATAGGTATTTGTTGTGGGAATGACAAGGGGATAATATGAAGGATAATGGGATGTTACGTTACATACTTAAGATGGTTAATGGCTTCTTTTTGAATACGGGCTCTGTTGAGGCTCGGCGCTCTCCCTGGCTGTGGTCATTCCTTTAGAAGAGGTGTCTATATACAACAACCTGCTTTTTGTTTTCACCCCGCAAGGAAAAAAAATCGGTAACTGTGTGCGGAATATCTGGTACAAAGGATGTTTCTGTCACACGCAAGAATTTGTTATGGGAACAATTCTGTCGCTATGTAATTGCTCATTAGAGATCGTTTTGTTTCTCATTAAGGCGACATGAATAAGCGTCTAGTTGAAGGAGACAGCTGTAGAAATGTTCCACAGGAGACCTCTGGACACGATATGGCACCGCTTGCCAATTAGACATGTCAGTTTTAAGAGAAGAAAACAATCTATGAAGGACACTAGAAAGATAGAGCGGAGCCCTCGCTTCCCCCTCCCCCACTTTGTTTTTTTTTTCCCAATTTTGTTTTGCCCCATGTCTCCCTTCGGAGCCCGGACGGACCCAACCGCCCGCTCATCCCTACCTGCGGCTCCCGAGGCCGGGCGGGGACTGTCCCTACCCCGCTGCCGACACCCCGGGGCCGGCGGGCCGACGGCTGGGCTCCCCGTCCTTCCCTCTCTGCCCTTCACCCGAGAGCCAAGCCGCGGAGCGGTTCATGGCAGAGAGGAGCGCACTTTTCGCCCCTGCTGTATCGGACGGCTCGGGCACTCTCCGTTCCTTCCAGTTTTTGTTTTATTTCTTTTTTAAGAGAAGGCGTTAAATGGAGAAATATAGGGTGCCCCCCCCCCCCCCCCCCCCCCGCCTCTTCCGCCCCGTCGCAGAGCGGTACTCCAGGGCCCAGTTCTGCGCCGTGTGCGCGGGTGCGGTGCGGACAAACCTTGTCCGCCCCAGCGATGTGGTTGATGCGCCTGGGTCTGGGAAAGAAGGAATAGGGGGTGTCGGGAAAGCGATTGGGAGCTTGTAGTGACCCCACCCGTGGCGTGGGGATGAGCACAGTTTCCGCGGAAGAGCGCGGGCCTCGGGCAGGAGCGTGCCGGGGCGAGAGGACCCCAGGAGCCCTCTCCCAAATTGTGACGGAAATAAAGCGGTGCGGAGATGTGCGGAGCGGTGCGGAGATGTGCGGAGCGGTGCGGAATGGGGAAGGGCTGACTCGGGCCCGGGGGTGCGTGTGTGCTTGGGCAGGAGGGGCGAGGGAGAGGCAGGCAAGCACTTAAAACATCCACATCGCAAAATTAAAATTAATAAAATGGATTTCCTCTGGAATATTCATGCTCCCTCTAATGTTTTTCCCTTGCAGGGGTATGTTACTGGATTTTAAGAGTCCATTACTCAAAAAGCATAAGGCGAGGTTAGGTCTCAGAGGGGTACAAATATGGTCTCAATCTGATAAACGCCATGCAGCAGTGAATAAAATAATGGATACATGAGGGCTGACAGAACAAAAAGAGACATCTCTATCCGGGAGAAATTCTCCAGTGATTTAGTGGTTTTAGGGATCACCAAGACACTGTTTCTTATCTTTCCCCCCCTCTCCCTCTCTTATAAGACTAAAGCCTTCTATAGGATTTAGACACTTTCTCTTTCAACAGATGCTACAATGTTTTGATCCCAGCTCTATAGCTGAGAGGTGCCGCAATTGGTTTGCTATCTTTTTTTGCTTGTTTTCCGCCTCACTGATTAAGACACTAAGAAACTAAGGAATGATTTTATTTCCCAGCGTCTTTTTTTTTTTTTTTTTTTTTTTTTTTTTTCCAGGAAACAAATCCTATACCCAGCGTCAGATGGTCTGGCTATAGGATAATAGGGACGGACATTCTCTCGGTTTCTTACGGATTAGGTCTGGAAGGTGGAACATTTCTATTGAGATCTCTCCTTTTAGGGGCTTCTATTTATTTGTTTATTTATTTATTTATTTATCTTAAACAACAACAGAAAAAAAAAATCAATGGAGGGGGCATCCTAAAAGAAGAGATCTTAATTGTCTGGCGCGGGGGGGTTAAATAATCGTAAGCGAGTTTAGCTCGAGGTGAAACTCTTCGCTGTCTCAAAGGTCTGGGGCGGGGGCAGATGGGCATGACGCCGAAACGAGACTGTAAAAAGAAATGGCTTCAAAAGTTTAAAAATAAGTGGTGGGGGGGAGCGATTTGGGCTGGCCCGGGCGGGGTGGGTTCGGCCCCGCGAGTGCCCTCGGTTCCCCGGCGGAGTCAGGGCTCGCTGCCCGGCCCCGACGGCGCGGGGGGCAGCCGGCCATCCCGCCGCCTTTTGGAGGCTCCCCCCTCACCACCCTCATCCCTTTTCCCCCACCCCCCTCCGCCCCGGGTCGGTGGCGGTCCGGTCCGTGAGGACAGTGATGGATGAGGGCGGTGGCGGAGGTTACGCGGCGGCCCCCGCGGCGGGCGGGCGCGGCCCCCGGCGCTGCCACCAGCGCTTGGCAGGGAGGCTGCCCCGCCGCGGCGGCCATCCCCGGGCTCGGCGGCTTTGTGTGCCCCTGAAAGGCAGCCCCCGGCCCCCCCCGGCTATTCACCCGCCGCCGGCCGCCTCAATGGGGCTGCGGCCGCCCATATGGTGACCACGGCCGCTGAATCCCTGTGTTTAAATGGGGGAGAAAGTTCGGGTTTTAAAACATTTCAAAGTGGTTGAAAGGGTCCCACCAGATCCTGTCACAATTCCCCCCGAGCTTTGAAGGCCGGGGCCATTGTTCGCCGATTATAAATGATATTACTTTAAAGTTGATTTCCCACAATATTTAAAGGATGTAGTGGGAGCGTCGCTATTTATTTTTGGCGTAACTTTTCAAGGGAATTAGCATAAGTAGCCCATGCGTCCTTCATCCCGTCTCCCCCTTTATGCGACATCAAAACGCCTCGAAAAATATGCTTTGAAAGGAGAGGGAGAGCTAATTTAGGGACAACGACTTCTCTGCCTCGGCAGAAAGGTCCATTCCTTTCTGCCCCGGCGGCTCGGGGTGCCCGAGGAGCCCCGCAAAGCAGGTCGGCCCCTGGACGCATCCCTGCGACTGCCCAAAGGGGAGCACAATGAAACTTTCCCCCCTGTTTAATGACAGAAATTACATTAAAACTGGTGGAAATGCCCTAATTAAAAATGTACTGCTTAAATGATATGCCAACCGTTCAGCTGCAGAATAGCGTATTTAGCTAGTTAGTGAACTCGCTACTATTTCTTTTAAAATTACATGTTAAAATTTTAAAAGAAATCTTACTTTTCTCTGGTGCAACACATTACAAAGAATGGACAGTCCTTTTATCTAAATATAAAATTCCATTTTCAGCAATTATAGCCTGTTCTTGGTGATGATATAATTACAGCTGTGCTCAGTAATAGGTGTCAAGGCAATGCACACTCATACAATAGTTGAATAAAACTGCAGAACAATGCAGGCACTTCTAAATTCACAACCTTTAAAATGAAATTGACTGTGCAGAATTCAAATAAAAACTGGATAAATATTTTTTAAAAAAGATTACAAGCTTGGTTTGGTTTCTTAATAGCATTTTCTGCAAACCTATCAACATCTAATTGATTAGATAGGAATTACTGATTATAGATAATCTGAAATACTGAACATCACTATTTTAAATATAGCAATAGGTAAATAAATGCCGCAGACAGAGGAGACTGCCATGGCACTGTAGCAGTGACTCATGGAAAGAATCACTTTCAGAAGAAAGTATTTTTATGTGGGTTTTATTTCAGAGGAGAAACAAAATGAAATTAAGACCAGGCGATCACAGTTCTTCATCTCTGATGTTTGTGATAATGTTGGAAACTGAAATGTGTCTGTGTTACCTGTGTTACCATCTGGATGTTGTTTTGATACCTTAGATGTTTTCAGGGGAGGTGTCAGCAAAAATGGCTGAACTTGTTTCTTATCACGTTATTTCTCTGATAAGGATCTTAAAATGAGGGTACCTGCCTTTCACTTTCCAAATCTTGGTTCCACAGACGGCTGTCCGCAACAGGAGGGAGGAGGGGAAAACACTAACTCCATCAGCTCTAATGGAGAAGATTCAGATGAAGCCCAAATGAGACTCCAGCTGAAAAGAAAGCTGCAGAGAAATAGGACATCTTTTACCCAAGAGCAAATCGAAGCCCTTGAGAAAGGTGAGTGACATTTTCCTACAGCTGAAGCAGGAGAGAAAAACAAAATGTGCCCTGGCTCTATTAAGAGATGAACAGAAGCACAGCATTCACGTGCCTTTTATACATGTATATAGTTTAAGGCTGTGGCTCCCACCATGCTCTTTTAATCACTGAGCTCCAAATATTCATCGATGGCTGCGATAGGCACTGAAAATCTGTAAAAAGGTTTTCAAAGGGAATGTACTGGGGGCACAGATCATACAGGAACATTGGTATTACACCCCAGGCTCCTCTCAGGGGTGATAAATCTCCTCCTGCCCACTGTGCCATGTTCCTGGCTGGGCAGCATTGCTGTGGAGCAGGGAGGTGAGGGCAGACAGCTGGGGCTGGCAGCAGTCCCCCCTGTCTGCCCTCACGCTCGCTCTCCATCCCCATCCCCAGCGCTGCTGCTGCCTGGGGCTGGGAGCAGGTGCCCTTTTCCCTGACCAGCCTGGGTGCACCTCGCCTCCGACCCGCTGCGGATCTTTGTTCTTATTTTCTGCTCTTATTTAGCGATGTGCCATTTCACTTCTTGGTGACAGGGTCAGAGCTGCCTTGGGGACCCCCTCAGTGGAGGCAGAAGCCCTTGCTGCTTCTTGAAAGATGCAGCATTGCACCCGAGCCCCCCCTAACCCCCTGGCGATATTCCCCAGCAGGCAAGGCGAGATCCTTCCTAACACACAAAAACACAGACACATGGAAAAAACCCAGCTTTGCCATTCCAGCAATGCTTCTGAAGATCATTTAAAGCATAGGCAGCGCAGGAACAACTCTTGACTTTGCAGACAGCTACATTAAGTCTTTGCAACTAATGCAACAGTATTTCCTTCCGCAGAATTTGAGAGGACCCACTATCCCGATGTGTTTGCAAGAGAGAGACTAGCTGCTAAAATAGACCTGCCTGAGGCAAGGATACAGGTACTGAGATGCTGTGCAGTTATGACTATTACTGCTTTTACTATTGCTATTCTAATTTTGTTATTCCTGGCTTCTCAACGCACAGGGCAGCCCCTGTTAATGAGCAGGTATTTGTCCATCTCCTCCTTTAGGAAAATAACAGCAGCTGGGGGTTGCCTTTGCAGACTGCTTTGCTACACTGCAATCTGGTTTTCTAGCAATATGGCCTTGAATAAGGTGGGGGAGGCCCCATGCTTCTGGTCTTTGTGAGGTCACTCAAGTCTCTCAAATGCTGTGTTTCCAGGTGTGGTTTTCTAACAGAAGGGCCAAGTGGAGAAGGGAAGAGAAGCTGAGGAACCAGCGAAGACAAGCCAGCAACACTCCCAGCCACATTCCCATCAGTAGTAGTTTCAGCACAAGTGTTTACCAGCCGATCCCACAACCAACCACCCCTGGTAATGCCACTGACCCACTCGTGTTCATTCACCCTCTTGGGAAAAATGAGACTCTGAGACTGTATTGCCAGCTGTACTTGTGGTTAAACTAATGTGTTGATCTATCTGTCTATTCTATTATAGTTTCCTCTTTCACATCAGGTTCCATGTTGGGCAGAACGGACACAGCGCTCACAAACACGTACAGTGCGCTGCCGCCCATGCCCAGCTTCACCATGGCCAACAACCTGCCTATGCAAGTAAGTCCAGTGCTGCCACCGTGGCCCAATGCTCCCACGGGACTCAGTGGCCTCTGGGGGGTGTGGGAGCATGAGTGTGGGGTGGTGTTTTCTCGTTCTCTTCCTTCTCAGGGTGGGAGGTTATGAACCCAAATCATGGGTCAGGGAACTGCAGCTAAAGGCTTCCTTGGCTTTTTTGAGACAATCACAAAGGAAAGGGCACTGTAATTCCCAGTGCTCTGACAAAACTTTTCCCCAAATTTTAGAGGAGAAAGGCCCACGAAATTGCAAGGCAACAGATCGGGGATGTGAAAGCCCTTTTTGGAAAAAAAAACCCCAAAACAAACAAACAAACCAAACCACCAAAAACCAAACGGTGGTTAACCTATGGAACTCACTGGTGCAGTGTTGTAGAAATTGCTGCCTGAATAAGCTGCTGGAGGGATCTGACCTTCTTGGCATAGGTAATGTGGCGGCAGCGCATTAGGAACACCTGAGCGAGGGAAGGATGTGATTAGCATCAGTGGTTATGCCAGCTAAGCCAGAATTGCAAGAGCTGTCAATCCTCATGCCTGAAAGCATTAGCTGATCACCAGCTGGGTTAGGAAGAAATCTATTCCTTTGGGGTCTGTTTCTATAGACCTTTCAGATGCAAAATTCCTCCTTTTTTAATGGTGGGGTTGGCCTAGGAAGGTGCTGGCCAATTACGGGAGTTTTACAGCTTTGTCTGAGCACGCAGCATTGACCACTGCTGGAGACAGGCGAGCAGATTAGAGAGCCTGACTCCTTCGCTGTGGCAATTACTATGTTACTAATTGCTGAACCAAAATTAACCAAATAAAGTTAGAGTCTTGTGAGTCCACGGAAAGAAATGACGTCCGCTAGGTTGCTGTTCCGTGATGTTAGAGACTGGCGGTGCCTTTCCCAGCAGTGGGCTGAGAGCAGATGACAAAAAGATCAGAAGGCTGATACAGAAGGAAACCCTTGGGAAAGGAGGAGGCTCCTCACTCACTGCTGGGCACCTGGGCAGGGAACTGGCATGTGTGAGCTGCTCTGGAAAGTCCTGCCTAAGTGGCCACCACTGTGTGATGCCCACTCCATGTCGGAGAGGAAGATTTGGCAGCTGAACCATCAGCACGTTGCTGGTTCTCCTGGAGCACAGTGTGTGTGCTTAGTGAGCAAGGCTGTCAGTCTTTCTGGAGATGGCGTGTGTCAGGGACATGCAGATTGAGGAAATACGTGCAGACATGTTGAGTCTCGTGTGCTTGGAGCGGGAATTACTCATCCTGCTGCCTCCCTGTGTCAGAGCTGCATCAGTTTTCACTCCCCCAGCACCCTGGAGCAGGAGATGCTCCTGCTTGGTCTCTCCTCAGAGCCATGCCATCCTTCAGCCCTTACCCTCAGGTGCCCTGTCCCCTGGCAGATGGCATTTTAGGGATTGGAGTTGTGGTAAAAAGAGATGTCTGGTCTCCTGGGATGCTGCTGGCATGGTTTTGGAGTGTGTGTTGATTCTTCTTCAGAGCCTCTCTCACCCCAAACCCATGTATCATCTGTGCATATGTGCAACATGCTTGAAGATTCAGAACCAGCCTGTGTACCTTGATGGAGTAATTTTTAGTTACACCACAAATATGAGAGAAGATGCCAGCCCTACTCTGTCTTTCTGTGGTTGCAAATGGCACAAGACATCTACATAAGCACAAACAAGTGCTTTGGTTCCTTGGCTTTGGATAGCACCTAAATGTAGGGATTTGGTCACCAAATGTGTCTAAAAAGGTGCTGGTGACTGCCCATGTTTTTTCTATAGAGAGGAAAACCTCTGGGAAGAGGCTGCTTTGTTGCTGCCCTGAACAGGGATTTAGGTCTCTGAACTGGAAACTGAAGCTTGTTTTTGCTTGTGCATGCTGCTATTGAGAAGAGCATAGTGTTGTGTTTACCTCTGCTGGTACTTAACACAGTTTTTTATCCTTTGCTCCAATAGCCCCCAGTACCCAGCCAGACCTCCTCCTACTCTTGCATGCTGCCCACCAGTCCATCGGTGAATGGCCGGAGCTATGATACATACACCCCTCCTCACATGCAGACACACATGAACAGCCAGCCAATGGGCACCTCTGGCACCACTTCCACAGGTGAGTGACCCCACAGCCATCAGATTTTTTTTTTTCACGTGTATTTCCTGGGAGAAGTCACTCCCTATCTCTGGGAGAGGTCTCTCTGTTGGGCTGAGTCGCTGCCGAACCTGGCAGAAGATGAAAATGTAAAACCTCATGGGCTGGAGCACAAAATCTGCTTTATAAGGCTCTGCTGGAAGGGGAGATGAAAGAGGGCTGATTAACAGAGGTGGTTTGAATAGCAGTACAGTGGAAAGCTCCTCAGTGAGGCCCTCATCCTGTACAGTCTTCCTTGTATAATTAATTTATAGAGCAGCATCTATTTCACTGTTAAATTTCAGCAGAATTCACACCTGTGAAGTTACATGTATGGGAAATTGTTTACAGGACTGGGTGTGTTTTTCCCATGTCTGTGTTAGAGGCTGCTTTTTGACAAATATCTGAAGTGATTGAAAAGGCAGGTAACCTGTAGAAATATTAACCTATGCATGAGAGGGCAAAACAGGGTAAAAAAAGGGTGTCAGCATAAGCAGAAACAAGCCAGACACATTTTAAAGTAATAGAAATGTTCAGTGTATTTTGGGCTGAATTCCCAACTGATACAAATGAGCTGAGGCTCTGGCATTTATCTCAAGGCATGACAGTTTATTTATAACAACAAATCAGTGAGATGTGCATAGGTTATTAAAATATCCACCACCACCATCACCCTCCCACCCCCCACCCCCCCAGCCTGATTCTGCAGGCTCGTAGATGGTGAGATTTAATACTTACAGGAATACAAGCACAAATCTACGAAACTATAAGGTAAAAATTGTGCTATGAATAGAAAAACTAAAATATCCATTTCCCCCCTCAATTTTTCAGGTCTCATTTCCCCTGGAGTGTCAGTTCCAGTTCAAGTTCCTGGCAGTGAACCTGATATGTCTCAATACTGGCCAAGATTACAGTAAAACATGTGTTAATTCTGTAAATGACTATATGGACAACAGCTGGATGTTCAGCAGTATTTTATAAAGGAAGAATGGCTCTCAGAGTACTTCTGTACTGCAGCTGTGCCCTATGCTGTAACACATGGAAAAGACTTTCACATGGACCTTTGTACACTGAAGGCATTATATCAGTTGGAACAAATCTTCATTTTGGTATCCAAACTTTTATTCATTTTGGTGTATTATTTGTAAATGGGCATTTGTATGTTATAATGAAAAAAAAAAGAACAATGTAGACTGGATGGATGTTTGATCTGTGTTGGTCATGAAGTTGTTTTAAAAAAAAAAAAAGAAAAGGAAAAAAAAAAAAAGAAGCCATGATCAACAAGCTTTGCCACGAATTTAAGAGTTTTATCAAGATATATCGAATACTTCTACCAATCTGTTCATAGATTATGGATTGATGTTCCAAGTTTGTATCATTCCATTGCATATAATTAAACCTGGAACAATACGCACTAGATTTATGTAAGAAAAATATCTGTTGGTATTTCCAAAGGTTGTTAACGGCTGAAGCTATGTGCAAACAGGGGGTAAGAGAACTTCGATGAAGAAAAGAGTTTGATAGATAAAAGGTAGATTGTGTCTTCGATATAATCCAATTTGTTTTATGTCGAAATGTAAGTATTTGTCTTCCCTAGAAATCTCCCAGAATGATTTCTATAATAAAGTTAATTTCATTTATATTTGACAAGAATATTCTATAGATGTTTTATACACATTTTCATGCATCATACGTTTCTTTTTGGTCGGCAAGAGTTAATTGTTCTTAGATATAGTTGTACTACTGTTCACAGTCCAATCATTTTTGTGCATCTAGAATTCATTCCTAATCAATTAAAAGTGCTTGCAAGAGTTTTAAACTTAAGTGTTTTGAAGTTGTTCACAACTACATATCAAAATTAACCATTGTTGATTGTAAAAACCATGCCAAAGCCTTTGTATTTCCTTTATTATACTATTTTCTTTTTAACCTTATAGTGTGGTGTTGCAAATTTTGTTACTGTGATAGGTTAATCTCGTTAAGTTTTATTTTTAATTTATTTTCAGTTTGCAATAAGGAGGGATTCTTAAGAAACATTTTTATAGACTTTCAGCCCTTCCACCAGCCTGTAATTTGGGCTAACAAAAAGAAGATAGGTTCATGTATCTAATTGCAGCTGAGAGCAGGAGGAGGTTGTTTATTTAGCTCGGGTTTCTGGGGATGCTCTAAATGAACTCCAGAAACCAGCAGAATTTCCAGCAGGGAGTTTGCATTGTGCCAGTCAATGGTGGAGAAGTGATGCACGCCTGTGTCTATCTGTTGTAATTATACATAAAGTACATATAGACACATATACATGCAAATATATGTTCCTGACCTCTAAAAATTGTTTTTGTTAGGATTGCTTAAAAAGAAAAAAAAAAAAAAAGAAGAAACAGCTGTGTTTTTAGCAGGCTCTTTGGGAGAGTGAATACCATCCCTTTATATTGCCACACAGCACAATCTTAGTGTAATTTTCCATTGAACTTGTAACCTGGTTAATACCTCAATGCGCTTTGTGTGAGGGTTGTTAGTGTGGGCGTGGGTGGAGAGCTGCATGTCAAGGAATAATGAGAGAAGACAAATCAACAGGCAACAACAATGTGAGCTGGGACTGGCTAGTGAAAGCTAAAGGCCTTTAGTCACTGGCAGGGAAATCTAAACATTCCCATATCTATGAAGCTGGCTCATTGTGGTGCAGTTGTTACTTGCGATGCTGTGCTGAAAAAGGGATCTCACGATTAAAAAGCCAATGCGCGGGGAGTTTTGAGTCAAAGCACAGGCATCACAAGCAGCCTTTGTAAAGCACAGATACTATCTAGGCTGGCTGTGTTTTCCTTTTGGCATATTTGTCGCTGCAGATAACACTTCACTGTAAACTTGGAGTAGCAGAGTTGTGGTGCTGCTGAGGTGGCTGTGGTGCTGCAGACGAGATTAAATGCACGTAAACTCCAAACCCTCTAGGGACAAAGAGCAGCTTTGCTCAAGGCACGAGACCATAGTTAAGAAAAAAAAGAGACCAAAGCAAGCAGCAGTGTGCAAAAACATTAGCTTAAAATACTTCTTTTTAATTGATTCTGGTCAGTTGTAAGTATATTTGTTATATCATCATGAAGTTGTTTTAATTACTGAGAAGCCATCCGTTGGCAAATATTAACGAAACATGGAATTAAAAAAAGATTATTTATATATACTTTCATCAGACATCTGCACATGCAGTATATATTTATAAACTGTGGATAAATCACATGAAACACCACAATAGGCAGGGCCCTTCCTGTACAGTTAAATCAATTCTGGGAACAATTAATTACAGGTACAGAGACAGCATTTATATAGCCACTTAGCATGTTTATACCTACTAATGTAGTTTTTAATCTAAATGCCAACTTCTGCTCAACCAGGAATGGAAATGAGCTCCTCCATCTCTTCCTCCCCCAAGAGCTTTTGTGCCGTGGTTGCTGTTTCTGCAGGTGCTGATGCAGGGGCAGAGGAGCTCCCTGAAGCTCTTCCCCACCCTTCCTGAGTTTTTCTGGTCTTGCAGCTTCACCACCTGTGATCCAGCTGCTGGTGGCCTCCACCGAGCCATGGCCAGCCCTGTATGCCCCTTCTGAAGCCCTCTCCAGGGCAGGCTGTGCTGGGGGCTGCAGCCCTTCACAGCCCCACACCTCTGCACTCGCAGCAGGGCTACAAAGCAGCTGCATGTGCAGATGAACCTTGAGCTTATTTTGGTGACATGCTAGCTAGCTGCAGTGCAGAGGAGACATTTCTGGCTCACTGGTTTGTTACTGTGCCCTATGGAAGGAGGTCGGAGTAGAAAAGTCCCTGGTTGGCTGCACATCGGAAAGAAGTTAGGGCATTTGGTCCCCAGAGTGTTGCTTGCCTGGAAGAGCTGCTGCCGTGCATGCTGGGGGCTCTGGGGGCTGCATCCCACAGCCCTCTCAAGAGTTTTTTTCCCCAGGGTGGGTCGGGTGAGGGGCTGAGGTGCAGGGGCTGCCAGGCTGGAGCACCAGTGCCAGCTCCCCGTGGCTCAGAGGGGCCTGGAGAGGCCCCGCAGCAGCCCCGGTGCCAAGGGGCCAGGGTGCTGTGTGTGGCAGCAGGGAGATGTGCTGCCTCACCAGGCACTGCTTCCAGCCACCTAAGTGGGAAATGGAAACCTTCAGCATGCTCTGAACTGCTTCTAATACCCATTTTCATCTCTTTTCTTCTTGTAGAGCTGTCTGACTTAGGAAGACTGAAATCTGCTCTAATGTGTTGCTCAGTGCAGCAGCAATTCCCAAGGTTCTCCTCTTTTTACCACTGAAATTAGTGGGAGTTCTGCTATTATTTCGATAGGAATGAGCCATTTCTGTGCATTTGGTTAAAATATATTTCATAATAACACCTTATACTTTATTTATAAGCCCCTCCTAAGGCATTTCACAAATTATAGTCACACAAGAACTGATGTGTGAGCGTTGCCTTAATAACACTGTATTTTGTATTTCAAGTGTTGTGTTCTAGATACAATATTTACATTTACAAGTGAAAAGGCTGCTAACCTAACAGTTATTGTTCAGAGCAGACAGATGATGAGCCATACACGCTGATGGTGAAGCAGATATGCATGCAGGCACATCCCTGGTTGAACTGCCTCGCACGCCCAGACGCCGCCTTTGATGGTTTCCAGCAGGTAAGCACGAGGCAGCCGGGCCCTGCTCCAGAAGGCAGAAAGGGAGCTGCTTTCTCACCTGTAACACAGGAAGGGGATTTCACAACTTCTTTTTGGCTAGGGTTTTATTTACGAAGTGAGCAAAATGCCCCTATATACTGGTTTACTGTAGGGAGCATAATGTGGGATTTATCTGTGGGGGCAAGATTACAGCTACAAAGAACAGCCTGGGACTGGTAGCACACAATGCCACTGGTAGTCCAGTTTCAGTCACTTGCCATGGCCAAAGGTTTTTTTTTTTGTTTTTGTTTTTTGTTTTTTTTTTTTTGTTTTTTGTTTTTTTTTAATGGATTTTTCTGGTATTACTAACTAAAATATCTCATTTTCCCTGTGTGACACGTGCAGGTTTGTAGTTATGCTAACAAAATTTGTTCTGCATTTCCAAGGTATAAACAGCAACCAGGAAAACTGAAAATGTAGCTTTTTTTTTTTTTTCTCCAGTTCATTTCCATTTGCTCTTGCCCTCACTTCAGCAGTTGAGCATTGCTCCACTTGCAGTTGATAAGGCTCCTCTGCCCTGGGAATGGTGTAGCATCTTCTTTCTAAATAACTCTTCTTTGACAAGACACCTGCTTGCTTAATGAGCTCCTGCAGCCCTGCTTCTAATCAGAAGTATGATTGGCACCTACAAATACCCAAACACAATCGCTCTCCCCTTTAGAAACAGGTGTATGAATTACAGATGTGAGATAAAGTCTGTGATGGCTGTTCAGTCCTGTTCAGAAGGCAAACACTTACCTGTCTGGCTGAGGAGAGAAGGCAGCCATGGGAGCATCTCTCTGGCTGAACTGTGCAGGGACCTCCAAAGCCCTTGCCCTGGTGTGGTAGAAGCAGAAGAAATGTTCCTCCTCTTTGAGTGGAAAAGAAAGCAGGGAATACAGCTCCTTTTGGATTACTGCTGGAGAATGTTAGGCAAATCTCTCACATAGGTTATCTGCTTAGTAGTTCTTAGAATAGCAGAGGATGGAGCAATCTGTATGAGATCCATAGTAGTAAAGATAGTACAGTTTGGATAGGAGCTATGTTGGCAAATTCCTGGCTTTAGAACATATTTTACATTAATTCCACCCCTAACGTTCTCATAAAGAAAAAGAAAAACCCATGTATCGGCAGATAGTTACTCAGGGTAGCTTACTTGGGGGACACTATGATCCTGAGATAGTTTTCAATAGTGATCATGTGGAAGATGAAGATGGTTTCATAGGGGCTGCAGAAATGTAGCCTCAAAGGAATGAAACCATTTGATCAGTCTTTTAACACATACAGCTGACATGTGTGACAGATTTTTAAGAAACCTACAGCATCTGGAATCCCTATTGCTTCTTTTGAAGATGGCCCTTTAGAGAAAGTCTCCACGAAAGCCACTTTCCCTGAGATTTCACTGAGAACCTCCCACGTCTGTTTTAACACACTGAGACTTTCAGGCCCTTCCCTACTGGTCCCTTCCTCTTCTTAGGTAATATCCCAAAAGGTAATATTCCTGGACTGTGATTTTGAAGTGGATGAAGGTGAAAAATACATACCTGATGCTGATGGGCCATGTGCTGGAGCTGCTTTGCCCCACAGAGGACCACAATAGTGTTTCTGTTGGCCTGGTAGAGGTCTATGGTTTAGGAACCCTATGGTTCCTGACCCCTTCTGAACTGCAGCTGGGTCAGATGGTGAGCAGAGGTTTTGTGAGTGACCTAGGAGGATCTGTATTACCTTCAGATGTTGTAAGCTGCATGAGATCCTCCAGCAGAGGCTGCAGTTGCCTCCAGGCACCTGACAGACCTCACGTATGCTCAAGCAAGTAAAATTGGTGAGGGTTGGGAATTGCAGCCCTTCCTCTCCTGGGACATACGAGCTTTTCCAGCTGCACCACAGGAGTTTATAGATTCACAGATAACCTCCTTCAGCCTATGCTGGTGGATTTTGATAAGTTTATGAACAGTTAGTCCACAGAAATGACATACAGGGCACTAGAAGAACTCTGATTTATTTGGAACTGCATAGAGCATAAACACCTCCAGGTTGTTGCAAAAAAAAATGTTAACTCATTCCCATAACTGCTTATATTTTACTCTACATTTCTCTGCAAATCTGAATTCATATTCAGAGGCTGGAGTCTGCAGCTTTGTGTTTCAAATACTGTGGGGGAGAGTTTATTTTTTTTTAAATGCTGTCAGACAGGATTAAATAAAAATCCAATCATGTAAATTTTATAAATTTTTGCTTTACAGAAGCAACTTGTTCACTTTGATTGCTCTGAATTTAAATCAACACTGTTACCTTGCAAAACATGCAAACCCTTTGATTCTTACTTAAACTAAGCCTCTGTTGGGTCTGATTATTTTCTGAGTTAAAATTCAGTTGCTCTGTGTGAACTGTTGTTGATTCACACTTTTTTGGGCAAGGACATACAAGAAACTTCACAGAGCCTTTTACAGGCAAGGACTACAAAATGAGTCCCCAGTTCTGCTCCCTTGCATATATTTTTTACTGTGTCTTTCTGCTGTCCTGTCCATCAGGTATGAAGTAATTGTGGCTACCTACCACACCACTTGTAGTTCCATCCTCTTTCCTTCTTTGTTGTGATAAAGATTTATTTGCTTGTTGGAAGCCAGCGTATTGATTGGGTATGTTTGAAGCTTTGTACTTGTGACCCTTTGATAGTTGGGAAGAATCTCTAAAATCTCTAACTAGATTCACTAACATTTAAAAAAAAGATCTACTGGACCCAATCTTACCAGCTTCCTGCTGGTCTAAACCATCACTGGCTTCTGTGGAAGCTTTTTGAGATTAAACTCTACAGCACCAGAAAATCCATGTGTAATAAAATGTAGAAAGAACAAAAGATGTATTAATCTTCATATGGCCAAAAGTTCTGTAAATTAGTTCAATGTGCCTAATAACCTTAAAAAAACATTTAAAGGCAGCCAGGTTTTCAGCAGATGCTCTGTGATGCTCCATGTTCAACTCACCTGAAAAATCCGTCTATCTGTTCAGATGCTGAACTACTGATGTAGGTATCTGCTGTATTAATGACCCATTTTTTGGAAAACCATTAAAGAGCCTAATATTTGCTTATATTAGACTAGACAGTGAAAAAAAAATGTCATAGAATTTTTATTTTCCCCCTCTTCCCCCCTCTATTCTAACTGCCTTTTTTCCAAAGATGAAGAGGATTCACTTCATTTTTTTTTCTACCCAGGTACATTTATTATTGAATAAGCACCATCGTGTGCTCAGTGTGATTAAAAAAAAAGAAATGTAGGCCTTGCACTCAGGTATCTCACAAGAGAAAACAAAGACCCCAAGAGAGGTCATGGGGGATAGGATTTGCTTCCACCACCTCTTAACGGCATAAAAGCATCTTCTTCCCTATTTCTGTTGTGTTCTGTAGCTATGGATAATGTTTCTCCAGCACAGGCAAAAAAAGAACATTTCATTAGACTTGTAATATATAATCCAGGAGAAATACTTGTTTAATATGTCTCGGTGTGTGTAATACTTGTAATATTAATACATTTTAAAAGGGATGCATTACAATCTTGTGCTTTCAGAAAAATTTGATTAATAGCTCACTATCCAATATTGGCATAGTAAAGATTCTTTGGCAGTTAGTCTTTTGCAGGTTTTCAAAAGCTGTATTTGGAACAACAACACTATTTTATATTAAACATAAAGATGAAACCAGTGGATACTGCCACATGTATTGAATGTAGAGTAGCTGAATGCCCATTTTCAGATGCTTGTAGCTACTGTTACACAAAACTGAATTCAACTGCATCCTTGAAACTGCTTTTGAAATTTCTTTACAAACATAGAAAAATACTTAGTCTATCATAATATTATGTTCCAAGTACTTGTATTCTGAAAATTTGAACACAAAAGAAATTATGTAAAGAATTCCTATTTGACATATTCAAGACTCAACAGTTTAAATTTCATTATTGCTTGACTGTGTCTTACAATTCTGTAAAGATCAGGTTCTTGTGATGAAATGGGGATGTCTTCATGTGGGATCAAACTATTGTTTTCCTGCTGAGTTTGGTGGTTTCAGTTTGCAGCCTGCTAAAAAGCAGAAAGCTCTGCTTAAAAATTGCAACAAACAAAGAAACCTTCATACCATAATCTCTGCAGAGAAGAGTCCTCTGAGCAGAAGCAAGGATCACACAGATTTTCCATCCAGGCCAACACGGAGCCTCTGAAGATGCAAAGCAGCTGGGAGCACCTTGCACCAGCCTGTCAGAAGAGGCTGCACCCACTCTGCAGTTACCCAGGATGTACCCCTGGGTTAAATATCTTCTTAAGATCCACAGGAAAAAAACCTGGAGGATGTTTTGTAGACATCTGTAGGAGTGGTTAGGAGGAAAACTCAGAAATCACCAAGCACACACTTGTCCTGCTTCCCAAATGAAAATTACTTTTGGTGTAATAAATGAGATCTACACCAGCTGTGCTGGATGTCTGCACACTCCAGGCAGCAGGTACACAGCCTTATTTCACCTGTTACTGGAATTGCTAAGTCACTGTCACATGCTCCTGCCAGTGATCCAGTTTTTTGGAAGAAAAGAAGACAAATTTTGCTCCATGTTTCCTCCTTAGGTAAACAGCACTGTACATCTCTACTGCTTTCTTTACAAAGCATGTTTAGTAACTTGGAAAAAAAACTAATCTAGATTTGCTTTATTATTAAAAATATTTGTCAGCTTTATTATCATCACACCAAAGTTTCTGAAATTGAAGTCTTTTACATGCATAGGGCACACACATGGACACACACACACACACACACATGCACATCCTGGTCACTACAGATTTTCAGTCAGTATGTTAACTAGAAATCAGCTGTGACTCTTCTGATATTTTCTTCCCTGCATGTTAAGTCAATGACCTATTTAAGTATGTTGGCAGCAATTTATATGTCTTGTGACTTTATATTTCACAAAGAAATACTGTTTTATTTATATTAGACAGACTATGTAAAACTTCACCTTTGTTAAAAAACCCTTTATCCTAAGTATTTAAATTATTTAATGCTTTCAAAAGGCACAATTAAGCATCTAATGAGAACTTCCATTCAATGTTACACATAGTACAAAAAGAGAAAAAATGTTTGAGACATGAATGATAATATTTTAAATATATTGGCATAGGAAAGTAGATGTCTTTTTGCTTTATTAAACTGACAGTTTAGTTCTGAAACTTTATTTTGAAAAGATTTAAAAAGGATTTGTGTCTTTAGAAATAAAAAATATAACAGGCATATCTAAAAAATATAGAAGAGAAAACCTGATTGTTACTACTAATGAAATAGCTGATGACAAAATAGTAGTCTTTTTGATTTTGATCACAAAAAATAAACTGGTAGTGACAGGATATGATGGATAGATTTGACATCCTGGCAAATCACTGTCATTGATTCAATTATTCTAATTCAGAATAAAAGCTGTATACAGTATGTGTTTATGCTACAGTGGAGTTTTTTAAGTGATTGACATTCATCATATTAGTTAGACAGTTTTAAAAGCTATGTCTTTGTTTTACACAGGGTTGTCAAGAAAAAAAATAAAGTAGAACCTGGATTGCAAGAAAAAAAAGCAAATCACTTAACCAGTTCCTGGTTCCAAACCCATCAAAATAAGTTACCATTATTGCATCCTATTAACATGTTCTTTGAAGAGTCAATTTCACTCCAGCCATGTAATACACTATTATAAAGACTAAATTTTGAAACTGTAATGCAATCTTACAGCTGGGTGGCTTGGAAGTTCTGTGGAGAAAAAGATATTATCTTTCAAAATGAAAGTCAGCCTCAGAAGAAAGAATGCAAACCACTTTAACTTACAGGTCAGCTCTGCTTTACCATTCTTTTGTTTGACGAGATATACACAGAGATAGGTACAAAATAGTTAGAAGTTCACAAATTGTATATCTGAGGGTAGAGAAGCCTGAATTACTTGGATATTCTGCCCTGCTTCAGACCAGCATGCTGTGATCCCCCCTTCTCTGAGCTCAGATGCACTCTCCTGGTTTCCCAGCATTAACGTAGCTGTCGGCTTGAATTTCTATTTCCAATTATGTCTGTTGACATAATTTCATAGTGCTGACTTCAATTGTTTAGGATTACTGTTTTGAACCACATAAGGAAATCAGTTCTTTTCTCTATGGTTAGTAAATTCCATTCAAGTGCATTCAAATGCATGTAGTAAGGCATAAGGCAAAGTAATTATATGTAATATATTCCAATTAGAAACCTGACATTCTTAATCACTGGCATATGAGAATAAACCCTAGCTTATATATTTTAAATTTATTATTACATATTTAATAAACTGATGAAAATACTTCCTGAAATTTAAGAATGGTATCTCAATAACAAAAATCAATTTTTTAAAAAACATAACTGTATAGTTTTCCTCCAGAATAACATGTGACAAGGAACTGCTTAGTTTCATTCCTTTATTTCAATAAACCATCCAACTTAACTTAAAAGTCATACAAAATATTAACTGTAAGTATATAAAAATTCCACTGGGAAAAAAGGTCCCTTTATTTATATTGTAAAACAAATCTAGAAATAAAAGTCTAAGAGTAGTTTTCATATTTTAAGAAAAGGAACAAAATACTCTGTTTGCAATTTAGCAGAACAATCGCAGGACCCAACATAACAGAAGCTTTAACAAAAAACAAAACCCAAACAAATCCAAAATTAGCGTAAAGAAACCAGAAAAAAAAGAAAAAAGGCACCATATGACAACATGTATTTTTAAAGACTGCTGGGTCAAATCATTAAGCAAAATATTTATATAAGTCATTAACACTCATAATTAGAGTGTCACATAAATCTGAGTGAAACTGCTAAGTAGGAATCACTAGAAGTCCAGGTGCTTCTTGCCCATGGCCATAGCACCACATCCTGAGCTCAGCAGTTTGGGGGATGCTGCCAGATCCTGTTTGCTCGTGCGGCTCACTGTGTCTGACAGGTCTGGAGGCAAATGCAGGCGCTGTGGCAGGAGATTTTCAGGAGGCAGAGGGAAAGAGATGAGGAGAGAGAGAGAAGAAAGAGAAAAAAAAAAAGAGATAATAATAATTGCAGTAGAATTTATTTTCCATAGCGTAATTCAAATGCAGTCTCCGTTCTGACCAGTGTTTGTTCACACACACAAACCACTTCTCAGACACTCTTTCAGGCTGACCTGGAAATATTTTTGCACGTTTTCAATTTATCCTGTTCTGTAAATTGTAATTCTGTAATAGATTTTTTCACCATGAAAATTGTGTAAACAAAATTCAAATTTGCTCAAGGTACTTAACTATATCTATGGGCATTTTTTCTTTAAAAGTAAGGGGGTTTTGTCTGCATGTCATCCCCTAGACAAAATTCTTTATTTCTTTGGCATTACAAGTATAATTTTATTTCAAACATGCATGCTTTGTGGCACAGTCTGTAAATAAACGATGTGATGTTGAAAAGATGGAGAAGGCTCATCTTGGTTGCAGCATTATTTTGTTAAATATTTCTTCTTCATATTCTACTGACAGTTGTTAATAAAAACAAGCAGTGATAGTAGTCACATTTGTATAAGGCAATCATCTGCCATCCCTTGTGAGTTGTAAGAACATTACATCCATTTTACAGATGAGGAAACTGAGACACAAGTTACACGGTTGTCCACAAGCACACAGGCTTTGCACAATAAACCTTATTTTTCAACTGAAAAAAAAAAATCAAACTCTTCTTCTGATAATCTATTATGCTGAAGATACACAAAAGACATGACATTACCATTTAGCTTTGGTAAAATAAGGTGAAAATTAATGTAAAACCAAGGCTTTACTTGGTTAATTACTGTCTCGCTTTTGGACGCAGTGAGGTACTGCAAGCAGGTCAGATGAGACCTGGAACAGCTTCTACAGAGTGCAATAATTTATGAAACTGGTAGAGAAGGAGCATATTTCTTGAAAGATTTAGTAGGCAAAGGATAAACTGTGTGGCTCTTCTTTTAAAATGTAGACACTTCTGAAAGGAACAGGATAAAAGCAGTGGCTGCAAAACTGTATTAGGAGGCTGTGAGGACTATCTTTATTCTCTGCTTTTTCTGGGTTTTTGCTTTTATCACAACACATAAATACAGCTGCCTTTTGTTCAATAAGTTTGCAACTTTTGGAGGATAAGAATTCTATTAAAAAGCATAAGAAATAGCTGCATTTACAGTGGGCTGACAGCTGAAGTCATTGCTGGCTTTGAGACTGTTCCACGGGGCTTCCTATCACCAGCCACTCCTGGCTGTGGGCAGTGCAGGGAGAAGAAGGTGTGCTGGGTTCTTGTCTTCTCCAAGGAAACAAAATGTATATAATTACACATTTGGAGCTGGGAAGTCTGTGCTCAGGGTGAGATGGCATACTTCAGAGTTGAAACAGGAGAAATGTCTGTATTTATTTGTAGCACAATTTAGGGATCAAACCACCCCCACCCATGTATACAATTGAGTAACGACGCGGCTCTTCCATTTCACCACATTAAAATCAGTGCTGTGGTGTCATATCCTTTGCTTATCCTTCCCTTATTCCTGAGAATGTTAAGTGTGGCTGTGAACTGTGGTCTGTGATGTCTCATTTCTACAGCCACACAATATAAACAAGAGCACATACCAATCTTGTTTGTCTGATGCAAAAATTTTGCTAGGAAAGAGCTGATGTACACCTTGGATTGTATGAGGGGGCTGTAACCACTGGAAAATGAAGGAAAAGGAAGAGCAGGAAAGTGCAGGGGAGCACTTGGCAGGTCCTTCAGTCATATTTTCTTTTCAGAACCCTATACAGAACTCTGCTAGAAGAATAGCGGGTATCTGCAATGTGGGAGGCACAGAGGCAAGTGAAGCAATCCAGCTTTCTCCCACTCACTGTTAGCATCTCTCTGCCCACACCAAGGAGTGGAAGAGGTGATTCCTCCAGGGGAAATGTGGTACTGCTGTCTTCCTCCTGCAATCCCTGACCCTGTCACCAAATGGATTCAGAGCAAGGTGATAAGAAGCAAACAGACCCCAGACTCAGCAAATTCATCTTCACAGGGATTAACTAATATCACAGATAAGAAACAACTCTAAACCCTGCCACACTGGCCTGGACTAAAAATATGGTAAAAAAAAAAAAAAAAAAATTTGCTATTTACCAGCCTTAGACAATGCTGTGTTTGTTACTTGATACTTATTATAAATATAAAATAGACAGAAGAATATTTATCAATTTGCAAAGATTCAAATAGGAAATGTAAAAATTATAGATCCTTATGTTGGATGGTATGGCTGAATGAGGCTTTTACAGATGTGTTTGCTATGATACAGTGTTTCATTATACAGATATATACTGTTCCCCCATCTTATTCAGTGAGGAATATAGAATATGCACACTGCCCATTTACTGACTGGCTATAAAGGATTTTGTTTTCTTGTCACTGTTTACTGTGGTCTTTTCTGATGTATTTATTATACACTATTCAAACCTTGTTCTGAAGCCAGAATGGCTTTTCAAGAGCCATGTCAGTATATAGCCCTTGAATGCTTCACAAATACCAACTGTGTGATTTTCCTAATATTCTTGTGAGAGAAGGCAGCAAAGCTACCTCCATTTTAGGGACAGGGAATTGAGGCAAATAAACACATGGCAAAAGGCATCTACTTATTTCAGGAACACAATCTGAGGCATATAGGACTTGCTTTTCCAAAATGTTTAGCACTGTATAGCATGCTCACTTCGTTTGCAGCTGTTAAGTGCTCAGTATTTCCTCAAGAACCCCAAGTCAGGCACTCAGAAAGCAAGAGACAAAATAAGAGAACAGAAATTAGAATTCTGGGTTGAAGCAACACAAGTGGAATAGGCAGAGACACATCACACCTTCCAAGACATTCTTCAATTGTCTTATCTACAAGACCATTCCTCATGCAAGCCTTACCTGCTTTACAATCCCAGTTTTCAAACATTACAACAAACTGCTGGTTCTCCAGAAAGCATATTTCACTGCATACACCACATTCATCCTCAGATCAGATGTATTCTGAACAATAAACAACACTAGGGTCCTCTGAAAACAACTGAATATTATCCTGCCATCGACATCTGAATCACAGCACACACACAGACACTACCTGTGAACACAGCCTCAACAGGCATTTCAAAATATCATTCCTTACATTTTCTGTGTGCAGCTTAAAAATATAAACAAGGCTGCAAATATTAACTCTATTAATTATTTTAACACCATTAAAGATATTCTACAATTGAAAACACAAGTAAACTGAAAATTAATTGTATGGTAATATACAGACATCCACAGGTTAAACTGTAAGCCTTCATTTCTGGCTCCCATAGGGACATTGCAATCACTTGAACTAGGGCAGTAAGTGATGGCATGAATAGGCTGTGATCCTTTTTGAACACCAGCATTACAGAATGATTAGACATTTTCATTAGACATTCAGATACATGCTGACTGCAGAGAAACAATCACATTTAAAGTCCTGGTTTAGGACAAAATGTTTTCTGGTGGACAGCCTTTGCTGCTGTTTCAGAGGCTGTGACCTCCATACCTTTCGATCTCTCTCTCTTATCAGACTGATAAGAATCAGGCTGATTTTGTTCATATCTGCAGTCCCACTTCCCATAGCCAGGTGTCCCATCCTCAATTGGTCACTATGACAAAACTGTCCCTTCTCCAGTTATCTGTTCTCCCCTGCCCCTAGCCACAGTCTAGCAAGAATAAATATGCAAGTGCAAATAGGATCCTGTAACTGTCCTCCTTGTGATAATTTTTTAAAGCCTCTATCAAAGAAAGGTAAAGTTTGTCAGTGTAAAAAACAGGGAATGCTGGAGTAAACTTCCTATGTGCAAAGTTAATTGTGTATCTGCATTATCAGAGTGTGTTTAATTACACAACCACACACTATTTCCACTCGTGCAAGCTGGTAGAGAAATTTTAAACCTAGGATTTTCAGAATCAGATCCTAAGCTTCACCCACTCGGTTAAGAAATAACTGGCTATGGAAGAAGGCTATTACTGGCCAACAGTAGGCTAGGGAAGGGGCATGATGTGAGTGCTGGTGCTTCCTGCCTGCTCTGTTTCGGGCAGGTCCCAAAGCTCTGTGGTGATAGAAACAATTACACTGAACCCAACTAAGCACACAGCTTCAGGGCATGCAGTACCAAAGCAAAACACTTCAGACCAAACTTATTACATACTTTGCCTCTGCTCCACCCTATGCCTGAAGAAAACTTCTAATTACTGCATTTGTTCTCAATGGGGAAAAAGAAAAAAAGATAAGAATATGTAAAACCACAGGCCAGAAGGGACACTGAGCAATCAGTTAGCCCAGACCCTGCTCTGAGGACCAAACACAACACTGATGGTTTTCTCACACTGCTCTGCCTTGTGAGACTGGGAGGTAAAGAGTTTGGGCTCTTCTGGGAATCTCCAATGGGGTTGTACACTTGGGTGAGGTGTAATTTATTTTTTTAAACCAGAAAAATCCCTAGTATACAAAAATACTAGAAAGTGCTTTTGCCAGTGTAGTTAGGGTTGGTGTAGTTAATTGTACCAAGGTGATTGTTCTACAGATTTATTGTAAAAGACAGAGTTCTCAGTGTAAGACTTTTTTTCTCTTCAGTATTAAGAGGATTGACCAGCAGTTTACCTAATAACCTCTCCTGATATTCATTATACCTCAGATACAAAATGCATAGAAACAGTACACAAGCTTTAACTGATGATAAATGCTCAGTAATAATTGAGGTGGAAGACAGCCAAGATACTGCAAAATGTCATAAAACTGAGGGATATTAAAATCATATATTCTATAAAATACTTTAAACCATAAAAAGTATAAAAATGTTTAGCAATGATATAAGCAGTTATACATATATTGGTAAAAATCTAACCCCAAAGTAATTACTCTTCATATTTGAGTGATGCAAATAATTGACTCTCATAAGAAAAGAGGTGGTATCTTATTCTTGGTTTGATATATATTAAAGTAATTTCACTGAAGTTAACCTGCTAACAGTTACATGAAGCTTTAACAACAGAAACTAAACCTCCCCAAAAAAATTTCACAATTCCATTTATTTGGTTCTTTGACCAAAACAATTTCTTATTTGTCTACTGTGGCTGCAGTCCTGCCTTGGGGCAAGGAGATCAATTAATGACCTCTCTAGATCCCTTCTAGTTCCATTTGCTACAACTCCATGAAGACTGAAGTCACCAAAGCCGAAGGGATTTGGTTTAAGGGGACTAGCAGGGTGGGGAGAAGAATTTTAGGAATGCTGGGAAAATGAAAGATGCAGCCTCTTAGTTGGGGAGCTTTATATCCTACTTGTTTTTCTTTGAAGCAAAACTCTTGCCATTCTACAAAGCCCACACAAGAAAGAACAAGAACAGTTTGTGGTACAGAGGCCGAGTTCTTGTTTCTGTTTCATTTCTGCTTATGATGCCCACAATGCATTATTTCTTTCCCCTTTCTGTCATTATTAGTACCTCATTTATAGTCACTGTTAATTATTTCTTTTATTGTAGTAGCTAGGAAAAGACTTTAGCATTTTTTTTTAGGTACCATGAAAAAGGTGGGTTTTCAGAGGAAATTGGCAGGAGGCTTCATAAAACCTCCTTTTAGAGTGAAAAACCCCTTTACTTGTTTGAAAATTATCAGATTGCCATCACTATTACCTGTCTGGAAATAGATTTCTTGATAATGAATAAGATCACACAGTCAGGCTGGGGAAAAGGACATGGAGGCCTTCAGAAAAGAAGTAAGAACTCACATATAAATCTGACAATATCGCTACGAAAAGCTATAAAATTCTTATTAATACCACAAAACCTAAAAATACATCTGAGTTAATGTAAGTTCACTTCTCAGTAACAAACCAGGAAGCCTTTTACCACTGCAGACATTATAAACTCTCACAGCAAGGACTCGAAAGTAATTCCCACTGGCCTAGACCTGTGTTGGGCAGAAATCATACAACAGTCCTGAAATTTCATTCACAAATAGTGATAGTGTCTCAGAACCTATAACATTTATCTTGTGGAGAGAATGTTGCCAAACTACTCTCCCATAACTGCATCTAGGTCTTAGGCAAACTATTTTAAAACCAATTTACTACGAATCTCTCACATTCCTGTTCACAATACAATTTTCTCAGCATTTTAACAAATGTCCACTATTTTTCTGTATAGTGGACATGAACTCAGTTTCTTCTTATTCTGCTATGTTCACAGCTGTTACCTTACCATTTCTACATCACAGCAATGGATGCATTTTCTAAACTCATTATAAAGACCTCTGAAAAGAACATTGTGAAGTTCTCTGCTTTTCAGGCAACTGTGACTGATTTATAACAAATCACAACTATATCAACCCATGTTAAAATAAGCACATCTACCATATGCATTTCCCATTCCCTTTTTTAAAGTTGAAGCCGTCAAAATAAATTATTGTTAACATCAGGTCTTGAGAGAAGGCTTTCACTAAGAAGAGCTGATAAATACACTTTTACCTACATATCCCTGTCTGTGTGTTAAAGAGCACATTGCTACTATGAAAATGTTTTTTTTAATGTTATATATATATATATATATATATATATAAAACAGTCACTACTTTTCAGTGACAGGAAAGGTAAGTACAGGCAATTGTCTCAACAGACTCTTTCATTCCAAATAAAAACTCCAACATGCATTAAAGACTATTTGTTACATGTGAAAGGACACAAGAGAAAGATAAATATACCAGGAAGATTTACCTTTTCTGATGCTTGAGAATGCTGAGTGTGCGAGTGGAAGACCTGCTTTGTAACAGAAATCTCTGCATAATGAAGAAGCTGGATCAAGCAATGAGGTTTATAGTCTATCCAAGGACTATGGCTGTTCAACTGCTTGTCTGATCCTAAGTTCAGAAAAATATATGGTAATCTTAAAACCAGAAGGGTATTAAATCCTTGCATAGCATATTATTGCAATAATTACTGATTCAAGTCTTACTAAGCAAATATTGAGAGACTGTCTCTGTCCTAAAGAGTTTACAGTCTGAATGCACAAAGTGGGTAAAAAGGAAGAAGTGAAAGATGAAACATCCAGGCAGCAGGAAAAATGTCATAGTAACACTGGTTTACTGCCAGAGCTTTTTTTTCCCTTCTAAGTTAAAAAAAACCAAAATTGCATAGAAAGGTGAATGAAAAAGAACAGTATAAGGGAAGAAATTAAGTGATTAAGGGCTGAAGAGAAGAACTAGTGAAGAATGGGAAAGATGGAGGAGATGTATTATCTAAGTATCCTATAGCTGAGAATGGGATCACGGTCTAAATGCTGAAGGGAAATATTGTTCTAAATTCAAACAGTAATTCATAAGTCTGATGGCATCACCTATGCCCAAAGCAAGCAGATTAACATTTCTCCCATAGATCTGTTCCTTCTGCTGAATTTCTTCTCCCAGAGCTTATGTAAGAGAGATGTGGGACCTGTGATGCAAGTCTGAGTAATTCCAGGGCTCTCAGGATAGCCCGGATGGATTCTAATGTTAATGTCACATTCTCTTCCCTGACGGATTCATTCAGCCTAATTGCAGCTGTCCCTAAGTCAGCCATCCAGTCCAACCTATATTATATATGAGATGAATCACCCTTGCAAAGTGCTTGCCCATCTCTGGTGATTATTCAGGAAATGTGGATGACTAGCTAACACTTAATTCTTAACTTGGAGAGCAAAAGGTCAACGAGAAGAATTCAGTCCTACAACTAGATGAAGCTTCTCACAGAGTCAGTGCCCCTGCTCTATCTCGTTTCTTTGAATGACATTGCAACATGCCACAAAGTATGGATTTCGTATCAAAACACAGATGGCTCACTGGAAACATTCCAGAGTTGCTGGTGATGCCTTTGCTGCTCTGCAATAACTTGGGTCTCTTTATTGGGAAGCCAAAGAAGTGTTCAAGACACTGTGTACAAACAAAACCCATGCAAGGGAGGGTGAGGGAGAAAGAACACACAGACAGAAGCATCTGTTCTAGCAGGTCCAACATGCTACAGTGTTACTGTCACCCTCTAAAATTTCATCTTAGTTAGAAATCTAATCAAAAATTTGAGTTTGCATCGAAAGCTATGTGTTAAAGTTCACTGCAAGCTAACAAGCTTCTGACTCAGTTTGAATATTCTGTCACACTAAAAAAATCCTCATTAATACACACATTTAAAAAATACCATTTTATCTGAGGGGATGCAACAACACAAATAATGCATAAAATGTCTTCTGCCCCTTGATTAAATTGTCCAGATAAATTTCAACACCTCACAGACGGGTTATGCTCCAAGACAGTTAATTCACACTGGCAAATTCAAGTGAACTTCAGTACCTGTTTTGCCAACTCAAAAAAGAAGACAGACAACTGAAATGCAAACAGACTTCCAAACTGAGGAGTTCTGCCAGCTACTGCTAAATAACACATTGCCTACAAGCTTCTACTGAGTCCAAGTATATAAACTCTACAGATCCTATGAAATTTGAACTCTAGTTAAGAGTCTTCTCAAGAACAGGTGCAAACAGGAGCTGCTCTGAGACTTGACCAGCACAGCTATGGGCTGCACCAGTGCTGCCTCAGTGGTTTTTCTAGATTCCTGTATGCATTGACAATGCTGCTTTCCTCATCAGTTGCAGAAGTGTGTCCAAACCAAAGACAATCCATAACTACACATGAAAATCCACACACCAGTTGTGACTGCATACCAGTCACTGATTATGGCCAACATGTCTGCCTGCAGACAAGGTGTGCAGGATTGCTCTAGAAAGCACAGTGTGAGCTGTATTGCTTCACATTTGACTACACAATGCAAACCTCCCATACAATATGTCCCTGAATGCCTCTGTTTCAGGAGACCAGTGTCACAGGTTTGGCAAGTCCCTGGTTATGAAGGAGGAGCGCGCAGGGGGGCCAAATGTAAATGCTAGCTGGGGTGGGGGTTATTGTTGTTTCACCCTGGGAGTAGCCCTATGCTTTCTGTATACTTTTTTTTTTAGGTCAGGTAGAATGAGAACATTTCCATGGCTAGGCAGCCCTGCAGATCTGTGAAGCGTTTCTGGGTGTTCAGACCTGAAGCATGTGCTGCCCAAAGGGAAGATTCATTCCCCTGTGTTGCACAGCCCTCCAGTCCCTCCCCCAGACAGCACAAGGGCTTTGGCAAAAGGAGAAGTGCTTCAACTTCATGCAGGAACATATTACATGACCAGAACAACACAATTAGCACATTTGTAAAGCTTCAGGGAGAGGAACAATTTAATAGCTTTTTGAAGTAGACTAATTTTCTGGAGCTTTTTTTTTTTTTTCCTGAATGATTTTCCTTTTCATGCATGGACAAGTTCTGCGTTGCTACAGGTCCGTTCTGAGCCTGCTTCACAGGATTATTTTGTACAGAGATACACAAATTATTCAATCACTTTAAAACAGTGAAATGAAATGAAAAACTGATATGTAAGTGCAAACAATTATTTCTAATCTCTGTTTTAAAATCAAGTTATCAATTAGGTAGATAAATGTTAGTGCTAATTTCCAAAATTTTGCACAGATAAAAACTCAGGCTGTTAAACAGACAACTGGTTTGTTTATGTTTGCAGCTTTTCACAAGCAAGAAACTTCAGCTCTGTAATGGTAAATGCCACTGTCAGATGCTCCATGCTGAGGCAAAAACCAGGCCAGAAAAAAAAAAAAAGTATTTCTGCTATCACTGTCTTCTCACCCTAAAAACTGGCACTAATAGAGGAAGCATGCTCAGTCCCTGTAGCTCCCAGGTGAGGATGTAGTCATTATATAATTAATATTTCAATATCTCTTCTTTTCAGTACTAATCCCTCATGACTCATGAGGGTTACAGTTTAAAACTGCAGCTAACAAAGCCTTTTGTAGCTATACACCAAATAATCTTAGAAATCCCTGAACTATAATTTAACTTCTGTAATATTCTATCAGCCTATTTTGGTATGAAAGAACATGGCATATTTTTCCTCACTGATTGGTATTCCTTGTACAAAATAAATATAAAAATTGCACTGGTGATCAAGTGGTCATGTTGACTCCCCTTTGGCAAACCAATGCTTTAAAGGAAGTTTAAGCACAGAATAAGAAGTTGCAAGATTCTTGTGACTAATTGAGATTAAAA